>NC_055702.1:22407124-22778374 GCF_017639745.1 Melanotaenia boesemani | reverse complement strand
AATTAAAACAGAGTAAGTGGCACACCTGGTTCAGAGTCAGAAGTGCTGCAGTAGTTAGAGCTAAAGTAAAATTAGAAGTAATTTTAGGCAGAAACGGGCTGACTGCAAAACAAAATCCTGCTGTTATCTTGTTCTCCTGCATTTCCCCCATTCCTCTTGTTTCTATTTAGGTTTTGTACTTGTATATGTTGTCTGTGTGTGAGTCTCTCCAGACACCACTTCAATCAAGCATCACACCTGTGCTCCATCATCTTCCCTCCTGCAGTTCACTGAACAAGCTCACCGGTCTCTCTTTTACCTCAAACTGTGAGCTAGAGCTGTCAGTTCTTCAGCAGTCATTACACTGCTGTCCCTGCCTGTGTTCAACCACCTCTTCCCAGCCTACATACACTATACAACACGTCTCCACGCCACCGCTTTCATTTTCCTGCCACCATCTTCACCGCATTCGGGCATCGGCCGCCCCTGCCTCCTATGAGCCCACTCATTCTTCCTAACAACATTCAGTCTTTGCCAGTAAGTGGGGGGATTTCAACAAGTGGTTCCTCTAATCCTGATTAACTGGTGTCAAACATGCACTTCACCGCTTGCACCATCAATGTTCAGGAAGTAATGGGAAAAAGCTCCTCTGATCATTTCAAATGACACAGCTGCCAGATTTGGGTGTTTTTAATACAGATAACAAGACATGCAATAGACACAAAATGCTTACAGCTTTCAGTTTTTTCCTTTCCATGTAATCATATCAAATCATTTAAAAAATCAAGCAGAATATTCCTACATTTGCAAAGTAATCCTTAATCATTCTTGAAGGCGTAAACTTTAGTCAGAAGGTGTGCAGACACAAGCCAATAAAAATAACAAAACACAGGCAGAATTGTAAAATCTTTGCCACACATACATATAAACATGCTCCACAGGTGGGATCTGGATCTTCAAATCCAATCTGTTTGCAGAGGTTTGTTTAGAGGTACGGATCGATTTATTTTTAGTTTTGAACATAACTGCTGTGAATCTACAGGCTAATCTGATTTTACCTCTAGTCTGAGACTACAATCTCACTTGTTCAAATGTCCCTGGTTTTATCCTGCCATCGACTGCAGCTGGAAACTCAGGGATAGAAAGAAAAAAAAATCAAACAGAGCCCTATAAGAAGTTAGATTTGTCAGAAATTCGAGTAAAGTGTGACAAATATCATGAGCAAAATTTGCCCTCAATGAGTTGGCTGAAGATTTCTGCTTTGATTTTCAAGAACAGACCTTAGAAACATAAGAACAGTCAGTGTACTAGTGGAAATAAAAGAAATATAATAGAAACAAACAAAAAAAGCCAGCAACCAGGCTAAGTACAACGCTATGGAAGTTATTTAAGCTAATATCATTGATAAAATTAAGGTGATTTAATTTTATATTAAAAATAAAAATAATTCCTTAAAACTCTAAGCCATTTTTATTCTCTGGCCTTTGATTTGCGATGTGCTTTACACATCTTGTCATTATATGTCAGGCCTATTCTTAGTTGTGTCTTTAACACAAAGGCTTATTAAATTAATACAAATACAAAGCTGTTAGGTTGTACCGCAGTTTCTTTCTGAAATCCGCCTTGTAATCCTGCCCTCTGTTGGGATCAGGATAATCCTGTTTTTTTTGGATCAAAGTTATTTGGATTCTACTCAAAAGTTTTGAACAACCCAAACTGAGGGTTTTATCCGGATAACAACCAGGATTGGATTACGTGATCCAAGTGGATTCCGGAATCCAGATTTCCGTTTTGAACAACGTATTTTCAAGATTTGATCCTATCCGATAACCGAAATCCGCTAGGGTTACGTTTGAACAACCGTTTGGCTGTTTGTTTTACAAGTTTTTCTTCACTTCTTTTTTACATTTGATGATCGCTATAGTTGCAAGAATCAGTTTGATATTTCATCAGATCTAGACCTAAAAAAAAAGGTGTCCCCCTTTGCCTGATCAGTTTCCCTGCCTGGCCCCCCGCAAAACTTTTTTCTAGACCCACCCCTGCATAGGTGAAAATGAAATCCTATCTACCACCTGTCAGCTAATGTGTTAGAGCAGGTCCTGCCAAAAACAATACTTTGGGGTAAATATATGCTGGTGTACACCATGAACTGCTAGTTTCCTCCTTCTCAGCTGAACAAAAAGCAAACGCTGCAAGAGAGACGGTGCTTGCTACATAATCTGATCATTGATGACCGTTAGCAATCATGATTCAAGGAACAACAGGAGATGGAGAGGAGGAGCAGACACAGAGAAGACTAGAAAAACACTAGACCAGCCACGTTTGTGCACAACGCAGGAAAAGTTGTTTTTTTCTTTTATTAAAATGCAGGAAAAGTGCAGGTGTGGAACCCTCTCAACACGAAAAGTGTGGTGTTAAAACACCATCTCCCTCCACAGAGGCAATGCCCATGTGTTGTTCCATCAATGTTATTTTTATTCTCAAATCCATCCATAGAGCTGGCTGGTTCATCTTGTTCCATCTTGCCTTAAGACGCCTCCATGCCCTGCCATCATAACGAAAAAATGGCGGGTGTATTAGCCTTGTTATGCCATGCATGCATTAATCGTGTTAAAAATATTAGCGCATTTAATTACGTAAACTAGCTACTGGCATTAATGTGTTATTTTAACAAGGACTGTAGACTTTTTAATATCCACAGTACTACGTCCTTACCAATGGCTCCCGGTTAAAGAATCGATTTTAAGTGTGAACTCACACCAGCCCCTTTTGAATCAAATTTTAGTTGTTTTCTCAGAATGTCTGGTTTATCTGGGGAGATGGGAAAGCACAACCAAACTCTGAAGAGCATCAAAGAAGTGAACTCTGGTCTACTTAAAAATTTATGTCTCAAGTTACGTGGTGGAAACAGAAGTTGTTCTGCATTAACCGATAGATGAACAAGCTTTATTGTTTGCCGTCTTCTTCAGTAAGAATTAAGGCAGTGCTACCTTAGGGCAGGAGTGGGATACTTTATTCAAAAGACCTGGTTAGTTTGACTAAATGCACTGTGAAAGCATTCTCAGACTGGAAGAATGTTGCAACCCCAATCCTATTAAGTATAGTGGACTACTAAGTATGAATGCACCTAAGAATTTGTGTTTACTTTTAAATGCCTCTGCTTTCTTTAGCTGAATTCTTTCATGCTTTCTTTGTGGACTGAGCTTTTGCAGTGGCTGCTTATAAAGTGTAGAAAAACCGGCATGGCTCAGCAAGGTAAAGAGGTCATTTCGTAACCCGAGGGTTGCCGGTTCGAAGTCAAGTTCATGTCGAGGTGTCCTTGGGCAAGACACCGAACCCCTAATTGCTTCTGATGGGTCGTGGTTGAGCGCCTTGCATGGCAGCTTCCGCAATCAGTGTGTGAATGTGTGTGTGAATGGGTGAATGTGATGTATAATGTAAAGCACTTTGGGTATCGTTTTAGGTACAGTAAAGCGCTATATAAATATGGACCATTTACCACTTCATGACAAATCTAAACCCAGTGTTGTGCAAGGACTCGTCTCTTTTTCTTCCTTTCAAGCTGAGAAAATTTATCTTCAAAGCAGATTTTAATTATTTTTTATCATGTATTATTGCTTTTTATTGCATTGTCTATGGTATTCAAACAAAGATGCCTTGACTTTTTTAGATTCCTTTACAAAAGAAAAAAAAATCTGTGGGCTGATCAGTTGCAGCAGGCTTTCACTAAATTCTGCTTATTTCAAAACAACGATCACACTTTAACAGAGAAGCCATTAAAAATTTCCACTAATTTACTGTCAGAAACGGAGAAAACAAACAAACACAAACAAGACTGAGCTATGAATCAGCACCAAAGACGGATATAAGCTTAACTGAGTGGTTTTAAAAAAGAAATGGCCACTTTGGTAAACAGAAAGCCCACATATTCATTAGTAAACCATTAGCTGCATAATATCGAAAAGTGAGGGCTTAAACACCCTCCACCTGCATCCATATTTACGCTCCTTTGTCTCTGCAGCACCAACAGTTCTTTGCCCTCTTTCATTGCAGTATAAAAGCAGGCAGATTACTGGGAAAGCTTCAGATCTTCATATTTTACTGTTGAAATGCTGACAATCACAAATATTACAAGACACAAAAATCCAGCACCCGGTGAAACTGTGTTTTATATACATATGAATCTTTGTTTCATTCCAGTAAACACTCAAATGAAACAGTGGAGAAAACTAAATATAACTGATTTTAGAGATTTAATAAAAAAAAAATAAAAAAGTCTTTATTTTGTCTCCTTTTTCAGTACTATCTTTATTGGAAATGTGAATCCTCCTTGAAAAATACTTGAAAACTAATGGGAATTACTTAAAATAGCACACACAGTAAACTTTACCATTAGGCAAAGGTCTGTAGTCGTCTTGGTCCCTGAACATCCCATCAACTGGAGGCTTTGTGTTTTCACTTTCAACAGATAATTATCTGTTTCTCAAAAAGCATGTTAACCAAAATTAAATTAAAAGGTAATTGATTGTCAGAAGATGATAATGGAGGTGATTATTTTAGACTTCATGCTGACGCAAAGGCTGCAGCTCAACAGTCGACCTGTTCATTTCAGTGATAACAAAAACAAATCAAGGGGCACAAATTTACGAGCAGAGAGATTAAATAAAAAGATTCTGAATCACCTATAGTAAAAAAAAAATGTTTTTTTGTACCACCTATTTGTACAGAAAATAGCTCGGCTAAGTGGGTTTTATAACTAGAAAAATCTTTCAGCCCATTCGAGACAGTAGAACGTTTGCTGAACACATCACGAACATGAACATCTGGCCCAATCTCACTGAGACGACAAATATCCACATCAGCTTAAACAAGTTCTAATTACTTTTTAGGGAAACTGGTGGAATCTTTGAGGAGGATAAAAAGAAATTGTGAACCATTTGTTATTTTCAGAATAAAGGAGCCTACTAAACAGAATAGCCTAAAAGCAGATTTTACATGAATTAGGGTTTAAAAATGGTGAAAGATAAGGAAAGTCGAGGGTCAATGGATGCTTTTGCCTTAGGCCTCAAATGACTAAGTTCAACCCTGAATAAAGACTTACTTTACAAAGCCTTTTGCTTGATCTCTGCAAAACTTTTCAGGGTTGCAATGAAGTATTAAACAAATCTCATTTCCAGGACTTTTCTCAGTTCTCAGAGATGGCCAACAATTGATTTAGAATATATATATATATGAAGAATCACACAAATATTTAAGAGGGAAGCCAATAAAGACTTTTAAGTTTCTAGTAAATACCATTTAATCCAATTGGAAGAAATCAGATTAAACAGTGACAGGTAAGGGTGCCATGACTGAGTATAAAAGCAGCATCCACAAATATTTAGTCTTGTCAAGCAAGGATGGGTTGTGGCACACTGTTATGAGATAAATTCTGTTTGAAATCATCAGCAAATAAAAAAAGAAAACATTCTTAGAGTAAGATTGCAAAGAACTTTGGTCTTTCAACATCTACAGCTCATGGTACAGTGGAAAGATTCAGGGAGTCTGGGGAAATTTTACTTTGTAAAGGCCAAGGATGGAAACCTGTGTTGGATGTGCGAGACCTTTGAGCCCTCAAGGCAGCACTGCATGAGAAACCGTCATGCCACGTTGATCAATATAACCACTTGGGCTCAGGAGAACATTGAAAAAACATTTTCAGTTCACACTGAAACTAGTTTACACATGAAGGAAGCCATCTTTCAACTCTGCTGAGAAATTCTGCTGAATTTTCTGTACATAAGCTCATCTAAGGTAGAAAAAAGACAGCTGGCATATGTTCTGTCACCAGATGAGTCCACATTTTATATGTTTTAATAAAAAAAATAATTACATTTGGCTCTACATGCCAAAAATGAGAGAGCGAATCCAAGCTGGAACCAGAAAAAGGTGCATAAAGCCAGATGTGCCCTCAGTCTAAATGTATTTGAACATAAAGGCAAAAAATAAAAAGTAAATTAAGCCAAAAAAAAAAAAAAAAAAAAAAAAAAAAAGCAATATAGCATAAAGGTCATTGTTCAACAGGAGTGTGAAAAAGCCTATGCTTATTTAATACCACCCCTTCTCCATAGCCCAATGAATTAAAGCAATATCATCATTACCACAGTCACTAGACCTACCACAGTCACATTCATTATTAGTAATAAACACTAGGCCATACAATACATCTACTACTATACTACTATAATTAAATAATAATAAGAATAACAATACTTAGCATATTAATATCATCTTAACTAAAAGGAAACTGACAAAAAGACGTGGTTAACGTGCCTTTATCCCAACTGTGTTGCTGGGATCGATATCTTAGTTGTTAATATTTTCTGGACACTATTAACACCATTTCATGAGCTTTGTATTTGGAGAAGTGAGGCTTGAGCTGAGCAGCTGGCAGAGCTAATTGTAACAGCTGCATTTAACCACAACAGAAGAAGAAGGCGCTGTGAGATTGTGTAATTAAAAAGAACAGAAGCAAAACCTAACACAGTAGAAAGCATGACTGGGGTAGGGAATTCCTTTTTCCTTCCATGTAGTAATTTTTGGAGCACTACATGGTCCGCATTGGTCCTCAGATCTGACGATTTCACCTGCTGCCACTTTAAATCTCTTCAGTGTGGCAGAAGCTTGAGTTGGCCACATGTTTCAGGTCTATACTAACTTGATCATTAGGTACACTTGTTTGCTTTAACTGCATTTAGCACAATAACTATGCTAACGTACACTAAATATGTTTAAATAGCTATAACACTAGCTAAAATTACAGTCTATAAAAGAAGAAGCTTAAAGAAAATAAAAAAAAAACAAAAGCATCTAGGAGGCATAGTTTGCAACAGCAGTAAGACGTCCTACTGCATGTGACGCATGCAGCTCGTGGAGGGGAGGGAAGGTCGGTGCTTTGGACATGATTTATTACTGGTTAGAAAACAAGGAGAACAGCTCGAGTTTCAGGTACAAAGGGCTGCTGAGTGGATATGTCCATTATTTCACCAATAAAAACCAAAATCTACTTTTGGCATAAATCTGTGGATTCACACGGAAACAGACCTGCAATGAAAAATCTTTATAAATCAGACTGATTTCTACTGATTTCTACTGTAAATATTAATTCATTTGAATTTTACTGCACTACTAATGAAGTTATGTTTAACGGATTGTTTCATAACCACCTGTATCCAACTCTCCAGAATGCCTGTGATGCATGCAGCGTGACTGTGTCTGTGTGCTGATATGTGTGTGGGCAAGTCTGAGTAAGTGTGTGTTAAGCTGATGGCGTGTGTGTATGTGTGTGTGTGCGTCACATCATAGCTCAGTTCGCACACCATCTCAGAGAACGTTATTAACCTGCAATGGCCTTTGGTGACAACCTGTGATACAATCTCATCAGCAGGTCCTGGCTCACCATTAACACACTCCAGCAGCAGCAGTTTGACTCTGTTCATCAGTAGAAAGCCCCCCCCCATCCCTCCTTCACACTGTTGTCTTTAACTGTACTTTTAGATCACACTGTCCAAGCATGTTTGATGGCACTGCTCAACATAATAGCCATGTAAAAAAGAAAAAAACAAAAGACGATGAAGATGCATATCTGTGAGCAGTATAGAAGGGAAGAGGGAGCGTGATACCCACAGGAAATGAACTAAGGGATCATTTAAATAGCTGGAAAATGAGAAAACAAGAACTGTCATCCAGAGTTACCATGCACAAGTTGTATAAACTTCCAGGGGCTTAACAATACACTGATCTACATCAATTCAGTGATTAAAGAGCCAACAGGATCAATATTAGATCAGTAATTAGACATCTGTGAAATAATTTACAAAGTTTGGCTGATTTATTTAGGAATCTACAAGCCACACTGGCTCGTCCTTTTAGTGTGAATCTCTTGGAGTCTTTTTGACATCATACTTTTTGTTACCTCATCCAAAGATCACCTCAGAAAAAACATTATTCATGAATTCATGAAGGACTCCCAGTTAAACAATTATTTTGAGTCAGATATGAAACATACTCTGTCTGTGACTCTAAATAGAAGCAACCATGATCTAATTTAAAGGTACAGTGTATAAGAATTACTGACATTTGGTGGTAAAGATGGGCATAGAAATGACTTAAAATACCAAACGCGTTTGTGAATGGACGGTGGCCGTCAGTGGCCAAAATTCTTCCAGACATGAAAACGTTTTCATCTACAAGTGGATCCAGTGGCCTCGTGCAGCAATGACTGCAGCACAGGTTGCGGTGCTTTAGCTCCTATCAAACAAAGCCAGTACTGCAGTTTTAAAGCTCAGAGGTTCTCACTTCACATAGAGTTGTTTGTCCATTCAGAGACACCGTAGTAAAAATGATAGCACAAATATGGCAGAAAGTATATATAAAAGTATATAACAGTTATATAGGTAAGGGATTAAATACCAATAGAAATTGTGTTTATTGATATATAAAATTTTTATGTCACTGATTTAATTTTATTTCACACTGCACCTTTAAGTAACAGTAAAATACTGGCTGCAAAGGCTCCAGTACTTTTACTTAAGTTTTTTACTTGTATATTTGACACCTGTATATGTCAATAACAAGTAAATTTAACTATTTTTAAACATACTAGCATATTACCTTTTTTTTTTTACAATGCACGTGCATTTGTTTTGTTCTTAATGCACAGAAACAAAATAGGAGTAGAATATGTTTTTAGAGTGACAGTATAAAATTGAAATGTAATATGTATATGATGTGTAATAGGTAAAAATGCAACAATAAAAAGCCAGAGATACCTACCATAACAGATAATCTACCATAATTAGATTGAAAGAATATTATGCGTTTATGCATCACAAGGATTAATGTTATCAGATTATTTCTGCTCTTCAATTCCAGAATTTCTGAAAAACAGATCACACATTTAAGTGTGCAAATACGGGATAACAGGGATTATCATAAATCTAGCAACATCCATCCAGAGTGTACAAAGAAGAAAGAAGAATGGCTTAGTGGTGTATGTTGATCCTTGTGTCAAAGGCATCTCCCTTTTTACCTGGCGAGATCACCATGGTAACTTAGGCTGAATAAGCTGATCTGAAACCGTTTAGGTACAGGGTTTCCAATTACCTTGTTTAAAAGAAGCTCAAATTCAACCACCTTTTGTAGTTAATGACATCCCGAACAGCAAAGTCCGGCTGAAACAAGATTTAAAAGCTGTTGTGCACTCTCCAATCGATTTTGACACCCAGCATTTTAGCTTTTAAGTGTTTCAATGTTAAAGAGAAAATGTCAAGAGTTACAGAAAATCTATAATCAAAATGTCATCTTAAGATCCAAAGAATCCATTTATCTGACTGCACATGAGAATCTAAACCACCATAATTTAATCACATCGTTTCAGCATTTAATCTATTAAACAGTTGGCAACCTCAACTAAAAATTAACCTTTTTGAAAAGAACTCAACACTCAATTTACAAGACATAATGACCCCAGCTGAGAATTACAGGACTTTATTTTTTTAGGGGGGATCCGGGGATGCAAGGGCCGCCCCTTAAAGTTCATTGGTCTCACTAATTCTGATTGGCAGCTCATTAAGTGTATTAACATGGGAATTAAAGTAAACCTACCTTCTTACTACTCACTAATTCCTGTCTTATCTTGGTCACCCATGAAAGATTTTCTGGACACACCATTGACTATAGGCTGTGCATCAGGTTACCATGGAAACCATGAATTTAGTTGGCAATCTAGAATAGGATATGTTTCCATATATTCTGATTTCCCATCAAATTTGCAAATAATCACACAATTGGTCTTGGACACCACATGGGAAGAAATTTCTGCCCTGCCGAAGTGTAAAGAACTCCTAAACCAGGGCAAGAACAAAAAGCTGTCACTTTGTTCCAGTACCAGTTATCTCTAAGCCTGAGACAGCCTGCCTGCACTGAACTGAAATACCTATGATGTCAGAGTCGGTGGGGTCTGTTTCACCAGGAAATAATCTCTCATGTTTTCAAATTAGTTTTTTGCAGTTATTCATTAACTGACTACATTATTTGCTAATATACACGTGACAGATAAAAATTCAACGTTAACAGCAACTCCTTACAGCACAACGATAACCCGTATTAAGCTGGATCTAAACTTGCATGGTGTCTGTGGGTGGTTTGACGTGCACCTCTTCCAGTACCGATGTGCACCACTGCTTACAGCGCAGTTACGCGGAAGTACTATCTTGTGATTGGTCTGTTTGTGATTAGGAGTTTCCGGGTTTCTGGAGCTTCTAGGCGAATTTGTGGAATAACTGCGGCAGAGAAACTGCAAGCTTACGCTGGAGTGCAAGAGCAAAACTCACCAGCGTCACCTTTACGCAGACAAGTAAAAATCCAGCTTTAGACAAATGTTGCATGAGTGAAAACCAGAAATCATGAATTTGTCTTCAAACCTCTTATCTGACCTTTCAGCAAGCAGAAAATGACCACAAATTCCTTTTCCTTTTTTTCTTTTCCCTAACAAGTTCACAGATTGGGATGCAGTCCCAGCTGGAGGTGGAAGCAGTGGACGCTCCCTGACTTAAAATCAAGCAGGCCTCTAATCAAACACTTACTGTAAATTGTGCATTTCTCTTTAAATCTTGCCTCAATTCAGATTCCTGTTTAAGACACGGTGCAGTATTTACACAGCTGATAAAAATATCTTGGGTTTGGAGGTCCAGCAGTGTAAGCGAAAACGTACGGACGTGTAATTGCATGTGTAATAAAATTTAAGCAAGGCTTGCTATCTCATTTGCAGCTTTATGAATTTAATAACGAGCTGAGAGAAGTCCACTGGTCCTCATGGACTGTAGTAGGACTGTATAGAAAAGTGGTCCAGCTATCTGATGTTTACGTGATGTATTCTGTGTGAAAGCAGGAGAGTCGTCACTGAGGACCTGTCACACAGTTTGAGGAGGAAAAAGCTGGAGTTTGGGAAGTGAGGGGGGAGTCAAAGCTGCAACTGCCCTGTTTTTATTGTTTGTTTTGTTTTTAAAATCAAGAAACATTTTTTTCCCACAGAGGAAAACTCTCATGTCAACACTCTTCTTGGTGCCATCTCCGCCTCAGATTGCAGACTGAGATCCGTCTATTTGATCAGACCCAACGTTTTTTTTCCAAGTAGAGCAGAATCCAACTTGCACATCAACAGAAAAAAAAACTTCAAGGAGTGCTCAAAGAAAACACAATATTTTAGGTCTCAAGGATTTCAGTTATAGTGGAAGAGGAAGGAGAAAAGCCCCCAAAAGCTCCATCCCTCCCACGAGGAGGCCTGGATGTGGCAGGTTGCATAACCCTCAAATGCTTCAGTCTGTCAAAATGACAATCAGACTTGAACCAGAATTTTCTAAGCTTTCAAATTTAGCCTGCCATGAACTCAAAAGTCAAATTTCTCACTCTAGAGAAAGACTGTTTTAAGTAACAGCAAATTTATGACCCTTATTTTAATTATTAATGTTATCCATAAACAAGTATCCAAATTAATGTTTTCTTTTCATCTTACAAAAGCACCATGAGATCAGAATGTGGTTAAATTTAGCAAAACTTGAAAGAAATATGTTTTAAAATACTGCTTACATCTTCTAATGTTTGAAGAGATCATGGTTTAGCTAAAGTTGTGCTTCAAAAGTTTCTCTGTCCTCTTTGGAAAAGCGCCATTAGATCTGAGAGTTAAAAAAAGAAAAAAAAAAAAAAGATGATGAAGGCTATAAATGGTTTGAGTGGTAAAAGTCACTGCAATGAAATGTAGGTCATGTGGTAAAAGTGTAGATGAGTGATGAGTGTAACGAATGTGTGGCTACAGCTGCATTTGCAGTGCATTGTGGCTTATAGAGCAGCAGTTACTTACCTACAGAATTTATGTGCATGCTCTCTAATATGATACTTAACCCTTTGGTACCGGACGTCCCACGGGTGGGACATAACAAATAAATATGTATTTTACTCAGTCGCCCTTCCAAGTACCTACACATGTTATACTCCAATGGAAACCTAAGATTCTTGAGATGTGAATGATGCATACAATTCCAGGCTACAATAAAAATAAGTAGCTTCAGTGAACATTTTACAGACCAGTCGCAAATGCAATTTATCAGCTTATATATAAGTTAAATCAGTTTACAGTATTTTAAATGTAAGTGTATTTTAGTGAATGATTTGTAACGATTTGATATTGTAAATTTAAGCTCTAGGAATGTCTGGAAAAATTCATTTAATTGCATTTCAGTTCGAAACAGGAGAAAAAGAAATAGGAAATATACCTGGTTCAAAATGAACAGACCTAAAGGTAAAGTGTAATTTTAAGTTCTTTAGCTAGCAGCTCCAGCTGTTCTCTAATTAAGGGTCTACAACATGTTGGATTTTTAACTTTCTAGATGTTTTTGTCCACAGTCTTCAGTAATAAGCATTATTATCTGACGATAAGCCAGAACAGGATCCGCCATCAGCGGCTTTGCCCGTTTCATTTTCAGTCTGGTCCTGGAGCAGAGGTGAGGTCTCCTGCTCTAACTGTAGCTGTAAGTGCTTTTGGATGGGGAAAGGGAGGAAGCGCTGCTCATCGAGAAGAGAAAATCGTGCTTTCATGTGAGCTTCTAAAAGTCTCCAGTAACACCAGAAAAATTGGCTAGATTAGTGGCTAATCGGTTATTTGAAAGAGAGTCACTACATGGGTCTAAATACTCCCTAAATATAACACTATAGTAGTTAAATAGGCAAAACAGATTTAGTCGAGCCCTGAGGTGTCCATTAATTTAATCGGTGTACCAGAAACTGTGCACTGACAAATGTTCCGCATTGTTTGGAATACAAACATTTTTTATAATTAATTGTTATTAATTAATTATTAAAGTTAAAGTCACACCCCTAATACATATATATATATATATATATATATCCACTACAGAGACCTTAAAACGTAACCATCCGCAACAAGTATTCTCTCCCTTTGACTGATTCTGTCTTTGAATCCCTCCAAAATGCCACCATGTTTTTCAAGTTAGACCTGAGAAATGTTTATCATTTGGTGTGAATCCGGACTGGAGATGTGTGGAAGACTGCCTTCAAAACATCATTGGGGCATTTTAAGTATTTGGTTGTCATCTCATTATATTCCTCTAAGAACAGACTCTAGTAAACTGGCTCCCAGGTTTATTGGCCCTTTTCCGGTGGCCAAGGTCATTAACCTCTCTGCTGTTGCCCTCAAGCTCCCCCCCTAGCATGAGGATTCATCCTGTTTTCCAACTCAAGCCGGTGTCCATCAGTCTTTTGATCCCGCCTTCCGGGCCCTCTCCTGCTGCCCGGCTCATTGGTGGCCATCTGGCTTTCATGGTACAGCAACTCCTGGATACCCGCCGTTGTGGTCTTGCCTCCAGTATCTTATGGACTAGGAGGGTTATGGCCCCGAAAAGTGTCCTTAGGTTTACCGGCCTCAGATTCTGGATGCTGGGCTTGTTTGTGAGTTTCATCTTCGTTGCCCTGGGCTGCCTGGTGAGTTGCCTGGGGGCTCCCGTTAAGGGGGGTGGGGGTACTGTCATGGCTCTGCAGATCTGGCAGGTGTGTGTTGTCTGCCTGGGCGTGTTTACAGGCAGAGCCATGGAATCAGCAGCAGGATCCGACACAGCTGTCATTCATCCTTCCATCACCTCGTCAGTATTTTAACCCTGTTCTGATCAGCAGTCTCTACCAGATCGTTGCTCTTGCTTCAGTGGTAACATCAGGCCTCTGCAGAATGTAGCTTCCTTTGTTGGTTTTTCCACATCATCTAATCAACTTTGTTCTCCTTTGTTCAATTGTTCCATCTGCCAATCAGCTGCTCTGGAGTTCCTGCTCCTTTCTGCCTTACCTGCCAACCCACCTGGAATATCCTCCACCAGCTTTGCTACAAGGCCACAGTTACTTGCCTGGATATTAGAGTTTTCATTGTGACAATAAATCTTTTGAACTACTTAGCTGCACGTCTGCTTTTGGGTCCTTCAAACACCCACTACAACAAATTTTATATAATGATTATTATTAGGAAATCAGGGTTATGCCCTGGCTGCCAAACTCACCAGGAGGCTTCATTTACTCATATGCACCAATAACTGCATCAGTGCGCCACATCTTAAAAGGATGCTGCAGCAGCTGGCAATTTGCTTTACAAACTGAAGAAGATACTGTAGGCTATGTAATAAAAATGTATTCTATGGTGTACCACCACCACCACCACCCCCCCCCCCCCCCCCCCCCCCCCCCCACCCCCCCCCCCCCCCTTCAGCCACAGCATCATGAGGATGTTCATCCTGATGCACTCATGGGACCAGACTGCAGGCTGCTGTCCAAGTTCAGGAGCAATTAATTCTGTTTCTACATAAAGCTGCTTTTATATGATCTGAATCTCATTATGTAATTATTTACATAGCAAGGTAGGGCCAGCTGGTCCATCCTTGCAACTTTTGAGAAAACTTCAGAACAAATGTAAGAAGATTTGTAGGAAAATATTTGTGAATGAATGTCCTGTTGCATGGATCGGTTTGGACCAAACTTTGGTTGCCTCACATTTGACTCTACAATACCTTGGAATACAGAGGAGTCTATGGCTAGATTCACACTGCAGGTCATAATGCTCAATTAGGGCTGGGCGATATGAACCAAATCTTATATCTCGATATTTTTTACCTTAATCACGATATACGATATATATCTCGGAGTTGCAGCCAGGACTGCTGGGAGAATGACGTGAGCGTCTTTCCAGATAAGGAGTTTATAAACAATGTCATGTATGACGTGTAGGTTGGATTAATGCGACCTTAAAGTCAAATAGCAAAAGATCAGATACGTATCTGATTTAGGACCACATATCCAAGTGGCCTGGTGCATTTGAAACAATCGTATCTGTACCTGTTATGAAAAGATACAGATACAGGTCGCATAGAGGCAAAAAAAATTGGATTTGGGTCACTTCAGCCTTGCAGTGTGAACCTAGCCTATGAGCAACTCAATTACTGCAACAAGACAAAATCATTAACCTTCCACCACCATGCTTCACAGCTTGTACTGTTTGTGCTGACATGCTGGTTATTTTTTACTAAACTCATTGCTGTGTATTATCAACAAACACCTCCACTTTTATCTCACCTGTCCAAAGGACATAGTTTACCATTGTAATGTAATGAACTTTAACTTTCAATATCTTAACTGAGGCCTCTAGAGTCTGAGATGTACAGTAGCTCTTAGTTTCTCTGAGCATTGTACAGTCTGATCTTGGTGTGAAGCTGCTTGGATATCCACTTGTGGAAGATTTGCAGCTGTCAGCTGACTGTTTTTAACAAATATGGACTCCAAGTTTTTTGGAAATTGTCTCAAAATTTGTCTTAGTTTGATAAGCAGCAACACCTGTTGCACCTCTTTGACATTATGTGTGTACACATCTGAATGCTCCAGACCAGCAAGCTGCCAAAATGTCTGCTTTTATAGAGGTGCCCACACTTCCTGCTCGTCTATTAATCAAGTGCATTTGATTAGAAGCAGCAAGCTGCTACTTATTGTCTTAATCTTTATGGAAGCAGTAAGGTTGGACTTGTTTTTCTCATAAACAGATGTGCATAATTGCTTAGTTTTTGTTCAGTAAATAATGACAGTGGAATATGTGTTGTTGCTGATCTGAGTTTGTATTTGACTAATTTTAGGAAAAAGAAAGAACCAATGGATTATTTTAATGTCCTGATTTATTAAACCTTAGATGTGAATTAAGGGTGTACTTTCTTTTTCACATATATTTAACTGTGTCTCATAAACAATGCACACATTTACTGTTCCGTTAATGGTTTGGACACATTCACTTATTTAAAATGGATGTTGGATGCGTCTGGTATTGTGTAAATTGTGACCAAAGATTTCCATTAAAATATTTTTCTCTACAAGGACCACATGCTTTCATCCATGCTTTGCAGGTGCAGAGCAGCAAACAAGCAGATACAAAACCAAACCACATCTAATCATATATAATTTGCCAGGTTGTGTGGTTAAAAATGTAACTACCTGTTTTGGCTCAGAACCTCCAAAAAAGCCACAGAGGTTGCCAGATCTCTCATTAGTTAACTGCACAAATTTCAGTACAGCAGTTCTGCCAGAAGAGCTGGGATCTCAACACCTTTTAAAACCTGCTTTCCCATTTCATGACTCATTGGCATCTGATTGGCTTTCTATTTTAGCTGAACCAAGTTCTAGAGCAATTTTAGTTAAAAACCCACCAACAGCCTATTTGAGGTTGCCCTTTGCAAATCAATTTCTGCTCTAATTATGAAGGAAAGTGTCTAAAGAAAGCTCCTGAGTCAAATATGTTCACCTTTCAACTGACAGACTGGTCAGAAGGACTGTTATTAGAGAGGACCCCGGACACTGTAATCATCAAAAATATCCCACTCTTAGTTCACATAGCTAGAAGAATAAATACACACTATGTCACACATGTATTAGGACCAGAAAGCTGTAATGCATTCTCCTCTTTCATTTGCATTTAAATAAATGCAGACCACTGCTTTGTTTTCTACCAATTACCAATCACTCTGTCATCCTCCTCTCAGATGAACATATTAGCCAGTGATGCTGTCTATTTAACGGCCTTTTCTACCCTCAGTGACATTTAGAAATAATCAGTGGAGGGAGACAATGAAACAGCAAGCCTTTTTCCATAACATCCTGTTTTATCTTAGGTAGCAGTTAGCACATTAATATGTAAATGCATGAAACCAGCAGAAATATGCGGCAGAGTACTTATTTTAAATCTTTTTTTCTGCATTAAATAGCAAAATCAAGTATTATTAAAACATATATATGTGGTCATTTATGCATAACACCATTAAGCTTTACCCCAGAGAAGAAAAAAAGAGTTGAGTAAAACTTAAAATTCAGATGTAAACCCTTTCGCAATGGCTTAAAATATCATTAATACAAAAGACAGAGAGGCAAGTGCCTTGACAATAAGGATAAATGAGTTTCTCCTGCAGCCTATCGCCTGAATGGTTAAGTGTTTCTGTGAGCAGACGAGTGGAATGCTAAGGAAGCACATAAAGCTACCAATCAAGAAGTATATTTTTCCATTTGCTCATCATTTGTTTAATTTGCTGTTTACATCAGTGGTGCCAATGTGTTATTGCTTTAATCAAGTCAACCCTCAACTTTCAGACATTCAGATCAAAATATAGAAAAAATTAAAGATGCCAAGAATACTAAACATTACTATCTACCACTACAAATACTGCCTAATTTTAAGATATTGCAACATTTTGCCATTTCTGTGAAAAAACTATGGATTACTGAGGGCATGTTTTAGACATCATACTTCAATGTGTCCTTAGCATTGACATAAATGTAGGCAATATATCCACTAGAGGGGAGTGCAGAGTTCGGATTTCATCTCCAAGTCAGTTTGAGACGATAACGTACATGGCGATGGTCAAGGTTGTTAAGATGGATCAAGATAATGTACATATCCGAAGGAGAAAAAGGGAGCCAGTGCTGTGACCAGTGGTGGTCTGTGCAGCCATTAAATACATTGCTGCTTCTTCATCTTTGTTCAGTTTTCTGGTCAAACTTCAGCTATACTGCTAGACACTGGTTTTCCAGTGGTACTTCTGTGTTTGCTGCACCTCAGGATACATGCGCAAAAGCCTTAGAAATGGACCAATTTCTGCATTTAAAAGGATGCAGCAGACAGACTGAAAGCTTCATGTAGGGTGGAATATAAATGGGCCTTAAGGCTGTTAATGTGGACATGTGTAGCGCTGTAGGATTTAGACTCTCAAAAACAAGTACTGAAATTTTATATCAAAGCCTAAAACAGAATGGAAGGCTTGAGTAAGTCTTGAATTTGACTGTAACACATCACTGCTCTTCCTGTTTTCTGGGACACTTTCAGCATGTTCACATACTATCTATGCATCGAACAATGTGGTGTGACACAGATTCGAGTAGTTATTAGCCCAACTAGTTCATTTTATTACAACTCTTAACTAGAGATTCAAACTAGGAATCACTAGTGACACAAAACAAGGGGCTTCAGATATGGATTCAGGAACAAAATTGCAAAAAAAACAATGAATCTATTCAAAAACATTACAACATAATATGATACCATATGATACGATGAGGTACAAGTTGGTTCATTTTACTGTCCCTGTAGGTACGGTGTCTTCAGCTTAAATACTGTTGTAAGGTGGAGACTTGAATTTGAGTCCTAGGGTTTAAAGGTTTAATAGCTTGTACTGGCACCACCATCCCTCACTCCTGCTTCCTTTGTGGACTTTGTGGGTTGTTAAACATAAGAAGGATTCTTCCTACCTCAACAATACTCTCAAAAATCTTTTGACCCCAGGGATTACACTTGAAGCTTGTATGCAAGTAGCATAGAGTGTCTTATTAAATCACTCTGTTTGTACTGAATCCACAGCTGTGGCCAAAGAAATGCAAAAATAACTTAACAATGCCATAAACTGCAGTGTACTGAAATATTGTTGGAAAAAACTGGATTCATTTGGCAAAACTCATTCAAGTGTTATGATATGCAGGTGTTTTATTTTTTGTACATCCAGAAAAATGGAAAAAAAAAAAAAAAAAAAAACCCAGTTAGATCTGCAGATTTCCCTGTGCTGCCTTGCGTTTACTCCTTTTATTATCCCCATGAAGACTCCCCACTGGCAGAATGTATTCCACAGCTTCTTAGCTTCCCTAAAAAACCCATAAAACTGAATGCCTAACCTTCAACTAAACTTTACTATGACCTACTTTTTATTCTGATTCTGAAACCAACAGTGTTAACCCTCAAAAATCACTCTCTACACAGAATTGCAATCCCCTCGTTTACAGGAAGTCCAGATAAGCTGGTATCCAATCTGTTTATAACTGGTCCCCATCATGTCTGTAAACCCAAATATACACACACAAACACACACTTAGTATAACAGTGTACATGTGTGTGTATCTTTCTGTATACACGTGCAAGTGGGTGGACATCCTGTCAGCTCTGGCACTCAGCTCTGAATTGATGAGCTATTAGACCAGTAAAGGCTTAAATGTTATTTTGACATTAGCAATACTCAGCACACATTGGGCCGTACATAGACACACTACTGTGTGTAGCAAAGTGCGGTTCCTGTCTGAGTGCGGATGGTGATAATGATGATTTTGATGTCAGACTGACATCCTGTCAAAATGCTGGAAACAGGCCTAAAGACATGAAAATGACAGCGATATGCCACCAAACATCTATTGTAACAGCAGGAAATCCACACAAACAGAGTCCCTTTTCATGTAGAGTTTTCTTTTAATAGTTTAGAAATTGTCATTTGATGCATAAAACAAATACTCTGACATTTTAACAAATATCAGAAACCATTAGAATGAAACAGGGGGTCATTATGTTATTTCTGAGTAGGTTTCCCTTTTGTTTTTCTATCAAAACAGCTCTAAACTATCAGGGAATGGACTCCCCTGAGGATATGCTTTGGTAGCCGTCAGGAGATGGGGCCTCCTTGGATTTCTTGCACATTCCACAGATGATTGTTTGGACCAAGATCTGCCCATCAACACCTTAAACTCATTTTTGTTTCTCAACACAATCTTGTACCGTGTTTTTGGTGTAAAAGGGTGAATTATCTTTATAGTTTAAATGAAAGGGTTTATAGTAGCGTACACATCTATGGCAGGAACTTTCCTTTTCTCGCCAATTTATGGTCTTCCTCGCGCCGCATATTCCCCAGGCAACCTATTTTCATTGCTTCATGATCCATTTCTGATGCTCATATGTTATTTCAGTAGTTGGTCAGCCTGGCCATCTTTACTGTTAACACTAAAATCAGCACTGTGTTTTGACACCTCTCTACGGGAACAGGCATGAGCTTTCTCAGCTACAGTAGAACTTACATGGCCACTTCGACTGCTTGTTAACACAATATAGTCAATCAGCCAATCACATGTCAGTAACTCAATGCATTTAGGTATGTAGACATAGTCAAGATGACTTTCTAACGTTCAAAGAAAGCAGAATGAGGAAGAAAGGGGATTTAATTGACTGAACGTGACACGATTGTTGTTACCAGACAAGCAGGTCTGAGTATTTCAGAAAATGCTGATCTACTGGGATTTTCACATACAATCCTCTCTAGGGTTTACAGAGAATGGTCTGAAGAAGAGAAATTATCCACTGAGCAGCACACATCTAGATAAAAACGCCCTGTTGATGTGGTCAGAAGAGAATGGGCAGACTGGTTGGAGATGATAGAAAGGTAACAGAACCTACCACTGTTTCCAACCAAGGTATGCAGAATACCATCTCTGAATACACAACTACAGCAGCAGAAGACCACACCGGGTGCCTCCTGTCAGCTAAGAACAGGAAACTGAGGCTACACTTCACACAGACTCACCAACACTGGACAATAGAAGATGGAGAAACGTTGCTGGTCTGGTGAGTCTCTTTTTCAGAATTTGGTGGAAACATCAGGAAAACATGGATCCATCCCTCCTTGTATCAACAGTTCAGGCTGGTGGCGGTATAATGGTGGAATATTTTCTTGGTGAGATGCTATCATGTTAGTTTGGACCAAAGTCTCTGAGGAATCTTTCCAACACCTTGTTGAATCTACGCCACCAAGAATTAAGGCAATTATAAAGGTAACCTGGTACTCACAAGGTGTATCTAAGATATAATCAGACAATATAATTAACCCTTCATTTCCTACATGAATCATGGTTTTGTTTTTTCTTCACTGGACCAATTTTAGAAGATTCTGACCAGTGAAGATGAAGAACATTGCAGACAAAGTACAGTTGTGGAGATGCCACGACCGAGCTCTTTTCAAAGTCCCACAAATCCTTATGTTTAAAAACTTTTTGGGCTTCTGACACATCAATTTAAATAACAAAACGTTCACTTACTGTATATACATCCCACTAACTATAAGGTGCCACTGTAATTAGATTATCAAAAATTCACCAACTCATAATGTTATAGCTAATTAGTGCAAAAAAGTCAAGATTGTCAAAAATAAGCAGATCTACCTACTGCTATCCATTGCTTTTTTTTTTTTTTCTACATCCTTTAAAACATGTTGAGTGCGTGGGGATGCACATTCAGTGTGCATCAGATAAACTGCTTAAAATCCTGCTGTGTGAAAAATACTGGCAGTAATCCCCAGCTGAAATGTCTGAGTTTCAGATCATTTATTCTTCACAACACACCACATGCACTGATGTAAAGTCACTTATGTTAATGAAGCTATTTAATCAAAGCATGTCGTAAAGCTTCTGAATGTGTTATCTCAGGTGTCCGTGACTTAAAAAAAAAAAAAAAAAAATGAGGGTTAGTTTTAGTATCTTTCTCTGTTTGAGCTCATCAAATGCCAAAGTATCAAGGCCGTGCCAAAGAGTAACTGCTGAAAGGCAGGACAAAAATCCTTGAGACATGCAAGGTGCAGTAATTGCATAATAATGACTATGACGCACACTTTCAGTCTCTCCCTGAAGGCATCCATAGCATTGAATTACCTTGTACAAGCATAAGATTAGTTGTGAAAAGAATAAAGAAAAAAGAGAGCCTGAAAGATAAAAAAAAGAGGGTGGCCTGGCTCACTTTTTGCCCATTTACAATTATGAAAAACAATGTAGATAATTTCAAGTGACATCACAAACCGATGTAACAATCCAAACTCTTTATTGACAACTAAACATGTAAACACACAAATGGAGGCATAAGGAAAACCAGTATGTCAGTTTTGAGATTTTTCTTTTTTTTTTTTTTTTTTCCTGTGTACTTCCTTGGAAAAAAGGGAAAACAAATAATTCAGATAACCTGTTTTAGATCCTCTTTTACTCATTAAATATATATAAGTGGTCTGAGTCTTAATGTATCAGATGCTAATTTGCACCTTTATGCTGATGACACAGTTATTTACTGCTTTGGATTAACACTTGTACAGATTATTGAAACGCTGCAGAAAGCTTTCATTGCTGTTCAGTACTCTTTACTTCTCCTCAAATTAGTTATAAATATAGACAAGACTAAGCTAATGTTATTCTCCAATGATAAGAAGAAGCCACAAATAATTTCCTCTGTGTCCACCCTGGAAGGAAATGAAATACAGATGACTCACATGTACAAATACCTTGGTATTTGGATTGATGACTCCTTTATAGTCAACCTGCATTTGGAAAATCTTGTGAAGATGCTGCGACTAAAACTGATTTTTACTTTAGAAATAAGTTTTTCTTCAGCTTGTTGCTGCAACATTCTTATCTGTGCTGAATTATGGAGATTAGTTGTATATGAATGCATCTGCTCAATGTCTTAGAATGGTTGAAATTATCATACCTCTCTGAGGTTTATTTCAAACTGTAATATGCCGAGACACCACTGTGATTTATACTCTTGGGTTGGATGGCCTGCTCTGGCCACCCAAAGGATCTGTCAGTTACACTTTTATTTATAAGGCACTGCTTGGTTTAGGGCTGCAATGATTAGTCGACGTTGTCGACAATAGTCGACAATAGAAATAGTCGACAATGAATTTAGCCTTTGACTATTGTCGGCAAAAAAAACAAAACAAAAGAAAACTACAGAGTGAGACATCGTCTTCTAATCCTATCTCTGCTGAGAGTTGTACAATGCACATGCGCAAAGAGGGGAAAAAAATATAGAGTGAGACATCGTCTTCTTTTTTTTTTTATCTCTGCTGAGAGTTGCACATGCACAATAAAGTCCCCCAGGGGAAAAATATGGTGGCGGACCAGGGAGGAAAACCGCGGCGGAGAACATTAAGAGTCTGGGAAAACTTCACGTTAAACTTACAAAATAAATTAAATACATGTGAGATTTGTAAAGCGGACCTTGTGTACCACAGAAGTACGTCTGCAATGCTTGAAAACATTTAAAGAGGAGGCACGTCGGACTTACTTAACAACCTCATGCAAGATTTCAAAGCTGAAAGTGAAATAAGATCCATATATAATAATCATGAGATACATAATCCGATTGGTCGACTAGTCGTTTGAATTGTCGGTGACTAATCGACCATCAGCATAGTCATTAGTTGCAGCCCTAGTTTGGTTTACTGCCTGATTCTTGCTCTCTTCGATCACATGATCAGTTGTTGCATCTGTCTCACATCCTTGGTCTGAACTGGGTGAAAAGGCTTCTGTTCACTCTGCACCTTCTGCTTGGACCATGGTGCAGAAAGGCTGGAAACTAACAGGATTAATTGCATGGAGTGCTTTTAAATCCAAACTGAGATTTGTTGGGACTTATTCCACAACATGCACTTGTTTTATATAATTCGCTTGTAAAAGTAATTTTCTCTTTTTAATTGTCTTGTGTGTTTTACTTGGTACCTGATGTAACTGTTTTTGTATTTGCTGCTGCCTATCTGGGGCCAGGACTCCCTTGTAAAAGAGTTTTTGATCTCAATGGGATTCTTTTATCCTGGTTGAATAAAGGTTAAATAAATAAATAAAATAAATTAACATGCCTGCAATTGTGTAAACTTGAGCTTGACTTCACTTTTTCTTGTTATTGCAGACACACATGCTCAATAAATTGTTGTGTCTGTAATTTATTCCTGTAAGCAAAGTCAGTATCTGTCCATTTATTTGGTTAAATTCAAGCCAAACTTTAACCATTTTATATTAAATGTGTTATTCGGGTTAAAAATTTCACCATCATAGCCAAGGGAGTGGGCTCTAGTTCATGACTTAAATACGTCTCACACCAGATGTTCAAAACCAATTAAATCTCACAACATGCAAATTTCAATTAGAGTCAATTCAAGTCCAGAAAAACAAAGATTCTGGAAGAAAATGCTTAACTGATGAATGAGGAAGACGGTAACCAAAGGAAAGCAACATATACCAGTAGTGAGGGTCAAAACCAGGAAACATAACTTGCTCCTCTGTCAAGCACTTATTGGACATGTGCTTAATCTAAATCTTTACACCTACTGTCATACCAGAGCTGGGCTGTGATTTCATGAAAATGCTTCAGAAAATTTGTAAAGATGAAATCAAAGGAAGTACAGCCAAACAGAGATGCATTAAATGAAAGAAACACTAGGATCAAGCAGCATGCCAGCTGAAACACGTAATCAGTTTAATGAAAGTGAGTGTAGACGGTATATGGCAACAAATCATGGGGGTCCGATATCCAACACACTTAACTAACTGACTTTTCTTTATAAACACAAGCTGTCGTCGCTTTATGTATACATGTGATCCAAACAGGGATAAACATATTTTCCGCTCAATACAGATAATTTGTTCACTGTTATGGGTGTTTACGTTCCTGTGTGTGATGGAGGGACTTAGCTCAGGGTCATGCGCCTCATTTATCGTGCAGTCATTCATAAACATGTATTCTAAATATTCCCAGAGTGTCCCCGGTCTGTCTCTCTTGCTTGAAAGACTGTTGGTAAACTCCACACTCACTGTAAATACCTCCTTTTACTCCACAAGCCACTTTATTAGGTACACTTTAATAGTACCGGATTAGTGCTAGTGCTGGAACATCTTTGCCTTCAGAGGACCCTCAATTTTTCACGCCATATATTTAACAAGGTGTTGGAAACATTCCTCAGAGGTTTTGCGACATATTGACATGACAGCATCACGCAGCTGCTGCACTTTTGTCAGCTGCATCCATGATGAGAATCTCCTGTTCCACCACATCCTGAAGCTGTTCTGTTAGATTGAGATCTGGTGACTGTGGAGGTCGTTGGAGTCCAGTGAACTCATTGTCATGTTCAAGAAGCAGGTGGAGATGATCTGAGCTTTGTGACATGGTGCATTATCCTGCTGGAACTGGAACTACACTGTAGTCATAAAGGGATGGACAATATACCAAAAAAAATATCCTATCCACCATTACACTAACCCCACCACCCTGAATTGTTGATACAAGGCAGGATGGATCTCAAGTTATAAAGGGTTATCAGCTGAAGACTTGAGATATGTCATCTAAAAACACTGATATATCAGCTTACAAAAGATATCAACCAATCTTAAACTTGTTAACAGATATTAACCAATCAGCTAAGTGGTTCCCAACCTATGTTTGTTGAGGACCACTTTCATGCAACTAACAAAAAAGTTACACTATAAAAAGAAAACAAAGTTAAGGTAACTACCAACATAAAGCCTTACTTTTGTCTATCTTTATTTTCCCCAATAGGGGTAATCATCTTCACTGTGGTGTTTCTCAGACATGTTTCATTAATTGAAAAAAAAATCAAAGTTACCTGGATAGACATGAACTACACCACTACAGTATCTCCACCAGCCCTCATTAAACCACACAGCACATAGACGTAAGTTGACTGGATGCCCACAGTGTGGCCTACTTGCTTTTCTATTTGTGAATAAGGATGTATGTTTTAACTCTTTAGCTGCTGGGGTTTGTCAAAGAAAATGTTCATTCGTGATATTAAGAATCCAAAATGCTGTAGCTTCAAACTGGTTTCTCAGGCCGCATCTCTTTCTGGAGATATTCCTGTTTCATTCAGTTACATTTCATGGTGCAATATTGCTTCATTGGCGCTTATGGGGTTAAAATATTGTTGTCTAGCAGATTTTGATGACCCCCATTTATTCACTTTAAGATCTGATTTAAAAGTTTTCAGGTTCTCAAAACGCCAGTGAATGAAATGTCCAAACAATTAAAAAAACTTAAGCAGATACACCTAAACATGTCTCTGTGTGGACGTAACTTTAATTTTAACAATCACACAGCCTCTGTACAGTCAAAACCTCGTGGACCCCTGTGCTCTTTGAGAACCCCCCTTGGGGAAGTTCAGAGACCCCCAGGATGGAAACCACCGACCTAATAATTTGTGTGTGTTGTTTTTATCATGCATCTCTAATTATTTCGTTGGAAATGAATGAAAACAAATGGGAAAAACTCTGTATTGGCTATTAACCATAAGCTTTATCTGAAAAGTTGATAACTTAAACATGTTAAAGTTTGTAAAACAGAGTCATGTAGCACAAAGCCATACAAGTTTCTGGGAATGGAAACCTCCAAGTTACGGGAAATTCATCTTATATAATAGTAGAATAGTAGAAAAAAAGAAGAGTGAAAAAAGAATAGTAGAAAAATACCTTAAATACCTTTACATGATTAGCGGAGAACTCACTAAAGCATTGCTTGTAATGCTTAAGGCAGCTTCAAAACATGCTTTGTATGCATCACGCCTTTCATTAACACGCTGTTAAAATTCATGAAAGCAAAGTGCATTTTTTAAGAGAACTTCAGCAGTGGCTCTTACTCGAATGAGAATTTTCTGCCCAAGATCTGAACCAACAAAACCCAGTCCCTCTTCTTCTAATGGAAAGCACAGAGGGCAGAAACCCTGACCCGTACATTGTTTACTATGGCAGGTACAGCAAGGAAGTGAAAGTCAATTGCACCTGACTAAGTTGGCTCCTAATTTGTCTCTCCTGTCACTATGTAGGCAGAGAAAAACCAACATACAGGCAACATAATGCAAACGTTAACTGATGTATGATAAAAAAAAAAAGATTTTGGACCGGCAGAGAACAAATGAAACCAGGCAGATGAAATACTGAGGGACTAGAATACGAAGGGATAAACCATCAAATTAAGCAGCAAGACTAACAGGAAAACTCAACCTGAACTTCAAGCCGGGCTGAAATGATAACCAGAGAACATAATAAGGAAATAAAACAAGATTCAAAACAGAAATCTAACAAGAACTAAACCTAAACCAAAAACTCAGAACCATCACGGAAAGCTGAGGGAATGATATTTTTTAATTTAAATCATTTAAGCTGAGAAGATCCGAGGCTTTTTCTAAGACAGGTTTAATGCATTTGTAATGAAAAAAAAGATTCAAAGGTATTTTACGTGTCTGAAGTGGATTAACTTTACCATGAATTACAATGTGAAGATTAACATATTTTTCTTCCTTAGTATGAATCTACTGATCTGCTCATTTCCTAAAATGCAAAGAAAATGTAAATCTAGACACATTAATAAAACTGTGTTTCATCATATTTCCCTTTAACCTTTTTAAACCTGAGGTTCATTCATTGGGGGACTTTATGAACAGATGAACAAACTTCAAATTTGGAGACCTCACCTGAACTTTTTGTACCAAAACCTCTAATTTTATTCTGCTTTACTTCATTAGTTGGCCTTTGCAGAGATAAATTTCACGTACTGTACAATGAGCTGATAGAGGTTTAGAGCTACAGCTGAAACAGAGATATTCATTCTCATTCTGAAATTGCTTTTATTTACTTTTAGGCAAGCCTGAAACTTCTTAAATTTGTGCTATGTGCCATCTTCTATTATTCTCCACCACTAATGTATATACTGATCACATCTTGCAAATGTTACGTTTACTAGGATTCAAAAAGTATTTAAAAAGACCTTGCCATTGCAAAGATAGTATAGTAATTTCAATATACAATTTTTACAATATATAATATCTTGGGAACTGAAAATAACAGCTGTTACAGTTTTGCTGAGGAATCTAAGTCCATTCTTGTCTACACAAGATTTCAGCTGTTGGTCTATTTCGCTTTTTCATGATGCTCCACACGTTTTAGTATGAGACAGATCAGGGGTGAAGGCTACCACTGAAGCCATGATATTGTGAAGCATGGTAAGAATGAGGTCTGACATTATCATGTATAAATAACTCAGGAGCTATTATGACAATATGACAAGACATTTCTTAATAGGGCTGGGAGATATGAACCAAATCTTATATCTCGATATTTTTTACCTGAATCACGATATAGGATATATATCTCGATTTCTTTTTTTTTTTTTTTTTTGTCACGTAACCAAAGAGACAGTTCTTTTTACAGCCTTCAGTGCTAAATATACTTTTATTAAAGATCAGCAGCACATGTGCATTAAAACAGCTGACTGAAATTAAAGTACCTTTATATTAAATTAAATGCTCCTAAAACAAAATAAATTAAAAACACTTTTCAATGACCATAACAAAAATACAGCTGTGCAAAATGCAAAAGAAAAGATGCTTTTAACTCAAAACAAGCTATCTCGATATAAACGATATTCCCTCCTTCTATATTGTGTCTGATAAAGTCTCAATATATTTGAAAATCTCGATATATTGCCCAGTCCTATTTCTTAACGGTATATGTCTCCCAAATTCTTTCAAGCAACTCTTCATCAATAACATCTTCACATTTTAAAGCTATATGTGGACACTGAGGGATTAATGTTTACATGCATTACACACATAAAATGTTGAAAGACAAGAGTCTTAATCTGTGATGCCAAACTTTTTTTTTCTTTTTTTGGCAACAAATCTTTAGTTTAAACTTTCTAAATATCTGCCAAGATGTAAATAATTTCTCTGGATAAATAAAAAGTGAGCTGTTTCAACTTTTGTAACAGCCATTAAAATGGGTTGTTGAACTTCCCATAGATATGGCAAAGAAATGCGACGCTCCACCTCTCAATAGCCCCACAGGTGTTATAATCTGTATTGATTGCAGATAAATAGGAAGTAACCTGTAAGTGACAGCCAACCTGCAAAGCACCATTTATTCAGCTGACTGGGCAACAACAGAAAGAATGGAAAGAGAAGAAAAATCTAGATGATGATAATAAATCAAATCTGAATCTATAAAAGCATTTGTGCAGGCAAAACATGTGCTGCCAGCAACTGGAGCATCTGTCACAGAGCAGAAAATTATGACATTCTTGCAGGCTTGAAGCTAAAAAATCTATTTATTTTCCTGTGTCATATCACATGAAGCTTATCTAATGATATGAGTGTATAATAAGAAAATGTGAAGTGGCATTTGCTGTGACAAAAAAATGTTCTTTTCCAGGTTATCTACACATGACAGGCCCCTTTTGAATTTTAACCAAACACTCTTATTTCTGTAGCCCAAGAAGTCCATTTTCTCAGCCTTTTCCTTATCTCTATTTTCACACTACCATGTTAGTGAGTCGTGATGCACGTCTGCTGTGGTTAGGTGCTTTGATTTGAAGAAGCATGTGGAGGTAGCTCATATTGTTTGGGTTAGCTACCATAAAGAAAAGCAACAAAAGTAGCTTAATAAGGCTTAAATAGTCCTACTCTAATGCACATTTAACTGTTCTGTGACCTCAAATTTAATTTTCTTTCTGTGATATTTCCCCCAACTTTCCCTCTTCATACCAACACATCCCACCTAACACATTCAATTCAACTAGCTTGTTATGGATGCAAATCCTGCCAACAACTGCTTCTCTCAAAAAGGAAGAACAACAATAATAAAGAGAACAATCTACATGCAAAGCAAGTGCTAAACAAGAAAAGAAAGCCAAGGGATTAATAATTTCATTTTGTGGGACTGAGAAGAAAACACTCCCTTTGTTTAGAAAAACACAAACAGGAGCAAAACTCTTAATATATTACACTGGTTCTAATAGATAAAAGTCGTTAATCTTCCGAATTAATTTCGAATTCAACATCTCTTTGGTTGTAAACTTGGTATAATGAATGTTGATATGGCACGGAGAGGCGATATCGCCATCAGAGACCTCGACTCTGTCAGATAATCTGTTCTAAATTGATCCCACTCTGTTAGAGTCTTCATTTCTTTTCCTGTCTTCATCAATATCTCATCTTTTTTTCCCACATATCATGAATATTAATACCAAATATGTAAAAGTTGCAAAAGTGTGCTCTGATTGCTAATGTGGGGAAAAATGAGAAAATATCTCAACATAAGTCTGTTGCATTTGAAAAAGATTAAAAAAAGAACATTATAAAAAAATCTATGAACAGCAATATGAAATAACATATGAAGTAACATTGCACAACAACGCATTGAACGATGTAAAGAAAATGAAAAAGAGCAAGGTGATCCATGGGCACAGCTGGAGCTGTGACTTTAGAAACGTCTTTACTGACACAAGCGTCTCAAACGCAGCGGAAATAAATTCTTTAAGTGCCATCAGCACATGTTAATGCTTGCCCATTTCACTGCAATCAAAATATAGAGTTCACTTAAAAGTAAAGCACAAACTTAAAACCTTATTTTACCTACCTACAAATTTAGAAGAAATCAAACCAACTTAGGTCAAATTAAGTCTTCACCTACTGTTCTTAATTTATATGCTGTCATGTCACTGTTTGCAACCAGTGAGCTTGTAAGGACTGGTTTGTCACTTAGCTCGTTAGTGGGAGGTGGAGAAAAGCTGATGTGGTGGTGGATCTGATATTTGACTCTAAAGCCTGGTACACACATAACGATTTTTTAAATTATGTGAGATTTTTTATCTGGTCGACACCTCACAGGTGAAGATAAAAAAAATCAGTTATGATTGTACTGTGTGTGATGTGCTCTGAAAATGTAATCACGGAACAACACGCACACGACGATGCTGTCCTGTAACTCAAATACAATCTAGTCCTCCGAGCCGGACAAACGTTGAAATGTAGAAGAAGAACCATAGCAACAACCGGCAAAAAACGTAGACGAAGAACCATAGTAACAATCGAAAAACACAACACACAGCATGGAAGGGATATATAGGACGAGGGAATGATGGTGGTCTTGGGACTATTGTTAACAGAAAAAGCCAGAACTGAAAAAACTTACAGACTGGAGACGGAGTGAACACGGACTTTGTTTACTTCCTTGCTCCCCAGTCAGCTCACTCTCTGATTGGCTACATTCCGCACCCCGTCATCACCCACGCAGTCAGAATGTACGCATTGTCGGCGTTCCTCAGAAATCGGCATTGAAATATTAAACATGTTCACTGTTCCAAATTGTCGGCTACGGCCCGTTTCGGAGCGGATTATCGGGACAAATCGGCTCATAACACACCACAGACCAAATGATAATTGGACAGGAAAATCTCACGATGATCAGGCGTTTGCCGTCCGAGGTCGGGAAGAGGCAAAATCGGGATAAATACAGTCCAAATATCATTATGTATGTACCAGGCATAAGGAGAGTGTGGAGTCCAGGATGAGACCCAGGCTGATGCGGCAGCCATCCATCTCTAAGATAAGATCTCCAACAGTCTTCTGAAGGGACTTAATGACCACAACCATGAGCTCTGTTTTGTTTAATTTTAAGAAATTTGCAGACATCCAGGTATTATTTCACAGAGGCAATTGATTGGAGAGAGTGGTGGGAGTTTAGAGGATGACAATAAGCTAATATATAGCTGAGTGTCATTGGCATATGAATAGAAATGTAGGTCATATTGGCAGGTTACACATGTCCAAGAGGTAACATACAGATGATGAAGAGAAGGGGCCCAAGAACAGATCCTTGTGGCACACCTTGTTGGCCAGAGAAGCTGGGAGTGAGAGTTTCCAGTGATGAGAAACAGTTTTCTGTTTGAAAGCTATGATTGAAACCATGAGAGAGCTGATCTGGTGATGCCCAGATGGTGGGACATACTGTCAAGGGGAATGGCGTGGAAGACATTTTCAAAGACAGCGGTCCAATCAAGGAGTATGAGTAACGGCAGCAGTGAGGAGATCTTTGCTGATTTTAATGAGGTAAGTCTTTGTGTGGTGGGTACTTAAACCAGACAGCAGTGGTTCACAGAGTTGGACGAGCCTTTACTTAGCTGGATGGCTAGTTTGTTCAAAATGATGAATGAACGTACTCCCATTTAATTTTTTTATTTTTTACCACAAATTCAAATTAGATGCAAACTTTAAAAAAAATATCAAGAGGTGTTTAAAACAGTTTGAACCATTTAGAAACTGAAGATACTACTTGTAGCAGTTTATCAGATAAATATGTGCGTGTTTTGTTTTTTCTTTCTTAAACAAATTTTCAGCTTTGAAACAATACATAGGTACTCTGTAAGATTTTTCATTGATTTTCCTTGCACACACACTTGAAGCAATGCTGGTTGCATGTGTCTTTCAAAATTCCAACTTGCACCTCTGCATCGGTGGTAACCCAGACATGTACAAGTCATCTCTGCAGTCTAGAGAACTGTGCTGAGTGAAAATAGAAATATTATAAGCTATAGGTGTTGCAATACTTATGCTCCCAACAACCTTACATTCAGAAATCTTTCTTTCTTTTATACCCAATGTTGACACCCTCACCTATCACAGTGTAGAAAAAATTCTACCTTTTCATCTCATCTCTCTTTGTTTTACTGAAATAAAATGGTTTGTTTAGTATTTCTAGATTAAATTAAGATGATCAATGAAGAAAATGAAAATACATTTTTTTGTACTTGTAATTATAGGTTCAAATAAATGAACCAAAATAAATTCATAAAAGATTTCAGTTTAATAGTATTTAGAAGCTTCCCATATTTATTGTAATGTAAAGATAATTAAGTATATATACGTCATAGATCTATACCATGAAAGGGCAAGATGTGTATTAAGAATCTCACCAAGATTTGTTTGACAGCAGCTCCGTCTAATCAGTTCCTCTGTAGTTTGGCTTTTCTGCAGTGTTTGTAAATTACTCTTTCAAAACTGAAAAATTGTGATGTAAAATAATGCAACCTTGTTGGTTTTGAGAAGGCTTATTCAAATTTCTGACAGCGGAGGAATTAAACGCCCGATCCCCACCTGAAGTAAATGCACCTAAATGAATGTAGTCAGCTGCTGTGTGCGTGGTTGTGTCTGCATCCACTCCTTCACAGAAAAACCATGAGCTTAGCAGGGCTGGCATGCTCTTATGAAGTCTGCTCTATCAGCTCCACACTAAACCCTTAGTTAGACTCTTTGGTAACTTAACTTACTCACTCTACAACCTGCTGGCCATTCTGTCTGATCAAAGTTAACGTGGCACCGAGGGGAGAAGGGCAAGCATTTCCTGAGTGAGGAGGCCTTCAATACAGCTTTGATCTGACAATACCTTTTCCATTAAAGCACTGCCAAAAGCATCCACTGCAAGCACCAGTGTGGGTGTGAATGCGTGCGCTGAGAGGTATCCTTCCTCACCCAAGAAAGATGCCATCAACCAGAGGGATCCTCCCTCCTGCTGTGCAGTCTTTAAAGCGTGCAAACAGGCTCATAGAAGTGTTGAGTGACACAGATACTGCCAGCAACTTTATTATGTAAAGACATAGACTGGGTGCTCACTTTTCACGCTTAAATGGTAAGCTAGGTAGCTGCTTGCTGCAGGCAAGAAAAACAATCCTGTCCCAAAGTCAAAGTGCTTTAATCTCCTGGATGCCTGGAAGTAAACATTTTTTGCATAAGTAGTATAATGAATTGACAGCAACGAAGCTGGGTGGAAAATTTGATACGAACAGAGCTGTCAAGGCAGCAAACACCTTGAAGCTAATGAAGCGCTTAATTTGGCTGTGTGTTACCCAAATGTAAAAGAGGTGTCAAATCTTTAGGTCATTAGAGAAGAAAATACAATATTCACAGAGTAAAACTTCACTTTAAAAGCTGTTCACTGAATGATTTAAATAAAGCTGTAAATTCAGTTTATTTGCCAATTAAAGTCTTGCTTTTCTTTAACACAGCTAAAGGTCCATTTATGCTCGAAGCAGAAGACGGATACCCTGAAGGACGGACAGTTTCATCCATCTCCTACGCCGGTTTTATGCGAAAGTTATTCGATTTCCCACATAACTAAGTTGTACCCTTTAGACATTTTAGTTTCATTTCCTTCTTAGCATTCCTACTGGGGCATGAGTTTAACATCACATTGTTGAAAATAGCTTTCTGCAGGAAAATCGATATAATTGAAATGAGTCTGCTCCCTGCAATTACTGTAATGGTAATGAAATGTGGAGGTATTCTTCTTGGGGAGACTGTTTCATGTCCAGAAATGACAATATTTTCATTTCATTAGACATTTCAACAGACAGAGAAATTCAAAGATCCTTTTTAAAGAAATATGTAATGTATAAATCCAAGAAAGTATGAATCCAAAATGCTTTGTGGTCATGTGTTAAATTAATGAGAAGCATTCTTGAGAAAGAATTTTGTTGTATAAATTTACTTGGTGCTTGTGTTAGGTTGTTGGTATTTTTTTTTTATTTAAAAAAAAAAAAAAAAAAGAATAAACAAATAAATAAGATAAATAAACAGAATAACCCAAAAAATTCCTGTTCCTTTGTAGTCTGAAAAGGAACAGGATTTAATCCTTCCCCCTTTTTTAGTCATAGCTTACTCTTCCTAACAGTTGTGACTGTTATAAATGAAAGTTAAAATAATAATAATAATTTAGAAGAAAAAAAATTATTACAATAAATAGACATCATGCATGTACACATCTTCATATACACACATACACATCTGCATACGCACATATATACAGATATACTTAAATACATGAAAAATAAACAGAAAACTATATAAATAAACATAATAAACTATATAAACTAAATAAACAAGAGGCAACGCAATTACAGCTACCTCTACACCTCTATATGTAATCACACCTATTTTTTTTTTTTACTCACGTACATACCTGCATATATACCTACATACAGCACATATACACACACATGGATACCCATCAATATACTTCTATATTTACACGCTTGCATACTCATATGCAACATATATAAATATGCATATTCACACATACAGCATATCTATATATATATATAGTTCATTGTATTGGTTTACATATGTTCTCTTTTCCTCATACTTTTTGAATAACATTTCTTTTTTAAAAAAAAAAAACGGATGAAGTTTAGACATTTTATGAGTACTTCCTGAAGATTATTCTATCATTTTACACCATATACTGTAAGGTGCATGCTTTTCATAGTTGCTCTTTGTCTTAAAATCTTCAGATTTAATTCCCCCCTCAGATTATATTCCCCTTCACTATTAAAAATTATCTTTTTATGTGTTTAGGTAGTAAATTATTTCTCGCTATAATTTGTGGTGATGTGATTGGACACTTTGAAAAGGTTCAACAGCATCTATGTTTTATTTGACATTCATGTCTATTATTTATGCTGCTCGAATTAAGATGATTTATTCTCCCATTTTTTTATTAGTTTGTGCAGTACTTGTGAGCAGCTGGTGTCTAAGCTGCAGCACAGCAGTCAGAGAGCTCTCAGTATGGAAACTCAGAAAAAATCTGGCAATGCAGCTTACAGATACTCATAATGAGCTCACAAAATGTCATTTTAACATAAAACTTAAAGATTTCATTGCAGTTGTAGCAGTTTATACAGTATATAATGAAATTTTGATGGCATCAGCCAGTTGTTCCATTTGTTACTGTTTTCTCAACCAAAGAATGTCTGTGTTCTTGCACATCACTGCATGCACAGTGGCAATGTATCCTGCTGCTGACACAATGAGCCAAAACTCTGCAGCTCTAATCCAGAAATGTCAACAAGACAAAAAAAGGAATAAAATAGATCAAAAAGCACATTTTAAGTTTGCCAAGAAAGTTAACCAACAAGCTTGACAAAACTTCTGATGGCGTCCCATCAGCAACAGAACATGCTGATGAGCCACCACGCCTGCAATTGTAAAGCATAATTTTATTTGTGACTAATTAAACAGCTGTCTAATACAAAAACTGCCATTTTAACTGCACCAAACATACCACTTTCTTAAGCCATGGTTAGTTTTTATAAGGTTTGGGTTGATAGCAAAACTGACAGCTCAGCTCTACAGTTACAGACGTGGACAAAATTGTTGGTACCCTTCGGTTAATGAAAGAAAAACTCACAATGGTCACAGAAATAACGTGAATCTGACAAAAGTAATAATAAATAAAAATTCTATGAACTTTAACCAATGGAAGTCAGACATTGCTTTTCAACCATGCTTCAACAGAATTATTTAAAAAAATAAACTCATGAGGCCTGGACAAAAATGATGGTACCCCTAGAAAAGACTGAAAATAATCTGACTAAAGGGACGTGTTAATCCAAAGGGGTGTCCATTAATTAGCATCACTCGTGTCTACAATCTTGTAATCAGTCAGTGGGCCTATATATAGGCTACAGGTAGTCACTGTGCTGTTTGGTGACGCGGTGTGTACCACACTCAACATGGACCAGAGGAAGCAAAGGAAAGAGTTGTCTCAGGAGATTAGAAAGAAAATTATAGACAAGCATGTTAAAGGTAAAGGCTCTTAGTTTTCATCCTTAGTTTCTTATATCCATAAAGCCCCATTTTGGCATTAACCTAAAACTACACAATAAGGTACCATGTAGCTAAACTGGCTGAGCAGCTGCCTGTTTTTATACAAACTGCAGCTTCCTGTTCCAACTGACCTGGATTCATATCCAGAGCCAGTAATATGAATATTAATCCCTCATTTGCAGCAGTTACATGGAGCCCGTTTGATCTGGTCAAACATCCTAAAAAATAATAAAAAAAAAGTGTGATGTGAGAAAAGCCATGTGAACACCTCAGCTGATCCGAAAAGATGGATGTTGTTTCTGTGCATGCTTGAACCATGTGGGGGTTACGTGATGTAATGAGCTTCAGGCAAGACTTGAAAAATGATCTGGTCTGTGATGAATACAGTGTTTTTGTTGGAAACATAGAGAGTTAAGTATTTTCAAAATGAAAGAAACACGTTTATTTTCTTCTTTTGGTATAGTATGCATTATGCATGTCAAACGGGTTATCTTATTAAATCTCTCAATCATGTAAACACACAACTGATTCGACCACTTTATCCAGCGTCCATGTAAACATGTCAGCGAGAATCTCTGATCACATTTAATTTGGATTGATGAAGTTTTTTGTCCATGTAAATGTAGCTGTTGCTCAGAAATTTAACAGTCCAAGACAGAACCAAGAGTTTTAACTCCTAAGCGATCGCGCTGTGACTGGTAATTTTTTTTAAACTTTTTATTTTTATTTTTTATTTTTTTAATTTTTTTTTTTTTTTGCTGTAGGCTACATCAGAAAAAATGTGAACATGATCTAATAAATGCAAGCTGTAATACTAATAGATCATCATAGTAATTAAGATGGCATCCTTTGTTTGTTTGTGAGACTGTAGTAACACTGAAATGCATAAAAAAAACTCAAATAATGCACCCCAAGACCCATGAAAGATGCATATTTTTCAATTTGTTGAGTCAATTAATTAAATACAACTTCTAGAGCAAAAGAGACAAAGAATCCTCGGCTATCAAAGCACTAGCTTTGGTACAAAGGTTTGGGCCTTGAAATTGTAGAGTGTTTTAATCATTACAACTTGAATGAGAGGTCAGGAAGTACAATTAAAGACTGTACAAGGAACTTACAAGTGACTGTTATAAACTAGAAATGTTACATGACATTGCCCTAGAAATTGTGTGCTGGTTTAAAGAAAGTATTGAGAAATTTCCTGCAGCTTCTCCTTCAGTGATATGTCAATTACCCCTGCATAATATTAACTGCTAAAATAATCCTTTTAACTTATGACAACTTGAGACAGGCAATGTCCCCGTTCGGGAGAGTATGTAATTAAAACTAAGTAAAGATTTGTCTCTTGAATGTGAGCAGTTATTCCATGACAGCAGAGCTTTGGACAGTCCAGCGTACTGGAGCGCAAACTGCTCAGCTGGACTGGATGATGTATTGTTTCCTCACTGGCCAAATGAAAAAAGGTCCATCTTCTCTGTACGAACAGTCCAACGCCAGAGAAGGACTTTGGATTTTAAATGATGTTGCCATGGCAACAAAGTCCCCTCAGAATCATGAGTGGGGATACAGAGATTGCAACAAGGGCTGTAGAGTTGCTATCACCTTGTTTCCACACACATACAAAGCCACACATACACTTAAGGAGCATGACTCATTTGTATATCTCAAGTGTTTTCAGCTCAGAGCTGGGCTTTTTCACTCCTTATTACAGTTTCCAACTGTACAGATCTGACACACACACACAGACACACGCACATGTAGAGCTACCACATCCCCTCCACAGTGATCCGCTTGGGGCCAGTGAGTTTGGAAGGTGACATTTCAAAGGGGGATGATTATTCATAGGTAAGCCGGACGGCAGCCAGGGCAGTAGGAAAAAAAGCACTCCCACCTACGCACACAGACAAGCACACACACCCAGTGTCGTGCGTGCCTCTTGTCATGTGATATTCAGCATGTAGCATGAGTTCTGTGTCTATTTGGTAAGTAAATGAGGTGGAGAACTGCTGCTGGCTGCATGAATCATGGGGCTCCGCTGGACCTTTACTACCTGCAAAGTATGTCAGGCTCTAACCGCTGGGAAAACGCTGCTGCTTCAGTACGCACACACTGAGACAAACACACTGGGTTTGGCCATCAGGCATCACCATCATCATCTACAGGGAGCAAACCATGCACAACCTCTACAATCGGTGAGGGCTGCCGAGGCTGAAAGGTTGAAGCGATCTTAAGCTCTGAAGCAAACCAACAGTCAGGGTTCATTTCAACTGTTTTTGTCAATGACTTTTTTTTTGGGGGGGGGGGGGGGGAGACAGCCAAATAAAAACGAATGTGCAATGACATAAAGTATTACAACTTTGCTCAACAGATAACAATGGGATAAATCATTCAGTAAAAACATGACTGAATCATACCCAAGTGGCAACCTCCAGCGATAAAATGTGAAGCTTATGTGGAAGTGCAAAAAAACTGCAGTTCATTCCTCATCCACTAGGGGATGGCGCCAAAACAGAGCAAATCCACATAGACTCCCATGTTAAAAAGACCAACTTCACAGCAGAAATAAACATGTTTAAAACCTGGTACAAAAAAACATTTTAGGATTAACAGGTCAGGTTTACCTTCATGACAACTGTGAAGGGGGTGATTTTATTTCTAACTCATCCATTTGGATGTTATTTAATCTTGATATTCAGCATAATTAAGGGCGTGTCCTTTGATTGACAGGTATCCAATATCTGCGGAAAGAAGGGAAAGTGCAGCACAACCACGGTTTTTAGCCAGCTAACAGTATGCCTTAGCTTTAGCCTGCCTACCTCTGTTAGCTGGTTAGCTACCGTCGCTCAGGGTTTGCTCGGTTAGCTCTTAGCTACAGCCAGCTCGGAGTTTGATGGTTGTCAATCATCCACCCCCACCTTCACAGTCCCCCTCTCAGCTCCACCTCTTTGCCCATTTTTGGATTTTCCGAGGCTAACGACACATGTGATGCTACCAAGATGGCACCGGTGGGAACGCCCAACGAGCTTCACTTTTGCTCTTCAGAAACCTACAGGTGACGTCACGGAGGCTCCGTCCATCTTTACAGTCTATGATCATACCTAATGTCCAGGCAGGGTATGGTAATATACCCATGAGAAGAGGGTACATGCAGCACTGATGTACTCTTTCTTCCAGGTATTACCAAAATGTTGACTCAAGTTTTCTTTGTGGTTAGTTAAAGTTCAAGTTACCTGGCTTGGCAGTGTTTTATGAGTAAAGTTCTTAGTCCTGTGTTTGGGTTCTTCCCTTCTTCCTTGCCTCAGTTTTCACATACATTTGACATATAGTTGACTCAGTCTATAAAGTTTTAGTCAGTTTGATGTCATTTTATTTAGTTGACAGAAATTAGACTATTTAACTAAACAAATATTATTCATGAGATTTGACTAAAACTCAATCAATATTTGCAGTCATTTCCATTCGTTATCTTTGTGCTGTTTTAATTGGACAAACAGGATGTGATGATTAGAGGCTGTCAAATGTTCTGCTTATCTGAAGTGTTGGCACACATGGGTCACAGGAAGCAGGTCAGCCAGTGTAAGCTAATGTGCCAATGTGCATCTTAATGATGCCAGCCTGTGGGCTCATGCAGGGTAACTCTTATAACCTAAAGGAGTATTTATTTTTTTCCCCTTTCGAAGTATTATAACACAGGTCTGATACAGAGAAAGGCTACCAGGAACTGCAGGTGTCTACTGATGACAGCACTGTGGCTTACCAACTTAAATAAAAAAATTAGCACCCCTAACAAATAATAATTAAAAAAAAACAAAACAAAAAAAACAATAAGTGAACCCCACAAATTGTTTTGGCAAAATCATATTTTGTTGGCGTGGAGACTCTTCAGTCCAGTTATAAACTGACAGACTTTTCCCTGATTGAATACATTTTTCTGGGTATCTTAGCATCTGTGTTCAATCTTTAATACTTAATCTAACAGAAAAAAAGCAATCTACTGTAAATAGACAATTTAAGTTTTAAAGGAAAACTGTGCTGAAACAAAAATTGAGCCAAGTAGTTTTCAGCCACAGTGGTTATAACACCATACCTTATATGTTGATGTATACTAGGAAAGCTATGACTACATCTGTTGTCGTTAATGTAGCACGTTCAAAGTAGAGAAGGGGAAAATTTGTTAGTGGGACAACAATAGTTTAACCCAAAAGAACCCGAGGTGACATACGCGTCACATACAGTTTCTGAGGCATTTTGCTTCAATTTATAGTATAAACTTTGCTGAAAATCCTGTTGAACACAATCTGATACTCGTCTTCTGTCCCTTATAGATACCCAATAATATTTTTAATATATCACATGGTAATAAATGGTAGATACCCCCCCAAAAAAAGATGTTTTTTTTTTTTTTTTACATTTTGTTACAGGGCCAAATAAAGACTTCATATTAAAAAAAAATTGACTTTTCTTATCATTTTTTTCATGGGTCAGGCCTTAACGGGTTAAGATTAAAATTGCTGTCCCATCCCATGGTGCCATCAACTGAAGCCTAGTAGAGAATAATGGCCATCCAGCAGTTTGGGTTCTTTCTTCATTGCATATATTTAAACGACAATATATTCATGGTATTTTAAACTTTGTTCTTATTGCCGAGTTGCACAGGAAGTGACGATTCTTTCTACCAATCAATGGACTGCAGTGTGTCAAGCTCCACCCCTTGAGGTCATATCAGTAAAATTGGGATATTGACAAAGGATGACACTCTTGTAGTACCAACATGACTAAAATCACCAGCAATTACCTGCGATCGGAGATTTCATGTGATTGGACATTACAGCATCTACATTTGATGTATCACTTCTTTTTCCTGTAAATAAAGTCATCTGTATCATATTTTATACATACAGTTTCTGAGACCTTTTGTGTCTCTTTATCGTAAAAACCTTGATATAAAAAAAACGGTGTTGTGTACAATATGATACTTGTCTTTTGCCCCCAATTCTACAGACTATAGTACCATTATTCTGACATATCACCAAAAAAAGGCTTCAGATTAAAAAGAATAGACTTTTCTCTCCATTTTTTCTTGGATCGAGATAATGAAGCCATTAAAAGGTGTAAAAAAGTTGTTTTTAAAATAATCTTAAATATAATAAACCATAAATTCTAGTGTCAAGCTAAAACTAAACAATTACAAGTTTCCTTTCTCATATTTTGCACATTTGCATCTTTTGAATAGAATCAGATGTCTATTTATAATTCACAGGAATTGAGGTAAAGCACCTCATTAGTCATTTAATTGTTCAAGTACAGTTAATAGTGAACCTATCAGCACTCCAGCACACCTGCACGAGAGCTAAAGAAACCATTTTTCCAACACAGAAGCAAATGATGAATTTATCCGTCTGTGTCTGACTTCAGAAACACACTTTAATATTTAAGCTTTGATATTTTTTACATCTTTTATGAATAAAATAAAGACAAAGACCTAAAACTATAATTACTAGCCATCTGTTGAATTCCTGCACACACAGTGACAGAATACATTGTTCATTTTTCCTGATAATACGTAGCATCACCACATCAACATGAAATTATTGTAATGGGAGCATTGTTTCACCAGTTTTATTCACTTCTAAGTATATTGTTTTTTAGTTTACATGGATTTTATTACATGTGTATTTGTGAGCCACTCAGGAGGCATTTTATTTACATTTTAAACATTTAATGATACAATATATTTACATTAGAAAGGATAAGAATAAGAATCTATGATGTAATCAAGTAACTAAGGAAATTAAGTTGATCTTTATGAACTTCTGGTTTTCTGTCACTGTCTCCTGCTCACAAACTCAGCAGGAGGAAACGTTGTTCGATGATGACGCGAGCGCAGAGAGGTGGTCTCGATGTGGGGCAAAAGGTCATTAATAATGCATCACCTGTAGCATCATTTTATTTCCGTTACACATTCTTACCCTGACAGCACGAGGACAAATTTCATTAAGAATTCTGGGCATCTCTTCTGTGAGTGGATTTACACCCATTTTCCTTCATTATGTCACAGTACATAAAAGGTGCATTAATAGAGTTGGCAGTGAACCACAGGAAGGCAAATCTGTCAGTTTTATCAGTAAAAGGAGTCATATTTAATGTACGTGATGATGCATTAACAATATATATGTCAATGTCCCATCTATAATCTATTCTCATCACTCCATTAGTTAAAATATGTTTAGACAAACTTGACAATGTAAAGCACTTAATTCTCAGTCAATGAAAATTATTCCTCCAGATGTTTTTAATTTTTATTAGAAGTGGCTTAAATGCTAAAAACTACTAGAAACCAGTTCAGTTTACCTCATGTTAAGCTGATCGATTATGATGCAGGTTTAATTTGAATCTGGACTCAAAAATGAAATAATGAACAAATAAATATAGAAATAGAAAAATAGAAATCAATTTTTACTTTGAGACTAAAGCATAGAAAGAAAATTCTATTTTTAAAGTCTCCAAGTCTCTATTTGACCCTTTAAGAAAATTTAAATGAGTAATTAGATAAAAATTATTTGCATATACGTATAGTTTATTACAGTGTGATATATCAGAATTATTTTAGTGTAAAACGTGTCCACCAGGGGTTTACAGCTGTTTTACCAGAAAGTGATGCATGTCATTAATGTGTTAATTATTTACTGTATTAAATTAACTTTATATTAACGCCTCTACTCACATTTCATTTTCATTATTCAATTTCTTCTTCATTGATATATACTTTCATTCTATATGTATTCATACACTATTATTTAAAGCAAATTTTTAGATATTTATATACTTTATTTTTTTAATTAAATTTTATAATTAAATAGTTTAATTAAACTTTATTGTACATTTCTATGCCTTCTTTTTTTCCCTTTTGCATTTTCTCCTCCAGGTTGTTTCCTCAACTTTATTTGTTTCTGTCTTCTTTTGTACATTTCTGTTTGCAGTTTTGCTTCATTAGGCAAAAGAGAGGGACTGTCTCTCAGAGTGTGTCGTGGGAGTGCTGTATTACTCATTTTTTGATCATTATCATTTCCCAAAATTGATCATATGAACAAAAACTAGGAAAGAAACAACAACACACTAAAACAGTACATTTAGCCACAGATACCACAAGATAAGCTTGAAGTTAACTTATAGTTTTTATAAAACAGGGCTCTTATATTTAATATATCTGTGCCTTTTTGTTGCTATGATAACACACAAGTTAACACAAATGCTACTTCTGACAAGAAATAAGATTTTATAGTGAGTACACTGAGCTGATTCTTGGATATGCTGCAAATGCTATCCTGAAAAAATTAAAGCTATTTTAAGCAGGATGACGACTGGGAATAAACTGCAGTTTTAAGACTCAGTAATCAGCCTGTAGCACAGACAGTTCCAGCTGCTGATTGCATAATTGCTACAGGAAATCAGATGTTAATTATATGCAGATGGAGCTCAAACTTAATGAAAGGTGCAGTCATTTCTTGTACTTTTATCTGGACCACAGCAACAGTCACGCTCTCGAGCACAAGCCTGCACAGCCTAACGGCACACAGGGACACAAACAAACCGGCCACATCTGGGAATCCCTGTTGATTCTGCCACTAACACAAAGTTAGAAATTACTGTTGAGACAACATTCTCATTTCTGATCAAGTAAAATACAAATGAACCACAACTTGATTTAAAAACTTTGTTTTACATTTTTCTCTATCCAGCTCCTAGTTGGGGTCATGTTTTCGGTTTCTAAGATCTGCACTGCATAACATAACTTTCTGTTCAGAAATGTGAATGACAAGTTAATTTCATGATGTTTTTTCTTGTGCGTTTCCAGTTTTTGTTTCTCCTTTTACTTGATCTAATTTACTATGAAAAATAGAACTAACTAAATAAAGCTTTTTTACTCAGTCCTTTTAAAGAAAATGTTCAAATCAGATTGAGTCAAATTTAATTTATATAGCAATTTTCATACCAAAGAGCCCCACAAGGTTTTTTTTTTTATAAAAACAGCAATAATTAAATAGCGAATTAAAATAATTTCAACATCAAATTAAATGTTAAAAATAAGCCTTTTCTCAACCACTTGTACAGATACAGCACACAAACCAAGTGAAACAACATATGAGCATTGTTCAACACGCTGTCACATGATAACCAACACCAGAGAGTTAATTATTTATTATGTCAATGTGTCTACCTCACTAATGTACAGTATTGGACTAGTATCTGGGATCTCTTGCTTCCAGGTCTGTCTCATATTAGTATGAACACGGATTAAGCCTGTAAATCTGGATGTGTGGTTAGGCGGCGGGAATTTGGCCTGATGGGCTCATCAAATAAAACCCTGTGTTAAATTACACATAGCTGTGCTGTATTAATTTCTTGCTGTTTCCCATGTTTTGCAGTTAAGGGGATAAGATAATATTTGGTGTGATACAATCAACCTCCTCGGCTGATGTAAATCCAGCCGTAGCATGATGTAAAACTTTGAGACTGCACAGAGCTTTGGCTGAAATTCCTACTTTTAAATAAGATGAATATTTTAGCCCTAACTCTGGCCATGAAGAGACGCTGCATGATAAAACAGATTAGCAGGATAATACCTCCTTTCTGGGTAATGCCGGAGTTTTATGAAATTGTAAAGAAATTAAGATAAATTCATGTTTAAGCTTTAGGTGCTAGATAATTAAACATAAGTTCCATAAACACGACACTGAAAGAGACTCTAACAAACAGAAATCCAATAGAAATAGATGAGGATGGGAAGATGTGTGCAAAAGTATAGGAGCAGAATAAAAAAAATGAAAGAGGTGGCCCGGTTCTGCCTGATTAATACAGACACAGCAAGGAATAACTGCCCCACACATACATACATATATAATGAAAGGATTTGCTCACCATAACTAGACATGGTAGTCAAAGCGTGACTGTACATTACCCTTAGCTCTATTTTAATCAAGCTGTGTATTATGTGCATGCCAGTTTTGCAAATATGCAAACTAATCCAAATGCTCTCAGGCATTTGTTGCAGGGCATTAAAACCAGGGAGCCAACTTGTCTTTAACAGCATGGACTAAATTATAGTTTGGAAGGTTTTACCCCTCAATTTGTTTGCAACAAAGCTCATTAAAGCTTTTTAATAAATACAAGTTAGTTTTCCAGGTTAATTCATGTACTCTGTGTGTCTTGATTAGGGCTAGACAATATGGGCAAAGTTGTCAACTTCATGATACATCATAAAATACATATGTTGTTCCACAGAAAATAATGTAAAATAATGTACAAGATTTGTAATAAAAGGATAAAAAAAAGTAGCTAACAATACTTTTCTCTTTTCCAGTTCCCTGATGTGATACCATTCCCGTCACGCTACTGATAGCTATTAAACTCTTGTTGTAAAGTCAAAGTTATGAAAATACATTGCATTGATTCAATGAGCCCATTTACATGCACACTGAGAATCTGATTATTATTCGATTTCTGGAGTAATCAGATTAGTCATGTGATCAGCATGATGTGATAAGCTTTATCAGATAAAAGAGGTTATCTGTTTATGAGAAATTTAATTATGACAGCTGGACTTCTCCCCAGTACTCTCTGTCCATGTAGACCCATATACCGTATATCACATTTATTTATTTAGTTATTTTTTTATTTAGTTTTTGCTGGATGTTCAATTGTCAAGTGTCTGATTCAGGTTTCACACACCAGGAAGCAAAAGCTTGAAAACATATCTGTCCAATTTAGAGCTTCTGCTAATTTCTCCACTTTAAGCAAACCACACAAACAAGGTGTCGTATCAAAGCAGAGACTGTCTGTCTCATCACTGTGGGGGGAAAACTGTGTTTTAAGTGTGCTAGCAGCCAAAGAGACGTTAACAAAAACAAGTCACAAAATCATAAATTGTGTCTTTGTTTTACTGTTTTGTGGTAAAGGTTTTTTAATCCAGGCCCAGTAAACTCTACTAATGTGTTCTCCTTTGACTCTGCCTTTGTTTGAAATGAATCATAAAGGTCCTGGTAGTTTTTATGAAGGTTTATAGTGAAGTATCAACTCGTCCTATCATAGACTGTTATGGGCGTCACTTCTTTCTGGACCCTCTCGGTGTTTCTAAGGTGAATGTGGGAGCTATCCCTCAATTTTCCTGACTCTGACCATTGATACAGGTGTCCATCATCAACATCAGCTAATGGCTTCTTGGGTGTTTTACCTGCATTAACACTTGTATTAAAACATCTGTAAAACTCGCTCAAATTCCCTTTTTGAGCTTCTACTTTTGCACAGTTTCTCATCAGACATTTCTGTACTAATTACTAGATGGATTGGGCTGCTATTCTCTGGTTTTCACTGAAAATAATATACTTTTCAAAGAAAACTAAATTTAGCATGACACATTTTCTACTGAGTTCCAGATGAATTTACTGTAACACACAAACATATCTTGATTCTTACACTTCTGTAGTAATCTCACATGTCTATGTAGAGACCAAGAATATACATACAGAAGTTGAAAGATATACTTATTATTTTATTTACCTATATTTTTTGGGGTACATCTTTTTGGACAGGAGGCAGAAAAATCAGCCTCGTGAAGAAGAGGTTAATGCTTCTAAAGAAAAACATACAGAAATCTGGCAACAATAGGAAGATTTAAGGGAATAAGACAATGGTTTTACAGAGGAAGTTTTGATCTTACCATAGTTTGATCGTGTTGTTAAATCGGTATTGTCAGATTTTTTGTTTGGTCTGGTTTTTCTCTTCTTAGTTTTTTCTGAAACCATTTATCCAATCCTTTTAAATGTATGTTTAAAGATAAAAAAGCAGCATGTAATGTGATGTAATTTGCTTAAGTAGTTGTGTATATGGGCTGAAACGTGTGTTGTCTTACACTTTTACAGCAATTTGTTTTAAATGGCGAGAGATGAACCATCCCCAGGTGCAAAGCCGACAAATGAAGGAGCCACTCTAAAAGATAATGCCCCTGATAGCCACTCATACTGGCACATTTAAAGCATTCTGCTAAACTGATGGATATTTGTGATTATTCATATTTTCACTGCAATTACAGTTAATCCAAATTCCAAAATATTTCCTTTATAGCTTTTTGTGCTTTCAAGTTATCTACTGTGACAAGACATGATGCTGTGAAAGCAAAAGAGAGAGTCATGAGCTGGAGATTTTTAATTATTTTGTTGAGTTAGTCGGGGCTGCAGAGAAGGGCGATATCATTTGAATTATCATTAGTATGAAAAATGTTGACCATAGGAGATTAAAAATGGCTTATAATTAATTTTGCATGGGTCAACTTCTCTCTCTGTCATACACATCTGATAAAGCCATCATCTCTTCTTAGCCTATTACAGAGGTCATGCTGAGTCATGACATCTTAGCTCACTTTTGAGTAACACAAAGAATTCCCCTGTCAGGATATTGGAGTATATAAAAAGTCTATTTAAGAACCAACTTCCAGTGTTTTCAGATGTTTAAATATGCATTTAAAGACCATCTGGCATCCATGTCACTCCTGACAAGATAGCATTACACAGTTTCACCAGCATCATCTTAACATACACACAGAAAAGTGCTCTAAAGCCCAACCCAGCGCTTCATAAAAGAGAGACATCACTTATTCACAGGCCAATACAGAGCTCTGCAACACAGACGAGATTGCAAATGAATTAGATGGAGCCGAGCGAGGCGACGTACCCTCATTAAACCGGTGCTGTGATCCACTGCACAGCACACTGGAAGCAAGGGTACTGATGATATATTAAGGACAGCAGAGAGCAATGATGTTCACAGATGCAACTATATTGGTTTAACTTCAAAAGAGCAGGTGGAAGAAGAAGTCAAAGTGTTAGACAGGCAGGACCTTGCTGAATGGAACATTGTACATAGACAAAACAGATGAAAGCCTCCGGGGCCAATCAAAAAAGCGAATAAATGTGGCGGCAGTACAAAAGAATGAAAAATAAATAAATAACATTGTCATAAATGAGCACAGATAAGATGCAGAGCTTTCGAGGTGTTTTGATAATGTGGTGTGTGTGTTTGAGTACCTACCTTAGCTGCATAAAAAGAAAAAAACCTGAGCATGAGGTGATTAATTTAAATATTAGTGGTAACAGGTTTGTGACAGGTGTGCTCGGAGGTTTGCAGATGGTGCCATTGTTCTTGCTTAGAAACTGTCCAAACTAATTAATTTGACTAATGGAGTTATGCAAATATGTAATGCGAACATTTATGCGAGCATTCAGAAATTTCAGAAACAAATTTCTGATAGAAAAAGGCCATTTCAATCTTCCTGAGAGAAAAATATGTCCAAAAGAACTTTAGTTTCAAACAACATAATGTCTGTTGTAAAACTACCACAAAGAAGGATAATTTTACTCTCTGTAGGTAAAACACACAGCATGTCAGAGCTTAGCAAAACCATCTCTGTAACAAAAAATAATTATTCTGTATTTGTAAATTAATATTTATATGTGCTGGTTGTTAGTCCAGAAATTCAAGTTGAAATTTAGGCTTTGAAGTTAAAACATAGTCCTGGTGAGAATCATGTGCACCCTTAATTAAAACAAATCATTTAGAATGTCTTCTGAAACAATTATAAATGTTTATAGTAACCTCAATATTTCAAAAACATTTGTAAAATTGAGGTAGGACAAGAAAAAGGATTTCAAAAAGTGCAGCATAAATACCACAGTGAGTCAAATCTGTGAGGATTATTGCAAACTGTGGAAAAAAACATCACATAAGTCAGCTAAAGAAATAAATTTGCATAATAAAGAAGAAAAAGCTCCTTAACAAGAATGGCTGCATTGGTTTACTACTGGAAAGAAAGCCCCAGCAGGTTATAGATTAATAACTGCAAACACTTTACTGGATCTGCTTAAGTCTTTCTTAAGCAACAAACCTGGTACTTACAGTAAAATATGGCTCTATTATAAATAGAAGCATTGAATCATCTTAATGTATCAAAGGAATGATTTAATCAGATTAATTTTACCTACAGTCAATAAACCAGATCATGCAACACACAGCTAAAAGCTAAAAGCAGTCCTATGAAAACAGCCAAAACTTTGATTCAGATGACTGATACTCGTCCTTTTTCTTGAGAAGTCAGTCTGAAATATATTGTAGTGGGTACGATACATATGAATCTTCAGCCCCTTTCAGAAGTTCTGACATAAAGGCGCAACAATGAGGCCCTCCCTTAGCTACCGTTGTCCATTCACAAATGAGTCCAAGTTGGCCTAATCCTGCGACAGTGTGTCCTTTCACAAATCATTTTGCCCTTGTAAAATCAGAGGAAGCGTGATGTTAGCTCAGTGTCTCTGGGATATAAAATGTACCCCTCATAACATCTTATAAGATAACCATAAGTTCAATGTAGTGTTATGCACAATGACCACACAATGTTAAAATATTAGACTCTACATTTTTAATTTGTATGATTCATTGGTTCATTCATGATGTAGGTACATCAATCCCAGCTTGAAAAGATGTGGGAAAGGGGTTTAAGAGCCAAATAAAGAATAAGAAAAAGAGTAAACAAGAAATCACGGTCTGTTTGAATCTGTTTCAAGTGCAGTATAAAAGGCATATTCACACCAGGATAGTCTAGGGAACTCTGGGAATTCAGAAAAAATTTCACACTGCCCCGTGGTGTGGTTTGCTTTCACACTGCAGTTTGTTCAAGTGGACAAAAACAACATGAAAAACAGCACACAGTTACAACAACTGTTCACTAGGGGGCGATATTCCCCAAAAAGACAACTGAGGTACAAGAAAGAAGAAGAAAATCAAGCTCATCAATTGGCCAGGACCAAAAAAAAGGCTCCTTAACTGCAAGTGAACAATAATGCAACCATAAATTTCTGGAGTCTTGAAGTTTTTGTTTTATTTTCTATTTTGTTATTTTATTGTTCAAACCTAATGCGGTTTTCACAAGAATCAACATCTAACATGTTGCACTGCGATATATCTTATGTCATTTCCTCGCTTTGGTTCACTGGATGATCCGTTTGTTTTTACACTGTAGGCCAGGGGTAGCCAACGTCGGTCCTCGAGGGCACCAATCCGGCAGGTTTTCCAGATTTCCCTGCTCCAGCACACCTGACTCAAATTAAATGGATCCAACAGCCTATAAGGATCTCCACAATGACTTGTTAGTTTAAGTCAGGTGTGTTGGAGCACGGAAATCTGGAAAACCTGCCGGATTGGGGCCCTCGAGGACCAACGTTGGCTACCCCTGCTGTAGGCAAACGGCACCAGGGGTCAACTGACTGAGACCCCTGGTTTTCAAGCGAACCAGAGTTCCCTTCCTTGATCCACACCGGAGTGCAAATGCATGTTCACACTGCTTCAAACAAACTGTAATATCCTTGGAAGCAGACCAGGGTTCATTTAATGTGGACCAAGCAAGGCCAGTGTGATTGTGTCCTCTATTTACTGTTGGGTCGCTCAATCAGCAACAGAATAAATGGCAAAGTAACTTATGTCCAGTTCTTTTATGTTGTGCTTTTGTATAAGCATGCCCTTATTCATCTGCTATTCTCTGACTCAGTGCAGCACATACAAGGTTGCAGGTTATGAAAACATTTCAGATGTTTTCACTGTGTACAAGAAGACTTTGTGGCTTATGCTGCACTCCCACTGGGCCCACCCTTGCTAAATATGCTTACCATCATAATATTTTAAGACCATGTGGAGAGATTTTGTCTAACTGCATATTATCTAAGCTCATTTTGGTTCAACAGAAAGGCTTTCATTCAACCTCCTGCCATGTCTTTTTATTTTCTTATCTATCCAAGAGTGTGACTCCTGGTGTCAGCCTTTTGGCAGTCTGATGGCACACAGAAGAGTCTGTCACTGCAGTCTTTCAGAGAGAGAACAAATATATTAAAAACCCAGGGGGTGGTTCTAAACTATTCCCTTCAGGTCACAGCGCTGACAGACGTATTTGGAACAACCTCTTCAGTTAAGATATTATTTTTATTTTTTTTTTATTCTGAAGCTACCGCTCCAGTTTTTGTCCTAGTCTGAGGTTTTTGTGTCAAATTCCACCAATTATATAAGTCTAAACTCCAAACTGCATTTCCAAACACAGACACATCCACCGCATTTGGAAAAGTTTAATTAGGCTGACGGCATTGTTGTTCATCTGCTGGCAGAGAATGTCTATAGAACCAACTCATCAGCAGTGGAAAGAATCAGAAAAGTTGATGGAAAGAGAGCTGCGCCTCAATCACTAGCCAAGAAACAACAGAAATGACTTGCATGTCAGTCAATTACCTTTAGTTCCTGCAAAGCTAATGTAAAAAGTACGTCCGTGTCGAACGTTATCAAACCTCATTGTCCACGTACTCCCATGTGTGCTTTATGTTGGCATGGCTGTGCAGGTTTCAGAGCTAAATTCTCCGTTATGAGATCAGTTTTAGACAATAGCAATCATCGCGATGGTGGAAGAGATCAAGAAGATAAGATAAAAAGGCAGCGTAGCAGATGTTAGTGGTTTGTGCTTTTATTAAATACATCACATCTTCTTCTTTCCTGTTCTTTTGCTGGCTGCATGTGAAATTGACTGAGCAACACTGACCCCACCGTTTCTGATGGTATTAGTCCATTTGCTACATCTGGTTACACATCTGCATCTTAAACATCCACTTCATCTCTTTCCCAATCATATTAAAAACCCAGCTTAGCTGTAAAGGTTTGTTCTAGGACTCTTCTCCACTCCCACACTCTCTATTGAGTTGTCTAAAGTATGTATAAACCAAATATTTATCCTGACTCTAATGCTTGCCAACGTGTCAGACTTTGGTTGACAGGCAGGAAATAATAGATGTGTTCTGTGCATCAAACATGTTTTTTAAATCCCCGATGGACAGTGATGTTTTCAGATTAAAAACATGTACTAAGCTTGAGTGTGACACATAGAGGCTGTTAGAGCCGAGCTGGACTGTACACTAACAGGAAGGAATAAAATACAAGAAATATTTGGAGGAAAGGCTTAGGAGTTACAACTTTATGCAAGATAATCTTTATTAAAAAGCTCAAATCTCAATAGACTAATATAGTCATAAATTTAAATAATCAATAATTCATCAGGACTTTTTTGCAAAAAGTGTCTGTCTAAAATCTGAAAGCCATGAGCTTCACCAGTCTGGTTTTCCCTTTCGAGATATACTTAACCTTTACCTCCATCATATTCTGTTATTTGTTGTGGGTCTTTCTGCTTGCAAATAATCCTATTGGCACTGCTTATTCCACATCATCACCTTCAAATACTCCTGAGGTGCTTTTCCAGAATGTTCTTGGATCACTGTCTATCTGTGCAGTGAAAAACCATCTAATGAACTTTGGCAGAAGTAGTTAGTGGAATTCCTAATGACGTCCCAATTCGACCAGCTGCTTCTGTCTTTTGGAACATAATCAATAACTAATAAGATCATGTATCCTTCTCAACACTATTTTCTTCTAAAACTTTTGGTTCAGATCAAACTTGGTTTCATTTGCCCCAAAGGTTTATTACAGAACTAGTCTAGCTTTTCTTTAACGAGATGCTTTGGACTAAACGTAGTAGGTCTTTCTATCGCTGAGGTGTTCCCAAGGTTTCCCCTTGTGGTGAACCCTCCATTTGCACTTGTGAAATAAGTGACATGAAAGGCTTTTATTGAATATAAAAAGAGCCCCCCCCTTTTTTTTTTTTTTGCCAGTCTCAAGTCTTTGACCTCAGGCCCACGTTAAGTCTCAAGTCTTATGGCTAAAGTCTAAGTCGCAAGTTACTATTAGTTGTAATGAGTAATCTGCCACCTCCTGAATGTAGAGAGGAGGGACAATATACTGCACTTTATTGCTGCGTTCACCAACTGTCCTGCAGGTTTTAGTCATTCCCCTGCTGCAAAACACCGAATCCAAAAGACAGCTTGTTGTCTAGTTGTCTAGAAGGTGGATGTGGTGGATCCAGCATTCTGATTGTTTATACCATAGACGTTCCAATTTGCTGCTCTTATATTTGTCCCTTTCTTTTAAGTTTTTAATACCTAATAGTTACAATAGTACTTCAGCAACAGCTTCGTTCACTGGTGCTGTCAATGTTTTGATTGATTGCGAATGCATGCGGATGCGTCTGTTTGTGTGACATTATGTCAGTGTTACGTATGGGGAGATGACAGCAGAGCAGACACAGGGAGGAGAGAGAGAGCGATCAAAAGGAGATTGTTCACGAGTTTCAAATTGTGAGTCCAAGTCCAGTCTCATATCACTGGAAATGCGACTTAAGTGGAAGTCAGGTTTAAGTCACAGACTTGAGTCCCCATCTCTGCTGACTTTGCCATTCTTGCATAGCTAAGCTTAAGACTGCCCTCTTTTCTTCTTCCGAGAGTATAAAATTGTTGATTTCGACTGCCAGGATATGAATTCCAACAATTGTTGGAACACAGTTTATTACAATGTGGCGATCAATAAGCTGTTTATATTATAACTCATTCCAATTCAATGTAATAAAGTCATCTTGTCTTGCTTCTGAAGGGGTTTTAGAAAGACGCAACATCTGTCAGAGCTATAACAGGACATGGACCTTCTGGGAACCTGTACAACAGCAGATGTGGGAGGGAAGCATCAAGGCTACATAGAGAGGCCATGTTTTTCTGACTTTGATCCTAGCTTCCCAGATGGCTGTTACCATACTGCAGTGACACTTCTTAATCCCTGAGATAAGCTTATAAATGAGTCTGTTTATGAATAGTACCACCAGCTGTTGTTTAAAAACTTAAGAGTGATTATTTTAAAAAATAAATGTACATAGATAGAAGCAGAACCATAACATAACTACTGTCATATTATGTTATGATCAAATCAGACAACTCGGTCTGTTAAAGGCCCCAAAGTTGGTTTCACTACAAATCCAACCAGAGAAAAACCAGAGTCATGATTTGATTCCTACTGATTGCTTTGTCTGGATGAAGAGATGTGTGGAGGTAAGGTTAGACCCGAAGTTAAATCTGAAAGTTATTCACCACTCTGTACGCACCTTTCTCTGACTTCATGGCTGCTTTAGTACTTTGGTATCTAACACAAAACATCTTTGGGACTTTGTAAACTGATTGAAGCTGTTGTGTTTGTGAAAGTCTGAATTTTATTTCCCTTACTTGTTGTAGAGATGAGGGGGAAAAAACCAAATAACCACTGAAATCTCTGTTAGTATTTTACAGTTTGAGTATCCCAGTTACAGTCTCAGAGGGTGGGACTCTGGGTAACCAGCTATAACCCAGACACAGTAAACACTGAAGATGTCATGTGTTTGCTGTGCTTTGGTCATTGTTGCTGCTATACCCTTGGCTAAGCGCTCCAAGTACACTGAGGACACACTGAGGAAACAAATCATGTGATTTACTGTATACCATGATGCAATGCACCTACCTCAGCCTGCCAGCTCTTGTCTTTCCTTTGAGGACTCTAAGTTGTTATGGTGATGGCTACGAGGGTGGGAGGCTGAAGATAATAAGATATAAAGAATCTTGCAGCACAACACTCACACATTATATGAAGAACAGAAAGTGAGAGTTTGAAATGGTATAAGTGTGAATAAACAATAGGTCTGTCTGCCCTTTCACTATTTGTCCTGCACACTTGAAACAAAATATTTTCCTCCAATGTGCAGAAAGTTCCCATATTATCAGCCTTCTTTTGGTTTTAAAAGTAGAGAAATAATAGATGAGAAATGGGATGATCAGGGTGTTGGATTTTTAGGCTATCCATCTGAACAGATTTAGTAACTAAATGTGTACATAAAATAAAGCAAACCATTTCCATACACACAGGCTTTCATTTATGCACTCAAAGGTATCATTCTCATTAAAGTACATGGAAAGATAGAGAAAGTGTCCTTATGGTAACAACTACTGGCCTTCAATTAACTTTAAAGAAGCAACATAATCTTTGACAATTAATGGCACGTAATTGTCCTTTTGATAACTTTAAAGGTGCAACTAAATCAAAAGCTCAGTTATAGAACAACAAAATAAATCATTAAAAACAGTTTCTATTGTTACCATATCCCTTTACTAAAATAACTTGTGTTTTTATTCTATTAGAACGAGCCATTTATATCTACTTGCTGTGGGTCCACATACATGGCAGCTGCCATATTTTTGCCACCATTTTTACTACGGTTTCTCTGAAGGGACAAACAACTTGGTGTGTGAAGGGAGAACCCTCTGAGCTTTAAAACTGCAGAACTGACTTTGCTTGATAGGAGCTAGAGCACCATTTGGGATAAGTAACATCTTAAAAGGACCATTGAAGATCACCCTACACACATACACCATGTTGAACTAGTCACCTGTAGTGCATCAAGTGCTGCACCATTGGATCCACTTGTAGATGGAAACATGTTTATGTCTGGAAGAATTTTGGCCACTGACGGCCACCGTCCTTTCACAACTTTTCTTGATGCCAGTAATTTTTACATACTGTACCTTTAATGCATATAGTAGACAAATGCAAAGGCTAAACTCTTGGAGCTGCACAGCAGTATCATGATCTGCACTGTTGCTTCCCAGCAAAATGTTTCTCTGATGCCTTCCTGTGCAGAGTTATAATGTTCTTCTTGAGCCTACGTGGATTTTTCCAGGAGCTCCAGCTTCCTCCTAAAGTCTAAAAGCACATTTGGTTGATTAATCTAAAGTGACTTGAGGTGTGATGGGCTTTTTTTTCTATTGATATGTTTTAGTAGTAGAAAATAAACATATTTAATATTTCTGTCACTGGTAAGCAGATACTTTCAAAAGGTACAAACATGGGGGCTCAACTGTATTCATGATCAATCACAGTAACTACCTCACTAGGGTGCAGATGAAGCACCAAAGCGTATGTACAGTACGCATTTAGGACCATTTTTAAACTGAAATTTTCCAAGTGTGAGTGAATATGAGCAAATTGTTGGAAAGGTTGTGTGCATTAAAAAAGTCATGATAATGATTAAAGTAAATCACAGAGAAAACATTTGTAGCATTTAAGGAAACATGGAAAGACTATAAAAAAATATCTGTAGTTCCATCTTCTTCCTTTTAGTGTGTGTATTCTTCAAATGTACAGTCCTTGAGGATAAACTAAACTAAATTAAATTAGCTTGTGTGAACTTGTACTGAGGAAAAATGACATAAAAGCAGACCCTGGCCTTTGATATACAGTACACAGTCTCTCTCCAGTGTGAACAGCAATGCTTTCTGAGCTTGGTGGATGTTTGTGAAACCCATCCACTGTTCTGAGGTTCAGAAAGCAGCACTTCCAACCACATTTCAGCCCAGAAGATCAGTTCAGTTTCCTACGGGCGGTGGCTTTACATCCATTCACGTAAAGTTCTTTAGAAAATCTTTAACCAAATGGATTTTATCTCTTTCCAGGTCTCTGGTTCTTCCTTTCATAACCTTGCCAGTGCAAAGCAAAATGAATCTGTCTTCTACTTTCAGGTGTCTTCCACGCTGTTCTGTATTGTCACTTTTCTTTGTTTGAAATAATCCCAAACTTGAGACATTTTACGTCTTTTTAATTAATTCTGCTCTTGGTTTTCTCCTGTTTCCTCCATCATGCCATCAAATCAAGCCTGCTAGACATATGTCAGCATGTAAAACTCACAAAACATATTTAAAGGGCATACAATGAATCATCAAAGAAAATATTTTGCATTCAGTATTTGGGATTATCATCTATTCATCTAATACAGAAACTGATTCCTCACACGTTACTTGGCAGGAGATGAGATTCATTTTCAGTATTGCTTCTCATTCTGTTTGGAACAACTACCCACCCACAGTTGTTAAAAGAAAAACAGTGACTTTACTTAACATGGCTCCATAATGAAAACTAAATTCTAAATGAGCATTTTTCCTCCTTTTTAGGAAATCTAAACGTCCATTTGCTGACCTTTTCAGGACGGGTACAATACTGACATGTGTGGGAAGTAAAATGGAAATACTGGAGGAGTGGTGATAAAAACGTCTTACTGGAACAGAGTCACACGGTGTCTTGGTTACCTGGTTTCATCACCTTCCTGCTCTCCACCACCCTTAATGCCTCACTCTCTCATCCTCCACACTAGTCCATCTGTCACCTTATCGCTCCCGTCCTCCTCTCCATGTCAACCTCCGCTCCCTCTTTCTGTCCATCTTTCCCTTCCACCATCGCTCTTCTCATTCAGCGCTGGTGTTTGTCGAGGAGCCTGTAAAACTGGTACCAGCAGCTGTCCAAACACTGATGGCCCCCCACACACTGTGTGGAGGGGGCCATCAGCGACCCCCACCATCACCACTACTACCACCATGTTCCCAGTCAATTTTGAGCCATCTATTATCACACCCCAACATTTCCACTACTGTCGCCATGGCACCCGGGAAAGAAAAGGAAAGGGTAGAGGAAAAAGGACAATGCAGGGGCAGTGGAATATGTGGTGAAATGAAAACAAAAGAAGGCTTCAGAACAGAGTTGAGGGAAACCAGAAGAATAGCAGAAATAAAAAGTATCAGGGAAAAAATGGCATAAATGATGAGATGTGGTAAGAAAACAGGAGTCAAGGAGGATGTGTGAAGTTGGTTGGCAAACAGTTATTTTAGCTTCAAACAGAAAACAAATGCAGCTGCCTTTGAAATGGTGAGAAATGAAATGCAAAGTAGATACCCACACATTCTTCAGAAAGGTTTCACTCTTTACATTTTAATCAACACTGCAGGGTGAGCGAAGAACAATCAGCTGAAAATGTCCCTTTCAACAACTACATCTATAAATAAAACAGTTATAAAGATGATATATGATTATACATGTTTGAAATGTGACTTTTGAGGCACGTAGAGCCCATCACACAAAGACTTCACATCACCAACATTTAATACACAAGTCGAACATGTTTTCTGAAGGGGCTGCATGGTGACCGTGATACTGAGCCTCTTAAAAGAACCACTCAGAAAAATCCGGCCATGCACAAGTTATTTTGAGACTACTTGTTGAGCTCAGTTTTCTCTTATCTGTGCAATGCAGCTGCCTTTTCTGGGCCTGAGCTCGTTCGTGATGGAGTGAGGTGACGTGGAAAATTGTCCGGTACTCAATTATTTTTGGATATCACTCGCAGTCAGTCTGTGATTACCCTGGCATGATCATCACCTTGTAGCATCAATACTCAAAGCACTAATTTTAGGTTGTAAAAATAGTTGGTTTTTAAGGTAAACTGTATCATTTATTTTTAATGTTATTTTGGTGATTAAATGTAATAAAGTGCTTATGGTGTGAAAGAGATCTATATATAAGGTCAAAACAGAGAAGTGTTGTGACACCAGAGGAATAAGGCTAGGTTGCAATGACAGTTCTCCCCTATATCAGACACCATGTTATAAAGGAGGTTGAACTCCGGATCCAGCTGTGAACTCTTTCATTCTTGTGTCTCAAGCGAGGGCTTTGTATGCTGCAGAAATGAGGCCCATTTTCTGACACAATCATATAATAATCCCATATTCTGTAAGTATAGCCATCACTACTGATAGACTGCTCCATCTCTCTCTCTCAAACTACCAAGAGACTCTCTGGATGGATAGATGCTGGGGTGAGATAAAATTAAATAAAAAGCTAGAGTTAGATCTTAACAGCTACACGTGAGGCTAAAGCCTCATTTATTCTCTATGTTAAATACACATACAGATGGAGATTTCTGTCTGTATTGTGTGCGTCCTTTACATGTGTGTTTCAGTCCGTTTTCAGAGTTTATCGATGCGTACTCAGACGTAAGAAAACAGAGCAGTACCACTGGAAACCGTAGGGGGCAGCATTGTGCCGTATACCTGACATGAAGGGGTGTCAAACTCTGTTCCTCGAGGGCCAGTTTCCTGCAGGTTTTCATTGCTTCCCTGACCTAACACACCTGACAGAAATTAATCGGTTACTGTGAAGAAGTTCACAAGAAGCTGTTGGATCCATTTGATTTTATTCAGGTATGTTGGAGCAAGGAAATGACCAAAACCTGCAGGATAGCGGCCCTGGAGGGCTGGAGTTTGATACCCCTGAAGGAACAAAGATCACAGCTGTCTACTGAGCAACCTCGTTTTATGTCTCTTTTTGAGCAAGTAAATTATCATGATGTCCTCCACTGTCACATTTGTTATCTTCTTAAACTGATATCTGAAATCTAAAGTGAACTCTGTACTGCCCTCTAGTGGAGGTATTCCCTAAAAACCAAACGTAAAGACGTACGGAAGCATATGTGCAGTGACGTTTGACATTCGAAACAGATGTGTTCACACTAAGTTTGTGTATTCTCAAAAAGTTTGGCGTATTTGGCTTTATGTAAAATCCACTAACACCTTTACAGGTCAACTTAATTTGACTTTCTCTAAATCTCTAAATGCACGTGTGCGACTTTTCAGTGTTGTTCACATGACAAGTTATCGAGACAGTAAACCTACCACTGTTGTTAGCTTCTAATTTAATAAATTGTTTGAAATGAGGGAATTCTCATTACGTGATTCTACTGTGGGAAGAACTTTTTACATTTTTTGTAAACTCCACTTGAAAGTTGTACATCCTTGAAAGTGTCTTTTTTTGTGAGTAGTATATTTATGCACATAAAGAATGCATAAAAAAGGTTTAAAGTTGCCATTAAGTGCAGCTGTTAAACTCTGATTTGTGTTTCAAAGCAAGAAAGACAAGACGTTTTCAATGGAGTGGGTTTAATAGCAAATATGCTTTTTTGTGCTATTTTCAAGGCTGTTATAAGTAAATGGTGACAGTGACTGACAAATATATATAAGGAAATTATCTTGACTGCTTCATTTCCTGGGTTAAACTGCTGCCTCGTTTATTTTTCATAGCTAGAGAAAAAAAGTTTTTCATACATCTAATAAAATACTGGTGCTAGTGATTTTTCCTACTGTGCTACATTATGAAGCCTAATGAGCCTTATGAAGCCTTTAATTTATGACCGTTACCACTCATAAGAATTCTATTCATACATAAATATCCATTGATTCTCTGCTGCTAACAATCTCCATGTTTGCAACAGATATCTTTGCATCTTCTACATTTCTATCTTTACTAGGTGAAGCTTATGAGACAGATGGTGGATTCTGGTGAGAGAATCTGAAACTAGAGGTCTTCTAAAATGCAATTTTTATTGATTTTCCTCCATTCGAGCAACTGATTGATTGTCTATGGCATGTGTGTACACCAATCAGCCTCAAGGTTCAAACCAGCCGACAGGTAGAATGAATAACACTGCTCATCTTGTTAGAATCCAATGTTCTGGTAGGAAAACCTAAATCTCTGCATTCAGTACTTATGTACATGCCAACTACCTGATTATTTAATCCAATAAAGTTCATAGTGTCTATAATATTCTACAGCTGATTTAGTTCTTATGTTATCAGACATTTAGTTTTATCACAAGCCTACCTGACATGCTTCGACTGTAGTCTTCCGTCTTCCGTCTTCATCAGAGGTGTCACTGATTGATTTCTATATTGCAACTCACAACGTCACTGTAATTCATCACACATTACATTCGCCCTACATTTCGTAGCCCAAGCACAAAAAACATGACAGTTTTAGGTGTTCACTCAGCCAAACTCCAAATTTGCCAGCTACAAATCTGATGGCATTTGTGGGAAACAAATCCAATCTACAGCAATCCCACAGGACCAAAAATAAATATACTGTCAAAGTCCCTGTACAAAACATGTCCTGACTAGTGAGAGTTTTTTAGGTGGCATGAAGTGATGTTATACATTCAGCGACCATGTTATAAGATTCACCTGTCCAAATACTCATCACAAATAGCTAATCAGCCAATCACATGGTAGCAAGTCAATGCATTAAGACATGTAGACATGGTCTAGATGACTGGCCAAATAGTGTACTGTTGATGGGGATATTTTCTACGAGCACTTCGGGCCATTAGTCCTAACTGAGCATTGTGTAAACACAGAGGCATAGCCCTCAGAGATAAGATTGTGGACTGGTTGAATGCTGACTGGCTAAAAGTTAGCTTGAGGTGGGGTCAATGAATGTAGACAACAACAAATTTCATAACAAGTTGCTGAATAGCAAAGAAAGGGTGAAAAGTTTAGATAATACTTGGACATTCTTCATTTACTAATACTTTGTTTCACTCCAACACACAGCTGATTTGTGCAGATTTTTCTACGAAATACAACAACAACATAGAAAGGAACCAAACTATCACCGTTTACATAGTAAAGTCTACTGACACCTTAGATTTATTTATGCTCTACGTGAAATAAGAACACAGACAGCTTTATGTCTTTTATTTACGTTTTTTGTCCGAGCTTGTTCATGCATTGCCAGATAGCAAATAGAGCTGTACCACCAGATGTCCAGAGGGGAGTATTGAACAGTATAGCTAACATGCAATCAGCGAAAGGAACAAAGAAGAAGCTGCGAAGGCCATTGCTGTCTGCACTTTATCTTTATGTCTCTTTCTGAGAATGTGCATTATCATGATCTCATCCATCATCGTTCTATTGTCTGAAACTGATGTCAGAACTTGGGAGGGAACTCTGAGCTCTGCACTGCCCTCTAGCGGATGTATTACCTAACAACGATGTCAACATAAAGTACTCATGAGTGTATGTGGGCAGTGATATTTCACAACATTTGAAACAGATGCATCCATTTACGTACGTAAAAGGTGCATGTAGTCAAACATTATCATGACACCACAATTACAAAACAGGATAAGTGTAGTTGCCATGCAATAAACAAAGCTTAGAAGTAAGGTAAACCATCAGCAAAGCAGCATCTACCATTATTTTCTCACATCCACTGGAAAGTCTTTATAAACACTCAAAGCATGCAACTCATAACTCAAAAGGTGGAAACACCCATTGACACCCTTCAGTTTTGCTGCATTCTTACTGTTAAGTTTTGCTTTGAACATGCTCTCAATTGTCAGATCCAACATTGTTGTTAAAGGTACCAAAGTAGACTTCTGATGGTCGATTAGTCACCGACTATTAAAACGACTAGTCGACCAATCAGATTATGTGTCTCATGATTATTATAAATGGCTCTTATTTCACTTTCAGCTTTGAAATCTTGCATGAGGTTATATGTAAGTCCGACGTGCCTCCTCTTTAAGTGTTCGAGCATTGCAGACGAACTTCCGTGGTACGCAAGGTCCGCTTTACAAATCTCACATGTATTTAACTTATTTTATAAGTTTAACGTGAAGTTATGCCAGACTTTTGACGTCCTCTGCCGCCGTTTTGTTCCCTAGTTCGCCGCCATATTTTTCCCCTGGCAGACTTTATTGCACATGTGTAATTCTCAGGAGAGATAATAAAAAAAAAAGACGATGTCTCACTCTGTAGTTTTTTTTTGTTTTGTTTTTTTTTTGTTTTGTTGACAATAGTCGACGACTAAATTCATTGTCAACTATTTTTATTGCCGATTATTGTTGACAACGTCGACTAATCGTTGCAGCCCTAAAGTAGACTCAGCTACCTGAAATGTTAAAACTGTCAGAAGGGCCCAATTCCCAATGCAGTCTTTCATAATATCAATTTTTTCGAATGGTTGTAATGGTTGATGAAGGCTATGGAGTTATTATTTTACTAAACATTTATTTAACAAAGTTAAAATCCCATTGAGATTGAGATTTCTTTTTCAAGGGCGACGTGGTCAAGAGGTCAGCTGCACATGTTTACGAATACAGACTCAAAAATAAAAAAGCCCATAAATTAACAATCAATACATTACAAAAACTCCGGATAAGCGGAAGAGAATGGATGGATGGATGGACATTACAAAAACATTTATACATAATTAAGAATTTAGAATGAGGTCAGAAACAACTAAAAACACAGTGTGACCAAAAATTTGTTGAGTGCGACAAACTTTGTTTCTTGGTCGCACTGGTGTGTCTAACATTTTACGGGTCTGAGTGAACGGCTTTTATATCTCTGAATGTCTGTCTGGTATTCTGTGTCCATCCCCTCATTACTCGAGCTCAGAGAAGAATAACAACGTGATAAAAAGCCAAGAGAAGGGGGCGGTCTTGACCTCTCATCAGCTGTGATCCATAGTTGTGTGTTGCTTCGAAATTAAGACCGATGTCCGTCAGACGTCTGGTAGGGTGAAGAACGACGCAGACGAGATTCATGGAAACTGGAATCAATTTTAAAATGTGCAATATGGTGGAATTTGCTCATATGTGGTTGTTATCTATTGTCCTTACTAATTTATTATTATTTATCTACTGGCGCTCCTGATGGGATCACTACCATGCACAACACTGGAAACAATGGCATCAGTCTTAAAGGGTTAAAGAGTAACAGCAATACTTCGAACTGAAAAGTCAGTGGTCTATCCTTAGCTTGAACACTCCACATGTCAGGGTGTAATGGGCAAAGACACTGAACCCCAAATTGTTGAATTTGTTGCATTCATTGGTCTGTAAGTACAGTATGTGTATATATGATGAAAAGCACCACCTATGTGAGTTTGTGTCTGAGTTTTCTATCTCTAACTGAAGAAATAAAAATCTAAGAAAACATCACAAAGGTCAGATTTCCATATTTGCTATTTAGGTAAAGTTTCTCAAGTAAACACAACAGCCTTTTGGTTTATTTTGATCTAAAATTAGATGATTGACGGAGTCCTGTATTATACAGCAGGGAGCTGCATTAATAAACAACAAGAAGTAAAAATGATAAATATGCCTTTAAGATCATCACTTTACTTCATTGTGAAGGTTTTAAAGGAATGCTTTCATTAAAAATATAAAACCAATGTTTTACTAATCTCCTTATATTTTGGAAAATCCAAGTCATAGTAAAGTAATGCTGTTTTGCCCACTATATCTGTGGACCCCGGGAAGACTTGTTATTGCTGTGGCAATAACTAATGGGGATCTGTAATAAGGATAAAGATATCAACAAGAAGCAAAGAAACTAATGAGTATATAACTAACTAATGAAACTGTCTTACAAAAGTAGACAAAGAGTTGTGTAACAATACAGAAACTTTTCAAAAATTACAACCACTTCTACTTTAAAGCCAACATTTAGCCATCAGCTTCTTTCTTAATGGTAATATAGAATATATAATGCCATGCTTTCAATTTTTCATTATTCTCAACAAAACATGTACACATATAAATGTTAAATTTATGTGAGTGCACGTCATCTTGTATGAGTGTGCATGACTGCAATGTCATTGGCTCTCTCCAAAGTAATTTGTGTCATTGCTGTTGTCCTGGTGTGACTGCAGGGGCTTAAGGCAACAGCTGTTCTCTGCTCCTCTGTCTGTAGCAGCAGCATCTCATTTCTCTCTCTCTCTGTGTGTGTGTGTGTGTGTGTGTGTGTGTGTGTGTGTGTGTGTGTGTGTGTGTGTGTGTGTCTCCTCGTCTCTGTTCTGTTAAACCCACATCAGTGAAAGCACACAGATGTTTTGATGAAAAGGATCCGACACTGTTGGACGTAATATTTACAAGGGAGTCGGGGTTTGGGAAGAGGTGAATTCAGCAAATGTAAATGTGTAGTGACACATTGAGAAAGTGTCAGAATATCAACGTCCTAGTGTATGCAAAATGTTTAAATAAATAGTTCTGAAGTTCTGGTCTGATCCATTGTTTACCTCCAGGTTTATCAGAAATGGTAGTCATTACATTGATGTTCAGGTTTTCATTTTAGTTCATTGTTACACGGACAAGGCCCACATATCTCGGTTGTTGTTGTGGATACTAGGGTTGTCACTATACTACAATTTCAAACATGATACCGATACTAAGGATGGTGTTGATACTCAATACTATTTTCAATAGTATAGAGAGGGAAAAATTATTTATTTTTTAATTTAAAGTTAGAACACAAAAATATCAAGACGATCTAAACAATACAACAGAAATATATTAATATAAGAAAAAACATCAACAATGTGAAATAAATGCATTATTTTAAAGCTCTATTAGTTTGTGCAGAGATACAGACTTCATATGGTCTCGAACAGTGTTCTCAGACTGTTTGATCACTGAGCTGCAAAAATACCAAACTATAAACAAAACTTTAACCACTAGTTAGCGAAGTTATTTACATACAGTAAGTGTCCTTTTCTTCACTTGAGACAACATCAAGTAAACAATAAAGTAGACAAACTAGTTAAGAGTATCTATTTTTTAAACTATATTAATTAAAAAACTTTAAAAAGATGCTAAGTTGGCAAAACTGTAAACAATGGGTCCTTCGGGGAGAAGCTGCAGGGGAGGGGCTGCCCGCTGCAATGCCTGTTAAAATGGGTAGAGGCGGCTGGTCCTTTCTGCAAACCAGCAGAAGCCAAAGTGGTGTTACGGCTGCCTGTCATTTCACTAATTACCCTGTCATTTTGCATGGAAATGCCTGTCGTCACCCATCTGAGATTGGTTATGCTCTACACACCTTGCGTCCTGCCCACTGAGGATTGGCTCCATACACCACACCTCTGCCTTCACCCAGCTGATTGGATAATTGTCGGCCAATCATCATCACTACAGCCACACGATGAGGAAACAAAAGCCAACTGCAACCGTGGATTTGTTGGCAACCGTTTGCACAGAGAGTCTGCCCTTGGCTTGAGAACTTTGGTTATGATCATGTGCTTTGTTTGGTGGTTTTGTGATTAGAAGAACTTAGTTTAGTGTAGATTTTCCACAGTGATAAAACTGTTTGGGCTTTTGTGTTCTTCTTTTGTGGTTTATTGACTGATAGTCTTGTTTTTCTTTTTGTGATAAGTCTTAAAGCCCTTTTGGCTTCTCCCTTAGTTATATTTTGTTAGCTTAGTGGTAAATGTAGAATGTGTTGGGCTAGTTTAGGTTTGTAGTAATTTATAGTAATTCTTTTGGTTAAATTTTAGATATTGGAGCTGCTTCGCCTTTTGTTACTATATAGATTACTTGGCCAGTTTTTGTTCACTCTTTTTTGATTACTATCAGCTTTGCTTTTTACTGGCTTGTTTTGAGTTAACTTTAGAAAATAATTCTTATGTTGGTTTCTTGATTTAAGCAGCTTCACTACCCCCAACACGTGATTCACCACCATTAGTCTTTGTTATCTCCCAGTTTTACATCTGTCCACAATTCTCATTCTTTTGTTGCGCCCATCATACCTGTACAGGGTCGTAATAGTGGCATTTAGGTATTGATACCTGTGCTAATTAATATCTAAGTAGATACTAAATTTTAGAACTAATTAGTATCTGAGAATCGATTTATTTTACAAGACGAGTTTCAACAGGGATGTTCTGTGGTTAAGTAAATACAGAGATAAAGTGAATAACTGTCTGAGGCTAAAGTGACGTAGTGTGAAAGTCTGCAACATACCATTTATTTGACTCAATGCAAAAATTGAGATTTGAATAAATTTGCATTTTGAAAAATGTGCTTTTCTTCTGTCCCCAGTCTTAGTAATGATTCTTTTAATTCCCTTGAGAGATCTATTTCCCCTCCTTTTCCAAAAATAATATTCAAACTGCTGTCTAGGCAGGTACAATTTAATATCACACAATCCCATTATTAAAACACAGTTAAAACAAATGGATTGAACTGCTTTAAAAAGATAAAAAGATTTCAGTTCTTGGGCTGCTAATGCTAGCATTACTTGTTTCTCCCTAGTTTTGTCTGTTGCCTCAAGGTTGTTCTGTGGTTAAGTAGATATACAGAAAAAGCAAATAACTGACGCAAAAATGACACAGTGAGCGCATTCACAACAGTGTGAAAGTCTACAACATATCATTCACTTAAACTTATACTAAAAAATTGATGTTTGAATGAATTTACATAGAAAAATTCCTGTTATATTATTATATATTACTACTATATTATTATTTCTGTTGTGGAAATTTCATATTATTGACTTTAATATTGTGCTATACTGATCACTCTCAAGGTAAACAGATTGTTTAATTTCTTGGTAACAGAGATTAATGCTGAGTAGCCTGTTGCTATCTTAAAGTTGATGCATTTCCTTAGAGCAGTTCACACTGACCTGTGTGACTTATCTGGTACTAGCCAGATACCTTCAGGATGACCCAGCAGGGCATCCTGCCTTAATGTCACTGGGGTTGTTGATGTGCATCAATATAATGCAAAAGCTCATTAGGTTTGCTGAAGTGTCTAATCTTGTGTGAGGAAACAGACAATCTCTTTGTTTTTATTTTACAAGATATATGATGTGCTGTGACGTGATCATTCTGCTTAAAAGATGCTGCCTGTGTGTTTCTTATCAGATTCTCTTCAGATCTCTGTGCTGTCAGACCTCTGAACAGTCTCTCGAATTGCAATTCTATTCTTTGTATTTTAATTCTGTGTTCAATAAACTTGTAATCATTTTTCACTTCAGAACTAGACTCCTCATCCTTGAAAGAATAACTTTTTGCCTCAACAATTCCTGTTTTAAGCTGCTGTTGGCTTAGCTCCATATGGAGAATTGTATCCTGTCCCAGGGTATTCTGACTGCTGTGTACTGGAGGTAAAATAACACTTCACACAGTGAATACAAATGTGAAAAAATAAAATAAAATAAATAAAATGAATATGCATTGCTTTAAAAGAGGAATCGTTTTCAATTAGTTTACTTTGGTGGTTTTAAATGCTATTACTTGTTTCTGCCTGGCTTTACTACTTGCTAACTTTGCACGAAAAAAACTGGTGACATTGAAAATATGTCAATCTGCATCATCCAGCTTCGAGCTGAATATGTTTTTGCACTGTAATAAATATGCAAGTATGGTCACGAAAATGCACACTCACACCCAAACAAACAGGAGACTAAAGAGCAGTCAGAGACAAAAAGAGAAAAAGATTTTAAGTGGAAAAGGAATAAAACACTTGTTGGCTGGGTACAGTCCTGCAGGCATGTATCAATAAGGAATGCAAAGCTCACATTTGCTTTAATGATCAAGTTCAGTTCTTTGCCACAGGCTGTTTTCACTCAGAAATTGACTGATTTGTTTGTGTAATTTATCATAATTTATCACAATATCTTTTTAGTTTGCATTAAGTATCCTTTGAGCATTTAAAAAAATACAATTACTGTGTAAATATAGAAAAATGAAGGACATTTAAACAGGAAACTTCTAATTTGATTTTCTAAAACAAAGGCTAAATTAAAGTTATGTAATGTGGACTGAAGGTCAGACTCATGCCTTCCTTTACCCAGTTATACATTTATACTGTTCCATTTTAATTTTGTCTGTCCTGTAGCATTCTTGTTTACTTTTATATTAAATAATTATGACAGTAGTGCCTCTTACTTGCTCTGATTGGCTTATAGTTGTGCTGGCCATAAGCATGAAAGCCTAATGTGCAAAAATTTAAGTTATCCACCCCAAATAATACGAACAAGCGAAGCGAAGTACTTCCTCCTGATTCAACTGCTAAAAAAACTTTCTCTATTTTCCTTCTTAATCATCAACCAGCAGCTGCATTCAACAGTAATGTGATTATCTATGTTGCACAAGAGAGTTGTGAAGGTTCCTTTTTTTATTATAATATGAGGTACATTTAAATATTTCTACTAACTGTTCAGGGAAGAATGAAAGAGAGAATTTGCCAACATAAAGAGTGTAGCTGATGAGTTACTTATGCATGTTGTTTTTGCCACTATAATGTAAATTGTGCTTCTGTAAATTCTCATCACGATGTTTTCTTTTCTCATCTGTTTGTTTGTACTCTCTCAGATGTGTTTTGGTGTAATTATTCAACAAAAGTCACCAAGAAAGATAAAAAAAAATATGCTACAGTCGATGCTGACATCACAAACAAGACCATTTTGCTGTTTTTCAGACAACACAGAATACTAGAAAGTACATGTGAGAGTTCCTGCATTGAGTTCTTACCAGCAGGGGCATGACCAGGTCAGCAAAGTAAACAAAAGCTGCCCCGAGTGTGAATCCCACAGCCACAGGTAGGAAGGCAAACGAACCATACTTTCCAGAATCCTCCGCCATGTCGATGGCTGGTGCCAGCAACGACCAATAAGAAGCAGCCAACATTACCTGAAACATAAGAAGAAGAGGAGGGAAGGAAAATGTAAGACAAATTGTTTAGGTTAGAGTGTTTGACTGATGCAGGGAGCAGCTTCTTTTCTCCCTGGCTTTTAATGTGTCTACGTTCTTATATGTATTTCTATTATTTTAATGTATTTTATTATTGTGCTGTTTTACTCTTGTATTTAGTTTTATTAGATATGTTTATTTACTTTATTGCTGACTTAGGGGTTTTGTTTGTTATGTCTTATACAGCACTTCGGTCAACTGAGGTTGTTTTTTTTTTAAGATGTGCTTCACAAATAAACTTGACTTATTGACTTAGTGGTTTAATGGATTTGTCTTCCATGTATGGCAGACGCATCCTGTGGTCATGGAAAAGATGTTAGTCTGTTTAAGAAGGGTCACATAATTGGTTTCAAGTAAAGAAAACATCTAAGAAAATGCAGCAACTACAAACTAAGGGTTAATAACTGTTCAACGGATTATTGAAAACTGGAAGGATAGTGGGGAACCATCATCTCTGAGAAAAAAATGTGGTTGTAGAAAAATTCTGAACATCAGTGATTAGCGATCACTTAAACATTTGGTGATATGGAACTGAAATAAAACAACAGTAGAACTCAGGGTTTGTTTAATAATGAAAGTAAGAACATTTCCACTTGTGACGGGAACTTAAGGGATTGGGACTGAACAGTGTAGTCATGAGAAAACTACTAACTAGTGAGGATAACTGGGGAAAAGGCTTTGTTAGGGAACATAAAGACTGGGCTCTGGAGATATGGAAGAAGTTCATGTGGTCTGATGAGTCCAGATTTACGCTGTTCATGAGTGATGGGAGCATCAGAGTAAGAAGAGAGGCAGATGAAGTGATGCAGCCATCATGTCTAGTACCTACTGTACAAGCCTGTGGGGGCAGTCTATGATCTGGGTTGCTGCAGTTGGTCAGGTCTAGGTTCAGGTCTAGGTTCAGCAACATTATATGTCCAAACAATGATGTCAGCTGATTCCTTGAATATAATGAATGAGCAGGTTATTCCATCCTCCCTGATTCCGAGTTGACAATGCCAGGATTCAAATTGTAGTTCAGGGAACAGAAGTCATCATTTTCACACATGGATTGGCCACCACAGAGTCCAGACCTGAACCCCATTGAGAATCTTTGGGATGTGCTGGAGAATGTTTTATGCAGCGGTCGGACTCTCCCATCATCAATACAAAATCTTAAAGATCAATGCAGCTCTGGACAGAAATAAATGTCCTGATTATCTAAACAATACCACATCAAACGTGTGCTGTAATTAAGGCTAAAAGTGGTCCAACGAAATATTAGTTTGACATTGACTTTTTGGGGATGGGATGGGCAGTGTATCAACAAATACTTTAATCTATAGTACTAATCTCAGATGTATTAATGAGGGCTGCATTCCACTTCTGTCCCCAATACATGCATGATACTTTTTCTAACTTTGGGTTCTGTCACTTCTTTGGCAAAATAACACTTCAAAGTTTAAGTTGAGGGAGGTAGAGAATCTGTAGCACAAACTATATAAAAGTATAGAAAAAGAACAGTACTGAGTATGGTATTGCATAAATGTGATTTCCAATTTTCATTTCTTGCACTTCATGCTTACTGGCATGAAGTTGTTCCCTAAATGGTCATAATCTAAATGCTTGTCTCCTGATGCTAATTTTGCTCCAGAAGGAGACTCCCTTATATTTCCTCTGGTCTGCTGCCAGAAATTGTGACCCAATTTTTGTCTCTATGTACCAAAAACACTGAGCTTGCACATGAAAAAAATTACATCCTAAGACAAAAAGAATGTGCTGATTTATGATAAAGATCTTTGAATTGTTGAAAGTTGCGTTTTTTTCTCATCAACTTAGCTTATTTATACTATTTGTAAGTGGGCAGCATTTGAGATGGTCACCATGTCTAGTGTAAATACTTGATGTCACTAAGTAATGGACATGTTTCTCACAAGTCTAATACACTTTCTCATGTTGCACACGTCTATATGTGACCATTTTGTTTAGATGAGCTATCTTCCTGTCCAAGTGTTCATGGTTCTGCTGTCTCTTATATAATTCACCCTGAAATTATCTTACACTCCCGAGAATATTCAGTTATAGCTGTCAAAATCAATGTGAGGAGTGTGAGTGTGTGCACAAAATGTCTTTCTGCAACCTCATTTTATTTCATCACTCAAATGTTCCTACATGCCCATTTTTAGCCAATCTTTTACTGCTCCTCTCAGCAGCCTTCTGACAAAAAATCTGAACTGGAAATGCAAAACATAAGTAGTCAGGCCTGCCTATCAAAAGACTGATAAAAGAAAAAAAGGAGCATATTATTAGGCTGTAGCCAGCTACAGCACTTAAATACGATGTGCCATTTTGGCTTCTGGCATTAAGTTCTGTCTAACAATGCCAAAAATGATTGCAACTCATTGAGTTTGGATCTGAATGGCACTCCGGGAGCCAACAACTCCACAGTTTTATCCCCATCTGATTTGTTTCAAAGTGTCAAAGCTTGGCAGAACTCAATTATTGGGGGGAACAAAAGACCCGTCATTTTCCAGGGTGATGCCATCCAGTCTTTTGGACTCTTACAGCCATTTGCCAAAGTGTAATTTAATACCAGGTTAGTGCTATGAGATCTAATACTAATCTTTACTCTTGTAAAAAGAAAGTGTCTGCTGGTTCACCTTCCATTGTGGTGCATCACCATGGCAATTCATGCCATAGTGCCATGGCAACCTGCTCCAGAGCAGATAAGGCAACACTAGTTGTCTAATCTGCTCCAGACACCTAGAAAGCTTTTATTTAAACGTGTCAGTTCTCTTAGAACATTTAAAATAAAAGACCATGTGTCAGGAAGAAAGGTTGAAAATACGCTTGTTTTTAACATGTTTATCATTTTATTTTCTTGCATATTTTGCATTAGTTTGAAGCGATGTTTGTGCATATCCTCAGAAATTTGCAAAATACAATGTGCGTGTAACTGGGGCAGTGCAGGGATCAATTTCACTGGATGTAAAGTTCATAAACAATACATGGCACAGTTGAATTACAGGCTTTTATGTACCATCTATGATACCCCTGTTGATGTTTTGCCAAATTGCCTAAATTAACCAAATGCTAACCTGCTTGATTGTCGCAATGTTTATTGTTTTATTATCACCCAACAACTTCAGCAACTCGATCCGATTGGAATTCCCTAATGTGCCCCCTAGATGAATCCTCTGGAAACAGGTGTAATACACAAGCATCAGAACAATCACGCTCATGACAGAGCCTGTTGAAATTCAGACGATGCTGTTTGGCTTTAACTTAGAACAGTGGTGGGGAACCTTGGCTGTTGGATTCATTTAATAAATGAAGCCGTCAGCCTATCTGCACAGTGACGCATTAATTTAAATCAGGTGTGTTGGAGCAGGGAAACATCTAAAGCTTGCAGGACTGCGGCCCCCAAGGACCAGTGATTGAGAAGCATCTTCATAAGGTCACAAAGGGAAGGAAATGCTTATGTATTTTAAAAAGAGACTGATTACTCTAAATTTTGTTCCTAAAAATAGCTTGGTTGAAACTGTGTCAAAATACAGTTCCCTGAATTTATAAATAGGTAAATACAAGTTTTTATATGTTCTCACATTGTCGTGGAGGAGTTTTTGTTCTCTTTTACCAGATTAAACACGGAGAAGATGATGCTGCAAACAGGTGGAACAAACTGACATTGGAGACTAAACCAAACCAAATGTAGACACTTTAAGTTAAAAAAAATCTCTTCTCATGCGCCTATGTATGAGATCTACACTGTTTCTTTAACTTATGTAGACTGTTACTTGATTTTCATCACTTTAATTTAGTTTTTGTATGATTCTATTATGACTTTTTGCACACCCTTTTAATTATGTTTTAATAATGTTGCACTGTTTGTGTTTCTCTTTATGTTTTATTATGAAGTTACTTTAGTTCATCATGACTGACAAGCATTTGTTCATAAACAGCTGTCTAACCATCTCTCCATAGCATTTTAATCAGGCTGAGGTTTGGACTTTGACTGGACCATGGCAACACATCGATGGGATGGTCCAGATGCTGTGTAATTGTACTGTCATGAACTTTAATATTTAACAGGGTAACTGAGGTTTATAGAGTTATTGGGATTTTTGCTCAAGCACAGCTCGAGGAGCAATCTCTCATAAACATTTAACGTGCTATCTGAGGCCTGTAGAGTGTGAAATGTAGCTCTTGGGATTTTTGCAGTTGATTTGAGCATTACACAGTCTGAACTTGGGATAAACCTGCTGGGATGTCCAATCCTAGGAAGACTGACAACTTTCTCGAACATTTTCTGGTTTTGAATGATCTTTCTCACTGTAAAATGATGGACTTTAAATTATTTGGAAATGTCCTTATAAATATGGCTGTGCAATTTGATTAGATTCAACAATGTGTTACATCATCTAGGTCTGCACAATTATGGCAAAAATGATAATCACGATTATTTTGATTGAAACTGAGATCTCGATTTTAACACTATCTATCTATCTATCTATCTATCTATCTATCAAGAGAGAGAGAGAGAGAGAGAGAGAAAGGCAGCCAGTGTGACATTTGAAGCCTTATCTGTGGTAATACAGACTGGTTTCTTTCCTCCCAGTTCCCACGTAGCTATTGTTTTTCTGAGACCAGCAGCTATGTTTTCTCAGTGTAATCTGGAAAAAATTAGTCTGGAGACATTTCGTTTTCACGCTTAAATCCGTGTCAATGAAATGTAGCGTGACATTTATATTCGGCTCTATGGTGTTGCTTGTTGCAGCCGATAGATCACACCATACATGCAAGCAGCAGAAGTTTATATACATTACTATAATCGATTCTGTTCTGTTTCTACATCGATGCAGAATGGCCCGCCTCACAATGCATCATAGAAATGATTAAAGTCAACATCCCTACTTAATAACCCTATATAGACTGATCGGCAGACACAGTTGCTTTTCTAAAATCATTGTTGATAATCCTTGTTTAGTTGATGGTACCAGTGAATTTCAAAAATGTTTGCTTTTACAAAGGCACACACACTCACTGATCGTCAGGGCAAGGCAAGGCAAATTTATTTGTATAGCACATTTCATGTACAAAACAATTCAAAGTGCTTTACATAAAACATAAAAACATTACAGCAAGGTGCAGGGAAAAAAAAAACACAAAGATTAAAAAAGATAAAATTTATTACATAAAAACAGCAGGAAAAAGCTCAGATAACGAAATAAAGTTAAGTTAATTAAGAACATTTAATTAGTAGCATATGGCTGCTACTTACCCTCTCAATCGCCTGCAAGAAGTAAGGCTGTATTTTGGTTTAATTTTTGTTAAATAATGACATGGTGCAATATGTCTTCTGCTGTTGGTAAGAACTACATGATTTTTTTTCCCCATTATGTTCTGATGGTCTCAAATACACGACTGTAAATAAGGTCAATTTAACTGGTTTAAGACATATTTTTGCATACTGCTTATAGGAAAATTCCCATTATTTATATAGAAATAGCGGCTATGCACACTTAACCTGCATGAAATGTAAATAAATTGTTTGCAAACCTGTGCTGAGCTTAAGGGAGATGCACTGTTTAGAGGCCAATATGTGTAAGAAGCACCCTGATATTCACAAGGTTGTTCCTCATTTCATGCTGTTCCACTTTGATTGGTTTTCTGTCACAGCAGGTTGCCTCGTCTGTGCAATAAGGTGGGTCAAACACAGAAACTGGTTCCAACAGACTAATGAATTTCATAAATCTGTCCATTATCAATGCCATGCATGCTTCTGTATAAACTTTGAAACTTATTAACTTTTACTCATTTTCTCAACTTGACCTTATACAACACAGGCAGCATAAGCCATAACACACACATAAGATTATTTTTATCTCCCACTACATTCCTCTAAATGTTTACTTTCCATCATTAGCCAATCAAGGGTGCACCCCCACAAAGTGGAGAGCATTATGGGAACATATCCACAATGTTAGTTACCAACAGTTTAGACTGCAGTCACACTGGGTGTCCTTGAGCCTATATAAGCCATCAAATGCTAGAATTTTAACTTCATATACCAATTCTTTCCAGCACAACTTCACCTATGAGATCTGATCCACTTCACAGCACCCTAGTAATATTGGGCTAACAAATGCACAAAAAAGATCAAATCTGAATTGAAGAGTTTGTAGATTAGCATCAGATGATTTGATCAATTTTTTCCATGGCAAACATTTATGAGAAATTATATATATATAAAACAAAAATACAGCTATGTTTAAGGCAATGCCTATCCCATCCCACTTCTCCACTGATACTTGTACTATTAAATCAATACTATCATATATCCAATTTTAAAGGGTCTACTAAGGTAAAAAAAAAACTAAATGAGTTTAAAATCTGCAGGTTCAAGTGAAGTTGGTTTGTTGTGATGCTGCTATAAAAAGCAAAACCAATTATTACACATAAGGTTTAGAAAATTAGTTTGAAACCTTTTAATACCAAATCTGTCCAGTCAAATTTAACTAGAACCAACAGCTAGAGTTCAGATGCACATTACAGAAGGTTGCACGAAAAAACGGAAATTCTTGCTTTTAAATTCAGCCTATGTACAGATCATGCAAACAACACAACTTTACATTTTTTACAAGGCTAAGCTAATTTTCTGCTAGTTATAACTTTATATTCCACATAAAGGGTCAGAGTTTTTCTTAATTAAAGATGAATAAAACCCAATTAAAGCCCTGTTCTACTTGCAATGGGACGGCTAATCAAAAGAATATAATTTATTCTACTTCTCATACACAAAGTGCTGATTACAAGAATTGAGCAAGTACAAAATGTTAATTATTATACAGATAATTATCACAAGTGATGTGATTAAAGATAGTTAATTTTTCTGTAGGCAATTGGAAACAATCAAAAAAATTTTTTTTGAAAAATCAAAAAAAGAAATTGTTCTATAAACTTCAGAAAACTTGTTAGTTTATATTCTATTATCTAGGATGTACTACCTGCTTGTGTTTGTACTACCAGTCAAGAACGGATGGAAAAGTCAGTGGAAAAAGAAAAAAAAAACTCAGAGGAGCACAGCTCACAGGGAATTTAAAGTTTCATAGATAAATGTGAGTGAATGATAAATATGGTAACGTGGCAACTCAAAATTAGAATGAGAGCAAACAGATTTAATTATTAAACTTAAATAGTCAGAAATGATGTCCGCTAAACACTTATAAAACACTTTACACGATCAGTTAAAGCAGCGGCTAAATATAGACAAAACTTCTAATTTTAAACTTCATTTAAATATTACTTTGCAATTCAATTTAAGTATGACACATTCTTAATTAATCAATCTACATAGCCTGCACACTTCAGTCCACATCACTATGTTGGCTGCTAACCACCAAGAAAACCCCAAAAGGAGAAAAAAAAGACAAATATTATGACCTGTCAGCAGATTGAGAAAATAATGGAGCAGAAATAAAGGAGAGAATGACTATAAGAGAGCAAAGAAAGAGACAAAAACTGAACTCATGTTATCTTCTTAAACTCTTGAAGTAGGCGAGAGTAATATGGAAGTGGTTTGGATTCTGTAAAAATGATGAAGAACAGATGAATGCAACATGCAAACTTTGCTGTCAGTTAGTAATAAGCAAAATGAAAAACACAACTAATTTCATTAAAAGTTATCACATACATTTGGTTTTTGAAATCATGCATGGCACTGCACCTTAACCCCTTAAGCCAGAGATAGGCAACTCCAACTGTAGCATTCCTAAACATAAAACTGCTCTGCACAATCAAGCCTTATCCTGTAAAGACTGTTACACACTGCGTTTGATACTGTAGATCACAGAATCCTGTTGCACAGGCTGGAAAACTGGGTTGGACTTTCTGGAGCGGTCCTTCACTGGTTCAGGTCCTATTTAGAAGGCCGGAGTTATTTTGTTACGATCGGCAGCTGTGAATCTGAACGAGTGGCCATGACTTGTGGAGCCCCCAGGGGTCAGTCCTTGGACCTCTTCTGTTCAACTTGTATATGCTCCCTTTGGGTAAAATATTACAGAACTATAGCATTAATTATCAAAGTTACGCAGATGATCACCTCTGTCACCAGACGACTGCAGTCCAATAGACTTATTGCGTCAGTGTCTGGAGCAAATAAACACCTGGATGAGGGAGAATTTTCTGCAATTAAATGAAGACAAAACTGAAATTATTCTATTTGATAGCAAAGAGAAGAGGGTCAGCATTGGTAAACACCTGGAGACTCGGGCTCTTAAAATCACCGACCAAGTTCGTAACCTTGGAGTGTTGATGGACTCAGACCTGACTTTCAGCAGCCACATCAAAGCTGTCACTAAGAAGCTTTTTACCAGCTCAGAAACATCAACAGAATTAAAAGTTTAGTCTCCCAGAAAGACCAAGAGAAACTCATCCATGCATTCAAAATGCTGCTGCTGGAGTTTTAACCCGGACTAAGAGATCTGAACACATCACACCAGTTTTGAAAACTTTACACTGGCTTCCAGTCAGTCACAAAATAGATTTTAAAACCCTTCTGCTTGTTTACAAATCCCAAAATGGTTGAGGCCCAGAATACATCTGTTATATGTTCAGAGAATATAAACCTAGCAGAGCTCTTAGATCCAAAGACTCTGGTCAACTAGTCCAGACCAGAGTCCAGACTAAACATGGAGAAGCAGCATTTAGCTGTTATGCTGCAAACAAGTGGAACAAACTGCCAGTGGAGATTAAGCTTTCACCAAATGTACAGAATTTGTGAAAGCAAACAAAGAAATATATAAGATGTGTTTTGTGTGAGAGATCCGATAACATGTAATCATAAACTGAACAATCACAAGGGAGTACTACCGCGTAACCATGCTGCATAGCAGGGGTGCATGTCAGGTCTGGAAGAGGTGTGTATTAAGCCTCCGTGGACCTACGAGGAGCCTATGGCAGTGATGCCATAACCAAGCATATGCTGACGCCATGAAAAATAGAGGACAGCAGCCCAGGCCATCTATGAATTAGTAAAGAAATGTTAGTAAATGTAATGAAGAACTGTGGAAAAATAGAAGCTAAAAGGGTGAACCTTGGCAGTTGTACAGATGCTTTAATGTCACATTAGTAAATATCTGAGGACCCCATCAGCCGATTTTGATGATGAACACCTCTATCAACCAAAGTCAGGAGAGTTGTGGGATAGCCCCCAAATTCAGCCTTAGAAAAACCATTAAGGTCCATAAAGAAGTGAACTCCGAGATGGTACATAGAAGGAGTACTACTTCACTATAAAAATCCCCTTTATCTTCATGGAAACTACAAGGACCTTCAGGGCCTGTGCATCTTGACACAGTATGAGTTTTTATCTTTGTTTCTGTGTATTTTAATGTTTGCACTGTATCATGTAAAAGATGCCAAGGAGAATATAGTTTAGACTTGTATTGAAATTTCCAGACTTGTATGTCAACCAACTGTATTTTTATCACTATAAAAGGGAGTTTGTTTTTTTCTTTTCCGCTGTCGCCCACCCTCACCCATGCTCTGGGTGAGGGACTAAATCAAAGACATGACCCGATGCAATCCATTGGTTTCCTTGGATAGACCATTATTTTGTATGAATTGGCTTGTATGGATACAGGTATTATAAATTGGAGTAATGCTGATTTGTTTTAAATGGATCACTTTGAACTGACTTGAGTTAAACTGTCAAGTGCCATCAGATGGCTTTGTGGTGAATTACCCCCATACAAAGAAAACTGAATTCTTTATATCACCTTGTAAAGGAAAGATACATAACCCTAAAGGATCACCATGAAACTTGAAACCACGGCATTTGCCCAATTAGACAATACCCCCCAAACTAATCACTCTCATCAGCTTCAAATCAATATCTTGGTCGGTGCTAATCAACAAACGTTTAGTAAGCTAAAGCGTTTGAAACACTGAGAACTGCTCGTATGTGAAAGGCAAGGTTTGTCAAGGTCATTTTAACATGAAATGTCACATTTAGCATTCAGAGGCACTACTGTGCACCAGTAGCTGTTATAAAGACAAGAAAAAAAAGGAAAAATGTAAGAAAAATAATAAGCTACAGAAACCACTGTCGCAGTGTCAAACAGATCTGTCTTGTCAGAGCACATGGCATTTCTGAGATATGCACATGTCCCATGGCACTGGAGCCCTGATTCACCCATTCTGACAATATCAGATGCCAAAAGCAAGCGCCAACATCATTAAGGAGTATTTACAAGTAAACAGATGACAGGATTCTCATAGTGGCTGGAGGGGAGATGGAGGGCAGTAGCAGAGCTTAGAATCGTAAGACCTAAGCTTGACACAAGCTTAGAACTGTTATTTTTCCACATCCTTGTTTCCTTTTCACTTTACCCAGCAGGTTGACAGCTGATGCTAACAGCCTGCATCTGTGCCAATTCCTGACTCCATGGGGTTCCGTTAAACAAAAGAATTTGACACTGCTGAACTCATGGTGGGCTACACAACACCAGAGAAACAAACAGGATAAAGCCTTTAAAAAGTCATTAAATCTTACATGTACATATATACATATATATATGAGAAAGAGAGAGAGAATCCACAGAAAGCGTAGGAGAACTAAATGTATGTTGGAACATTACAATCAGTGTTGATCAATACTGGTTAGGAAGCAGACAACTTTAAAAGCTTTAAACAGCAGTGGGTTTATAGTTTTTCTTTGTTTGCAGCCCTAAACGCCAGCGAGCAGCTGCCCACAGACTGTGACTGTCTGACTTCTTAAATTAGGTGAATTCATTATGTATCTCAGTGTATCAACTCTATTTTTGCTGCTAAGAAACAGAGAAACAAGTCCTAAATACGGCTGCTAAATATATTTTTGAGGGATTGTTTCGTATGTTGTAAAATGTCAGTTAAATTAGTAGCAATATTTTCCAAAAATATAGACTGTGATTCCTCACAAAAGACTTTTTTTTTTTTTATTTTAAGTTAATAATTTTAAAATAAACAGATAAGACAACACAACGTTCGTTAAATCAGTATTCTCAATATTAACGTCTCTCTTCCAGACACCATAGGGTGCTTTGGTCCAACAGTACGTGAGAGCAATCATCTGGATGCAGCATAATCAATTTTGCAATCAGTGATTGTCCTGCTGAGTAGGAGGTTGTATGTGAGTAACGTGAATTTCACTAAATAATAGTGAGTCATTTAAAGGTCTTGTAATTAAAAAGCTCTGCATAGAATTTTAAATCGAAGTGACGCAAACAGTAAAATAGAGATTTATTATAATTAGGTATACTCTTACCACACACTTTAGGTCCACCTGTTCAACTGCTTGTTAACACAAATATCTAGGAAGTCAAATAAGCACTGGTTCCAGCCAAGGTCTGCAGATAGCTTATAACGTCTGCAGATAACGTCAAATGTTTAATCTATTGCTACTGATCTCATAAAATATGGAATAAGGTAGAATGTAACAATGAATAGATAGATAGATGGATGGATGGATGGATGGATGGATGGATGGATGGATAGATGGATAGATGGATAGATGGATAGATGGATAGATAGATAGATAGATATGTGTGTATATAAATCCACAGTACATCTCTATCTTAAATTGTTCAGAAAGCAGATAAATCAAGATTAGCTGATTTAATTCATCAAGGTGGTGTAAGATCTCTTGAACTTTATCACTCCACAATCAGGCATCGTAAAAATTAATTTACTGTCAAAGTGTGTTAAACTGTTTCAGGATCTTGCTACGGAGTCCTGTCTATCTGCTGTGTAAATCCTAGAGCTTTAGGCGATTTATCCACATTAAATGCTTCAGTTCTTCCAGTTTCTCTATTTTTGCCAGCAGTGCATAATGCCTCACCAATTGCAGCTTTCATGTGGCAAATAGACCTTTTGATTGATATGATAGACATACACATGAATCAAGTTGATTGCTCCACAGTGAAGATGTACTTTATGAAACGAACATGACTTTGTGGTAACTTCTACCCACCATATGAGGGCAAAACAGATCATCCATGTTTACATCCCATTAGCTATACAATCCTACTATCTATGCACTAGTTTACACATGCAGATTAAACTATAATGAACCTGTGGGTTTTGCTTATATTGTGAATTTTTTCATGTGAGTGTTCTAAATTTATTCAGTTTCTAAAACCTCTATTCAATTCCACACTGGTCATTTAATTTTAATCTGAAATTTTCTTTTTCCTTTATCCTGCCTTTCAGGTTTCAGGAGCAACATTTAAAGCAATCTACCTTTTCCCATCTCATCTCTCTCTTCCCATCCTCATCAGTCACGTTCCTTGGTTGCCACTTTTATGCCCGCATTTGTTATCATCTCTGAGCTAATCTTTCTCATTTTGCGCTTCAACCGTCATGTAATGGAAGCGTTGTCCTTAACAGTGTAGTAGTTTCTTATTTCTGAGCTCAAGTCGTCAAGCGAACATTTCAGTGCTGGTAATTTAGCTGCTTTCCAGATAATTACACAGTGAAACTATGGTACATGTGTTCTGTGATTCATGCATTGATTCCCTCTTGGCTGTTTACCACTTTTAAAGCCTTGTGAACATGCAACACCAAATTCAGCTCTCAATCCATGTCAATCATAGCTGAAATAAAAAAGCTACAGCCAACATAGGAAGTCTAAAGTCATGCTCGCTGTTTTTACCAGTGAAAAAAAACTGATTCACCGAATAACTTTTGCACATTTGACCCCTTTTAAGCTGAAGCAGGTGCAGTGCTGCTTCATAGCCAGAAGTTAATGATGAACCAGATATGTGCATTTTGACTGGCTTAGGATAAGCACCAAGCCAGAAAAATTAGAATCAAATAAACAACTCTGTGGGCTCATCCTGATAAAAGACACTTTTATCTGGAGCTTCAGCAGTGGCTTGATAATTGCTGGTATTCATGTATTGTCACATCTTCCTACTAGTTATGTATAGCATGCAGTGGTGCAGAGCTACTATGTCTATGGCATAGGCCATGCAGGTGGCCGCCTAGTGTGCCACATGCTGGAGGAGGGTCAAAAATAAAAAAGAAAAAAAATAATAATAGCTAAAGAAAAATAAATGCATGAAAAGAGTCCCGATTGTCGACATTTCCTTGTACTGTGTCTTGAAAATAAAAGGAGAATAGATACAGAATAATATTAACAATACCCCCCAGCCCTACTTGTTTCTCATTGTTTGTTTGAGCTGGTGGGACCCTGTCCTCTTCCTTTCAATACAAGAATGGGGAAGGACAAGTTATGGTGGGGCGCGTCTAAGGTAGAGGTTAATTTTGACTAGCATCAACTTGTCCAAGCTCAGGAAGGGCTTTCAGAAAGTTTAGAGAAGAGGAGGAAGAAAAGACCCCACTGAAACAGTAATCTCGCCCAGGGCACCAGTGTGGCTAGGGCCGGCTCTGTAGTGGTGGTCAACCAGACACAATGTAGACCAGAGTGTGTGTGGACTGGGAGACAGCCACAGTTTTAGGACCGCAGTATCAGGACTGTTATGTGTGACTTTTATGGAATTTCCAGTGTACAGATACCAAGCTGGGATTGGTATGTCTTCCATCAGCCCTTTAGGGATTGGATGCTGGAGGCTGGAAAGACTATAAAGACCTGGACTGAGGACAAAGGAGTCACTCATCTTTCTCTCCTCCCAACCAGCAAAACCTTGGTTACACCTTTGCAGTCCAGCAGTACCCATGTATGGTTCTTTAGGAGCTTGTAGCGGTGGGCTGCTATTTTCTCATCTCCTTCTATCTTCTGTTTTTAGGCACGTTGCTTGTATTTTCTTTTCTTTTGGTATAGGTTATCTCCTGCTTTTAAGGTAGTTTTGTTTAGTTTGTTATTTTGGCTTTGGCTCAGCGTTACGATAACTCCTTCCAGCTTTGTAAATCCATATTTTTTTGTCAATAAAACTTAACTATTTATTCCCCACCAAGTCTTTGTAACTGCTTGAAACTTGAGAAAAAATTGTAATTTTCATGTTGTGTCTCGGCCACCCCTAGACAGGACTTTCTTTTTCTCAATATCTACTTCATAAACTATTGATATACCAACGGTACAAGTAATAGCGTTCATGCTTTGTACTCCAAGAGAATGGCAACCTCGCCTTGTACTGTTATCCTATGCCTAACCAATTTGGCACGTTAACAACGTGAAATGTCACGGCAATGTTTAAAAATTGTAGAAATGACGTACAAAAAGTGCTCTAAGTAACATAAATCAAATCTCAAGCCATAGCTTTTATCACACCGCGAGCCATTATCAAAGCGCTTTGATAAGTCCATTTACCATTTACCATACCATAATTATAGCTACTTTTCACTATGTTCCAGTTTGTAAAAGACTTCATTTTCACTCTAAAACCATGAAATAATGATTTTCTAACATGAAAATCGATTCTAGAACATAAAAATTGGTATCAGTAGTATCACATCACTATTGGAAAAGTCCTTAAATATGTTTGACATTTTGATCCAATTGGTGGGTCATAGCCTATAAAAGCTAATTAGCTAGCTAGTTAATAACTACAATATTTTCTCTTTTAACTGGTAGGTTAGGTTTTCTCTACTCTGGGTTACCTCCAAAATGTTTAGCTAATTAAAGACATTGTTTGCTACCAAAAGAGCTTGTGTATATATATTTTTATTAATGATTTATAGACTGAGATATGTTTTTCCAGATGGGGCAAACAGGGACAAATAGTATCTTTTTTCTTAGACTATGCAGCAACTTTGTATGCAAAAAAAATCCCTCTTTTTTGGTGCAGCAACAGTACAAATCTCTGTGGACACACACATCAATAATCATTCCTCACTGTTTTTGAAATATTTACATTTCATTTACATTATGCAAACAGACACTTACACAATGTTCTTAGAAATGACCAACAATTAAAACAACCAGAAGCTACGCAGAAAAGCTTCCACCAAGCATCGAGGGAAACATTAATATTTTGCCTGCTTCTCCTTAAAAAACAAAAACACAGAAAAGAGGGAGAAACAAAATGAAGGAAAATAAAAGGAAAAACTCATCCACTCAGCACATTAGCTGCTTCTCAAACAAACAACCAACCACAATGTAAGTAAAAAAAGTAGGAGATTATGTTGAGCATCCGGGTGAACAGCAAATGTTATTCAGTCTGCATGTAGAGCAGCCTGCTCCAGATGCTCATTTATGAGAAAGCTTGACTTTGTATTCTCCAGCACTGTGAAGCCAATCATCAAAGCCCACAGAAGATTTTTTTTTTTTACAAATCAATGAAGAAAACTACCAGAATTAAGCAAGAAACTGCTCCAGAATACATGAGTAAAGACCCAACTAGGGGCCTATGCAAGGCAAGTTTATAGTGCAACAATATGTAGCTCTAAAAAGAACTAATACAGTTGTGGAGTATTTAAAAAACTGCTGATCTACCGGGATTTTTACACACAACCAACTCTAGAGTTTACAGAGACTGGTCTGAAAAGAGAAAATATCCGGTGAGCAGCAGTTGTCTGGACCAGAATGTCTTGATGATGTCAGAGGTCAGAGGATAATGGGCAGACTGGTTGGAGATGATAGTAAATAAATAGGAACTGATTCCAACCAAGTTCTGCAGAACAGCATCTCTGAACACACAACACGTCCAACCTTGAAGCAGCTGGACCACAGCAGCAGAAGACCACACCGGGTTCCTCCTGTCAGCTAAGAACAGGAAACTGAGGCTACAATTCACACACACTCACCAACACTGGACAATAGAAGATGGAGAAACGTTGCTGGTCTGATGAGTCTCCATTTCAGCTCTAATTCAAGTGCTTGGATCAGAATTTGTTGTAAACATGAAAACATGGATCCATCCCGACTTGTATCAATGGTTCAAGCTGCTGGTGGTGTAATGGTATGGGGGATATTTTCTTGGCCCACTTTGGGTCCCTTAGTACCAACATGACCTGGTTTAACAACCACATCCTACCTGAGTATTGTTGCTGACCATGTGCATCCCTTTATGACCACAGTAGCATCTTCTGATGCTACTTCCAGCAGGATAATGCATCATGTCACAAAGCTCAGATCACCTCCACCTGCTTTCTAGAACATGACAATGAGTTCACTGGACTCAATGGCCTCCACAGTCACCAGGGGCCTCAAGCATAAAATTGTCCGTAGCAAAGTAAACTACAGGTGGCGTCTACAGCGCAAAAAGGAAATGCAGTGCACTTCAACTTTCAGATTTATAAAACCGTCCGCACTCACGTCCCACGCCTGTTTCCATTTTTAAATCAGAATCAACTCTAAAGCAGGCACACATGAAGGAACGCCTTCCCATGCCCACATGGTGGCTATAAATGGTCAGGTGGACACATGTAATACATATTCATCACATCATTTCCACGATGGCTCGGGAGGGGAAAAGAGGGAAGAAGTGGAATTTTTTGGGGTGTGAGACAGACATCCTGATAGACAACACTAAAAAACGCAAAAAGGTTTCATTTGCAGGGCACGGCGTGGGCATGACTTGTGTCAGAAAGGTAGAACAGTGGTAGCAGATGGGAGATGCTGTCATTGCAGTATCAGAAGGGAAGACACAACACCTTCCACTTGGTGCCTTAGGCAAGACACTACAGCCCATTTAGAGAAAATCATCTGCTAAATTACAGTAATGATGCCGATAATGTAGTCTTTTGTTTTAATGTATTAAAGTCTTTTGTTTTAATGTATAAAATAAATATGTACAGACACATCTGAGATTGGTAGCTGTTTATTTAGTGTTAAATAATATTTCTTTATAGTTCCTAGGTGTTCAGACTGGTCCGGCTAAGGCTAGAGACTCGCAGCACTGCAGCAACTGTGTCCTGCAGGTGCATAGCTACACGATCACTGCTATTAACAATGTGACCAAGCAGCTGTGGGAAATGGAGACTGTCTTATGGAAATTGGGACAACAGTTACAAAAGGACTGTGTAAGAATAAATAAGGAAATCCACTTCTTGTGTGTTGCATCACTTCTAGACGCTCCAGTCTGTCCCACTCTGCTGGATCTCAGAATAAATGACCGAAGCTTACTTTTTGCATTTTCTTTTACTGACTGGTAAATTCTGGCAGCAGACTCTCCACCTCATCATCACTGATTTTATTCTGGACCATTGGTGTCGCAGTTTCCCATTGTCCCAGATTTTGTGTGTACACCATGGTCAGAGTTTGCGTGGAGGTAGGAACAGTCTCCCACCAAGTTTGGTTTTTATAAATCCCAAAAGTTGACTATATTTGGCGTACGCCGGTTTTTCTGCCTACGCCAGTTTCATAAGTTAGGCCCTTGATCTCAATCCAATAGAGCAGCTTTGGGATGTGGTGGAATGGGAGATTCTCATCATGGATGTGCAGCAACTGTGTGATGCTGTCATGTCAATATGGAGCAAAATCCCTGAGGAATGCTTCCAACCACGAATTAAAGCAGTTCTGAAGGAAAAGAGTCCAACCCGGTCCTAGATGTACTCAATAAAGTGATTGCTGAGCTCAAAATGTCTCTTCCTGCAGTGGTCAAATAACAAATGTAGATTAAATACATTTGCTTGCTGAGCATTTAGCAGTTAACCATCACAATGCTTTTTTATTTTATTGAGAATTAGAAAGCAGTGCCTTCACATTATGCTTCAAGGGTCTCAGAAATGCATTGAAACATCTATTATGGCAACAGATGTTGCAAAATACCTCTGAGACCCTTGAAGCATAACTTGTAATTTAGAAATGCAAATGTTGTCTAAATTTAGAATTAACTCCCCGAATTAAATGAAAGAAATGGGAGCATGAAAAGGAATGATGTACGGAAAAATGGTTGTTATTCTGGCTATTTTGGCTCTAAGGATTTTCTGTACAACAAATATTTTCTTTTCTCTCCTCAGAGTCCTGATTGAGTCTCTGGGAAATTAATAAATAAGTTTTTACACAAGATTTTATGGCACAGTTCCCTGAATATATGTCAGACTGTAAAACACTGACCTCCTTAGAGCTTTTGCTCTTTTGCAGAGTTTATTGTTCCCTTGCCCAGTTTCATATTTACAGTTTCACATATTCTCATCTCAAAGTTGTACAGTCCTGCTGGTGTTTAGTGTCAGAAAAACAAAGAATTATAGCACTGAGAAAGCACATCCAGGGTGCATTATTGAAGGAGAATGTTTTCTTCCACCAAAGATAGACTCTATATTATACTGCTATTTCTCAGCCAGGCTCTTGGTAGTGTGTAAGTCAAGGCTAAGCATGTCGTTCAATCTTTGAATACAAATTTGATCTGAAACATTCAGTCAGTGGAACTGTTGTAGTTTCTGGAAATATGAAGACATTGACAAAGTAAGAGCTGTAGAGTCTGCAAAAAATGCAAAACATCATGTCTTAAGACTGAAATATAGCAGAGAGAAACGTATAACAGTATGACATGAACAAAGTATAGTCAGGGGAAAAAGAAAATACTTTTTTTTTTATTAAAAAATTTACGAATTTGAATCAGGAATCATTGTAACTTATCAGGTCTTAAAATTACATGCATCTTTGTGTTACGTTAGGTAAATAGATCTCTTGTAAATGAGACTGTTTGTCTCAATGGGATTACCAAATGACCACACACACACACACACACAAAAAAAGAAAAACAAAGTTAAGGCAACTATCAACATACCTCTGGAGACGGCAGGGGCAGTGTTAAGCTTTATAGCTCACTTTTTTTTTTTTTTTTTGGGCGTGAATCATCTGAACTGCGGCAGTTCTTCATGTTTCATTGATGATGCAGGAAAAATCAAGGTTACCAGGATAGACATGAACTACTCCACTACTGCATCTCCACCAGATCCCTTACCTCACTGAACCACACAGTGCATGGACAAGAATTGATTGGATGCTCAAGGTGTGGCCTACTGAGTAGCTTTTTTTTTTATTTATTTATTTTTTTGTCTTGGGATGTGTGGACATGGCCTGATTTTAACAAGCACACAGGCACTGTACAGTCAAAACCTCACAGACCCCTGTGCTGTTTGGAGACCCCCTGAGGGGTCAGGGACCTCAAGTTGGGAACCACTGATATAAACAACACATGACATATTACACAGTGTAGTTTTCTCAGTAAAGCCTAATTTATGCAATATGTTAAATATGCATAAAGACAGAGCCTACACTGTCCATCTACTGTGTACTTTTGGTGCATATTTCAGTCTGTTTTCAGAGAGCTTATGGATGCGTAGCCAGACATAGCAAATAGAGAGCTACCCCTGGAGACGGCAGGGGCAGTGTTGAGCTTTATAGCTCACATGCAACCATCACCAGGTTTCCTAATGCTAATATTTTAATCCTGCTATTTAAATTGAAATTCTGAACTCAGAAGTGAATTCTGAACTCTGCACTGCCCTCTAGTGAATGTATTGCCCAACAACCATGCCGACATAAAACACGTATGGGAGGCCTGACCAAATGCAGACAGAAAATATAAAAAAACTAAGTACATCATTAAGGTTTCCATAAGAATTAAGAGGATAAGTAGCAGTCAAGTTATGCCAATCAAATGCACTTAATGTGTAAGCACCTCCATAAAAGCATAGGTTTTGGGAGGTGTGTACTACAATGCCACTAAGGAAGACATTAGCAATGATCTTAGAGAAGTAACTGTTGCTGCACATCAATCTGAGAAGGGTTAGCAGGTAATTCCCAAACTATGTGGTATGTGCAATGAGAAAGATTATTTCTAGATAAAGACCCCAGCAAGTTCAGTCCAAGTTCAGACATTGTAATTCTCATTGTAATGAGACCAAGCTGGGGATGTTTTGTCAGAATAAACAGCATAGTCACCTCATACCAACTGTCAAGCACAGTGGTGGAGGGTTGATGATTTGGGCTTGTACTGCTGCCACAGGACCTGGACACCTTGCAGTCATTGAGTCAACCATACCTGATGTGGATACCAGAGTATTCTAGAGTCAAATGTGAAGCAATTTGTCTGACATGTAACAGATTTGCTGCTTTGATCCCAAACACAGAATGAAATCCACAGCGTGGCTGAAAAAGAAACAATCCAGCAACTGTGAAGTCAAGTCACTGAAAAACAAATTTACAGTTAGTATAGTACCATCATTGTCTTTAAATGTATCATTAAAAATTACAAGACATGATCTGGTATCGCAAATATATGGGTCAATTAAGATACAATATGTATTCATATTTGGTTTAGAACTTAATAATTTTGGGCTTAAACCTAGTTTTTTTCCACTACAGACAGCTTTGTCATGCTTTGAGGATCACTGTGGCTTGAGGGATTTTCAGGCTACCCTGAACAACAACAAGCGATGTGTTTTCCAGCTTTCTTTGAACTGTCTTGGAATAAACACTGCACATAGTTTTTTCTGCATTGAGTTTTGCATTTGTATCACTGAATATGAACCCAAATATTCCCAAAGGTGTTGGCCTGTATCTCCACTGACAAACAGCATCTTTCCCAGTCCAGCAACAGATTACAGTAATAAAAATACCTCAGTGTCAGTTTGATAGAAAAAGGAGCATGTGTTTTAGACATAACTGATTATTTTACCTTTGGGATTTATAACTGTCAGGATATACCCCAAGTCTGGATTTATACATAGCAACTGATACTCACACCAAAGAAGATAAGCGCATTGCACCAGTGATTGGAAATCAACAGATCTGTCACCGGTAATCTTGTGTGCATGAGCTTGCATGGTCTTTCTTTTTTTCTCTCTCTCTCTCTAACACAGCTAAATGAATGCTCCTTGCATTCCTTCATGAGCCTTGTATCTCACATCCACTCAATGCAACAGTGTGAAACAGACTTGTGAATTTAATTATTTAGATGAAATAGCAAACACTTGTTATAGAAAGGTTGACAGCAAGTAAAACAAAATATGTGTTCATTAGAATTTCCTCAGACTGAGAAGCTTAACCAGAACCATGCAAATAAACCTTCTTCCTCTACCTTATTTCCACATTTTTAACGTATTTGTATGAAATGAGTTACACACACTGAATTTCCTGTATTCACGCTCAAGCAAATCCAGTCATTGCTGAGGTGTGATTCTTTACCTTCGTTCCAATTTGATGTAATTATAATTCTATATTAGCAACATGAATGTATGATTAATGATTGATCTAAAAGTCTTTATTGTCTAATTATGACATAATTGAGTTTAGCTAGTTTTTCGGTCAGAAACACAATCAAATCTGTCTTAAATCTTTTTTTATTAAGTGGTTTAACAGAAATCTGAAAACTGTCTCTATTACAAAGGAAAGCTGCATCTTTTTAATATCAGTGTTAAAGTGACGCACTTCAGTATTGTTCACCAAGCTTTGCACAAAAGGTAGGAAATTTATTTTTGATTTATTATTCTTCCCCTTTAATAATACCAAGTGGTGCTGTATTATACATCAATGGAAAGCCTGATATGTCTTCTTTAAAACGAAGTTTAACTTGGAAGGTTTGTGCTTCTGTGGAATGAGCAACATAGCTAAATGTGTGGCTAGTGCCCAAAGAAATGTGACAGAATTCCCAACAATATACATCAGAAGGATGGTGATCCCATATCTCCAGAATCTAGGACCTAACTCCGTCTTCCAGGATGACAGCATTCTCCCCCACAAAGCCAGGATTTTTTTTTCCTGTCTTTATCCTTGTGCTGCTTCCTGCATTTGATATTTCACATTTTATTGTCAACACTGATCTTATTGTATGCCTTTTTAATAGTTCAAGTATTTTTAACTAATTATTGTTTAAATAGTCTATTTTCATTTTAAAGGCTAACCAGGGACAGGGGTTGCACATTAGCCTTGGCTAGAAGCCTGTATGCATGGCATTTACTTTGTATAATTTTATGAAGCAGTGTTTTATGCATCCCTGTTAAATAAACTTGTAAATAAATAAATAAATACTCTCCTGGCTGTGTTCTTTATGCTTGTAGAGGCATTTACACAGATATTTAATATCTTTTCTTATATTCTGTGTTGTGAAGCAGACTTTCCAAGCAGCATGAGTCTCATCCAGTTTGTGCTTTCCAGGAGGTTTATAATGTCTGACATGCACCCACATGTTCGCTTACAAAACATCACAAGCGTTTTATTCTTTTAAGCTGCTGAGCTCTTAATTCCTTTGTCAGGTTGACCAACATCAGTTTAGCTAATTATTCCACTTATATCTGAGTCCACAGACCTGCTTATATAACTCCTTCCTAAATGGGGTTTTACAGAAATTAGATATAATGAAAGAACTTAAATTTGTTGCCTTGATACCAACTAATAATCTTAATGTGACAGTTCTGTGTAGGCTGTTCAGTAATGTATTAAGATTAACTAGTTAATCAGCCAGTTATCTGTATAGTAAGGTAAGGCTAATTTATTTTTACAGCACATTTCATACATAAAGCAGCCCATGTGCTGTGTGACTTACAGCTTGGTGTGATCTAATCAGTCACCTGTTAATAATTATTATTATTTCTCAGTCCATTGCCACACCATGCATGCATTTTTTATTTTTTTTTATTAAATTTTTTTGTCAGTCGGTAAATGCATACAGCGACACAGCCACAGACTTCCTGGCAAGCATGTCTCTGCTCTGGAAAATATTCTCCAAGAGTAAAAACAAACCCAAAGCTTGCTCTTTGTAAAACATGTAAGAGGGGAAAAGGGTATATAGTTTGGCTGGAAATGTAAAGAAAAAAAAACGGAAGAAATTTCAAAGATATCTTGTAACAAGCAAGTTTTCCTTTATTTCTGAATAAATAAAACAATGTGATTGTTCGTCATGAACCATGACATCATCATTGGGAAAAGACTGGGTTCATCCAAACTGCAGAGCAATATGCTGTCAGTGCTCATACACATGCTGTACTGGTAGGCTAAATTTATGTGAGCTCATATTGTATCCTTACATTGTCTGCATATAATGCTTATCTTGGAAAATCGTAGGTTATAATGGAGCCTGGTGGCCAGAGCCAGAGTGGTGTTTGTCTGAAATTAGCCTTTGTAAAGACGTGTTTATGTTTAAGTGATTGCTCTGGACCTGCTGTACATTTGATGATAATCTAAAGAGATTTTCTGTTCCTCTACTTTTATCAGCTGCTACATCAGTACAGAACCTCTGTGATTCACTGTTTTGAGATGACTATAGAGGAGAAAAAAAGGTTTAAGGCTTAAAATGTTGTTCATAAAGGGGATTATACTCATTCCTGCTTTACTGGATTTTGAAAAGGTCAGTATATCCAGGAACTTTAAGCGTTTTATCTTTTGTGGATTTCCTGTGACAAAGAGACAAGATTCTGTAGCCTGGTGCAGTTTTGGAGGAAAAGTTACTTTTGGTCAGTATCTTCGTGCAGTTAAATGCTGAATTAAAACAACCATTAGAAAATGTTATTTAATGGATTTATGAAACTTATTAAAAAGAAATCTGGAAGCAACCTAAATCTGGATCAGCAGAGCCATTAACATCCATGTTGGATGAAATTTAGAACAAATAAAGTTTTGACGCCTTCACTGTATTAGACCATTTTAAAACAGAAACAACTCGGTGTAATGCAGTTATGATAACACTCATCATTTTAGCTGCATCACATCCAGGCATCACCATCCATCTGGCAGTAACATGGCAACGCAATGCCCCTAGAGACCTTGGAGACCTCTGACACAGCTTTTTCATGTTTTCAGTTCTGTGTACTGAATGAACTTGAGCCCATCACAAGTGGCATGGACATAATTGTGTGAAACATAATACCCTATGAAAAGCCACATGGTCCCATTACATAAGATTATGTTTACTGACAAATCCCACAGCTATACGAGGCTTTGCAAGTTCATTCACTGTGTTTCAGCACATGAATAAATAAAAGAGCATCTCATAGTCATCCAAATGGTTTAGCAGACAACCATATGGGGCCAGAAAGTGGCATGCATTATGAGCTCTCCCAAGGTGCCATGCTGAGCAGTCATCCTGCACAAGGTCACATCAATAGGCCAAACTGTAGCTTTCACTGCCATTAACTGAACTGAACTCCAGGAATTAGTCTGGAGTTCAAAATAATATGTTGGAGCCGCCATCCTCTAGCTTATCTCTTTATGCAAACATGGAATTTATGAAGTACTGTGAAACACCTTGAGTTGTCTTTCATTTCATCATATATTTTTCAGGGAATTTACAAAAAAAAAAGTAAAAAAAAAAAAAAAAGAATGTCATTAATAAGCCACAACAGAAAATAAATGTATTTTTATAGACCTATACACAATAAGTTAGCTTTACCTTTTCCAGAGAGATGAAAAGTAGACAGGGAAGATCCAGTAAACTATTAGAATTAGTTTATTCACACTTGAAAAGTTCATTCATTCATTCATTCATTCCCTGTACCGTTGGGTCCATTACGGGTCACGGATAAGCTGGAGACTATTCCAACATTAACAGGTTAGAAGCAGGGTACACCCTGGACAGGTCACCAGTCCATTGCAGGGCCAACACATAGGGGACAAACAACCATTCACACTCGCACACACTCCTAGGGAGAATTAAGAATCATCAATTAACCTAACAAGCATGTCTTTGGACGGTGGGAGGAAGCCGGAGTACCCGGAGAGAACCCACGCATACATGGGGAGAACATGCCCGTGTATGTATCAGTTTGATTAAAATGAACCCAGTCTTACGCTCTATTAGCGTCAGTAATTTGAGGAAGACCTAGCACTCATGCAAGTCCAAACATCCAACAATCATGCTGCATGAAAAGCTAACACCGCTGCTATGATTAGAACAATGAGGTTAACTCAAAATAAAGGATTACAAACTGTATGCTTGTGTGGCTTTAAGCCTGGTACACATAAAGATTATCGGGCTGTTTTTGTCCCAGTTTTGCCTCTTCCCGACCAAGGATGGCAAACGCCTGATTATCGTGGGTCTTATCAGATTTTTCTGTACAATTATCATTTGGTCTGAGGTGTATTACGAGCAGATTGGTCCCGATAATCCGCTTCGAAACGGGTCGTAGCTGAGAATCGGAAATATTGAACATGTTCAATATTTACGACCCGATATCTTCATATGTGTGAGGAACGCCAACGACTCCTGAATTGTGACTGTGTGGATGGTGACGTGGCACAGTATGCAGCCAATCAGAGAGCGAGATGGTTGGGGAACAATGAAGTAAATAAAGTCCGTGTTCACGCCGTCTTCAGTCTGTTGGTTTTTTTTAGTTCTGGATTTCTTTGGACAATAGTCCGAAGACCACCATCATTCCCTCGTCCTATATATCCTCTTCCATGCTGTGTGTTGTGTTTTCCGGCTGTTACTATGTTTCTTCTTCTTCTTCATTTTTTGACGGTTGTTGCTATGGTTCTTCTTCTACGTTTTTGTTAGATCACGTTTGGTCATGTGAGATGCCCGGCTCGGAGGACTAGATTGTATATTAGTTGCAGGACAGGATGGTTATGTGTGTGTTGCTCTGTGATTAGATTATCGTAGCATAACAGTTCTCATTACAGTTTGAACAGAAATAAAATAAATTAAAAAAAAGAATAGCAACATAACTTCATATTGACTTCTAATGAGTTTGAAAGTCAAAATTTGGTTTGAACATCTTGTAGACCAGATAGACTATCAGACCTGCACAGCTGTAAATGAAACCCTATGTCTGACACAGGTAATGTAGCTTTTAAAGTTTTATAATACTCAGAATACTAAAACTATCAAAACAACCAGCGGCTATGTGGTCCTGTAAGCAGCCTAGGACTCAGCGCTCAGAAAGAAGGAGAGGCCTATGAGGACAAAGAAAAGCATTCTCATAGGTAAAAGGTTTCCTCGGTTCATCTAATCAAGAAATGGCAGTTTAACGGGAATGGTGAAGGTCAAATGGTGGTTTGGATGCCAACAAAACTTTACGATGCAACTATTTGTAGGATTTTTTTTAAAAAAACAACAAAACCAAAAGACCTTCAGAAGTGCTCATCAGTGTGATCACACCTCAAAATTTCATTATGCTTGCCTAGTGACACTAAAGATCTTGAATCCCGAATGTCCCTCAGCTATGGATACAAAGCAAATTCAACATGTTGAACCAGCCAAAGGAAAAAAAAAAATCATGGGGTCTAACCAAGCAAATTAGATTCAAAAGAAAAGGTTGACAAAAAGTTATAGATCCCTCAGAGGGCCGATCGTTGGCTCGGTGTGTTACAGCCTTTTAAATCAAGTTGGTGTAACAATAAATTTAAATGTAATAAGAGAACATCTACATGGACTCATGCTCTGGTATAGCTGCTGATCTGTTCTTATAGGCACATTTGTGTGTTGTGTACTCAGGGCATCTAGTTTTAACATCAGAAGCATGCATAAATAATCAATTACATAAGCTGAAGCAGTGTCATTCATTCATTTAGATTGTGTCCTTATTTATGCTCAGACCAACAGACTATAAACATTGATTTTTAACCACATTTCATGGAAAGAATTTACTGTAGGTACTAAATCTTACATAATATTACTATCTTAGAAAAATAGAATCCTTTTTATGGCTACTCCTGCTATCACATGCGAGGATGGGGAACACCCACGGTGCCATGTCTCCAACCAATTCTGGTCACAGTGTTTACAACTTGTAGACACTGGCCAATGTTATGTTCACTGGCAACAGCTTGTTCCATTGCAGCAGGTGGTGTGACGTTCTTACACAGCAGTGAAATCTTATAGCCAATGAAAATTATTAGTCTATCAACCCACCAAACGAGAGTCAGCTGAATTTGCCAGGATGTTGTGTTCAGTACCAACTGAGCCTCAAATAGAAAAAAACACTTATTGAAAATGTTCCGGTTGCTGACTTAAAGACTTGGATTTGGCTTAAATGTTGCCCATTAACGTCACTGGCTGCGAACAGCTTTCTCCAACGCTCCTGTCCAAGAGTAAGCAGCATTGTTGGGTAAACAGCAGGCCAACAGAAGCACAGCTGTATGGAAGGATGAAGAAAAGACGTTATATAATTACGTATATGATTATAAATTATAATCCTTCAAGAATCACAGCTGAGAGATGCTGTGTTCTGGAAAAGCATGACGTGATTGTGACAAAGGCTGTATGTTGTGGGTTTGTGTCCATCTGTATCCAAATCTGCGTGTCTGTGTTGGATTCAGGGTATGTGAGTTGGGAGAACATCAGCTGAAAAGCATGACAACATGATGGCATCTGAATCACAAGATGTAAAAAGTATGACACACAGCAGTAGCTGATCTGAGCCCGGCTAAGCTGATCCTATCCTTTGACAATGCAGACAGATTGAACCCATTTCATTTGCTAATACACTGGACATGCACTTTTGAATTTTAAAACCTACAATTCATTTTTAAAAAATGTGACAGGGACAAGGCAATAAAAAATACAAGAAAAAGAAGAGAAGGAAGAAGCATCATATCAATTATAAAAGTAGAATAAGCACAAGAAAGGGAGGAAAATTTCTAACAGACAAAGGTTAAATAGGGTTGAAGCTCTGCAGGGACGATCCCTGGCACATACGCTTTGTCATCATGGGATACTTGACTTTGTATGTCTACAACGACGTACATATTCTAGCTTTTTCTCCCAGGTCAGCAAGCACATGAAGCCATGCAAAGCTCCAGCGGCTTGTAAGCACAACACTGCTTGCCCCCCGCCTCCCTGGCACAACACCGGCAGCTGTGCTGGAGCGCTGACTTCAGATCAAAGCTGCAAAGCAGACAAAAAGCACCGAATTTCAGGATCAGTTCACATCAGAAACACAATCCTTTTTTTTTTTTTTTTTTTTTTTTTTAATGGCTTTATTGAACAGCTTGGGGATCTGCAGTCTAAGCCACTTTGCAGTGTTGATGCACACAGCTTTGCAAACAGACGTCTACTGTTTTATAGTGTTTCACTGTCATAAATGGGTACATTTAGCTGTCTAGTGTAGCTCGGCCTTCCCCTAATCAGCCCATTTAGCGTTGTGATGGGTCATCGGCTGGCAAACCTGGTAACGGGGTGCAAAATTCAGCCACATTAGAAGCTGACAGAGTACCTCTTTCCCTCCCTGGGTCTTCCACAAATGAGGACAATAGGTTAAACACAAACAACCCATTGATAATAAAGTTTACATAGGCTTATTGAAGTAAATTAAAGACTGAAGTGATTCATTTTGTGTAAAACCTGAATCCGGTCACAACCCCCTCTTTGGGAAAGGCTGCTTTAAGCAAGCTTTGCAGGAATTAATACCTTTTCCTTTAGGTCCTGTCTTTATTTGCTTTCCATTTCAAACTTATTTTGTGTTTTGTTTTTTGGGTTTTTTTGCCCAACAAGTTAGCCAAAGCTAAAGTCTTCGTCCTGGTTGATTGCAACATTGTCTTTATGTTTAACAAAAATAAATCTTCATGATAAACAAATTAAATTAAAATAAAAAGTTACACGAAACGAACAAGAAAACGTGAAATATGATGGGTTAAAACTGTCTGGAGTGAAATTAAAGTCAAAATGAAAGGAATTAGCAGTCTAAACATCTGACTTATACTATTATTTTCTACAAATATGTATTGTTAACTTCCAACTTCCTATTTTTATGCCTTATAAACTTCAAATGCAAATATATTGAAACATTATTTACATTTTGGTTGATGTTTGGCAGGACAGCAAATTAACTTTTAAAATGTAAGCATCAAGGAACAAGTGATGAATAAATGTGTAAATTCACTAAGTTATTGTGTGAAGACTGTTATTGATTTTCACGTTTCAACACCATTTGGCTTAAGGCTTTATCCCACCCGGTGATGAGTAGTCAGAGTAAGAACGTGTGGATGTCAAACTCTTGAATACTGAAATATGAATTTCAATAACTTTGATCAAACCACAGCTGGCTCAAAGTACAAACTGTAATCATTTCCCAACTCGAAGGCCATTCTTAATCCAATAATAAAAATTAAGCTTTTTTTTTTTTAAATTTGAGTGTTCCATTGTGTTGGAAGAAACCTTTGCCTGCAGCAGAAGAAAAACAATCTGTTACATCACATCTAGAAGTGAAGCCCATCGTTATTCACAGCACGATGCAGGAGCAGCCCACTTAAAACAGAATGTGGACACAGGTTCTCCTCTACCTCACAAGGGTTACCTGAAGTGGGTTTGACATTCAAAGGTATGTAGAGGTGCATTTAACACAAACTCACTGACCAGTTTATTAGGTAGATCTATCTGATTGCTTAATAACACAAATATCTAATTAGCCAAACACATTTAGTCATGTAGACGTGGTTCAGATGGCTTGTTTAAGTTCAAACTGAGAATCAGAAAAAGAAGAAAGAGGATTTGAGGAACTTTGAAAGTGGCATGGGTGGGTGCAACGGGAAGTCCAATAAGCACTGGTTCCAACTAAGGTCTGCAGAACAGCATCTCTGAACACATCTAACCTTGAAGCAGATGGGCTAACAGGGCAGCAGAAGACCACACCGGGTGCCTCCTGTCAGCTAAGAGCAGGAAACTGAGGCTACAATTCACACACATGTACCAACACTGGACAATAGAAGATGGAGAAACATTGCTGGTCTGATGAGTCTCCATTTCAGCTCCACATTTAAAGTGAGAATTTGGTCTACACACGAACAAATCATCCATACTGAGTTGTATCAGCTGTTCAGGCTGCTGCTGGAAATTTTCTTCACACGTTTAAGTACCAACGTGGTATGGTTTAAACACCTGACTATTGTTGCTGACCTTGTCCACAGTGTATCCACCATCTTCCAGCAGGACCAAGTCACAAAGCATCTCTTTTCTGTTTTTTAACTCTGTTATGAATAGTGTCACTATTAGTGTAACTATGAGTACTGGGCTGCCAGGCCAGATTCTGGCCCAGGGAGACGTTGGGGCACCTCTCCAGCCACTAGGTCACCACTCCCCTGATCCATGGGAGCGCCTGTGGGATGTGGTGGAATGGGAGATTCTCATCGTGGATGCAGCCGACAATCTGCAGCAACTGTGTGATGCTGTCACGTCAATATGGAGAAAAATCTCTGAGGAATGTTTCCAACACTTTGTTGAATCCATGCCATGAATAATTAAGGCAGTTAAAAAGGAAAAACGGGGTCCTACCCGGTACTAGTAAGGTGGAGCTGATAAAGTGAATTGTGAGTGTATAATATTTAGCATCAGTAAGAAAAAGAATGGAAAAACCCACCTTTCCTCTGTTTTCTTCATTCATTTGAAGCCAAAGCAAAGTCCTGGCATTCTGAATTGTGTAATGATGTGTGTGTGAATTTAATCCCTTTGTACCATTAAAAAAGAAGTCAAAGAAGAAATTGTTTCATGCATTATTCAGCCTTGAAGAAGTGGCTCAGTAACATCCCTACTTTTAACTGACTTCCATATCTTTGACCTTCTTTCACTCTATCTGCAGGCAAAAAGCAATCCGTAGCTAGAAAGGACATTATTCTTTTTAAATTCCATAAAGGGCAAACTGATCTTCCTCCAACCTTTTTCCATCTCCACTCAACACCCTACTGATCCGGCTGAATGGCTGGATTTGTTCAATATAAAAGCTAAATGGAACAGCCATCACTCTTCTTGGTGCAAGAAGCTGGACAAAACTACAACACTACAGCTAACAAATGCATTCTTTTATTTCTTATCCAGAACGTTACTTTCATTTACTGAAATTTCTATTACAGCCAAGTTTTTAAAAAACACAGAAAACTTCTGTGAGTTTATTATCTTAGGAAACCTGAGGCTAATTGTATAAGACTATTAACAAGATGATCAGGGCAAGAAACAGATATAATAATATGTAAGGAAGAGCATCAACAAGACACTGCTCTGCGTGTTTCCATCTATAATTCAGAGTAGTTGTGCTGAGTGGCTAACTTAATGAAAAATACATGTCAGTAAGATGTGCAACTCAGAAACTAGGGAGGAAATCCAGCATATGCTTGGCAGAAATGTCTAAACTGTTCCTGTTTATTAGAATGTAAAACAGCAGCAGCAAAGCCGGGGAAGCGATTGATTAGCTGTTAGACTAAAATAGCGATGGTGGGGGTGAGAGCTGAGATTAGATCTTTCCTGCCAGCTTCACTCTCAAACATGTGCAGGATCTCATCACTTGGCATTAGTCTTATCACCTCAATTATCTGAGCCTGTAATTATCAACATGCTCTGGACCAGCAGGAGGAATCTCAGGTAAGTTCCACCAGGATTAAGGATATGCGTAGCGGATGCAGAGTTCATGGCAGGAGCGTTACTAACACCTTGCTGAATCTATGCCAGGAAGAGTTGTGTATGAATACACTTTCAGTTCCCTTTAGGTCATGTTTTTTAAACCTGGCTGGAGGAAAAAAGTGTTAATAGCTGTTCCTCTGATCTAAGGGGTAGTGAAAAAGTCTTCACATAGAGACAGGAAAGATGCTTTTATTATTTTGATAAGGGGAGAACAGCTGAGAGTCTCAACCGGAACACATAGAGACTGTTGCTCTTATTTATGCACAATAGCAGTTTGATTTTCAGGCTGCTAACATCATCCAAGGCTTATCTGATCTCTGAAGAAGTCAGCACGAATAAACCTCTATTTGTAAAGCTTCAACACAGAGTAGCTGTGTGCCTTTTTTTATCAGTCATTTATTGATCTTATTACTGTTTGGCTGTGATATTAAAGCATCACACTTGAAATAGAAGCCCACTTCTCTCGTTTTAATGGGTTAAAAAAACTTTGAGGTAGAGCAACGTCTTTAACAAGAACTTAAATTTTTTACAGTGCAGAGAAGTTTTATGTGACTGTATTATAAATAAGCACACAGAGACAAAATGAATAATATATACTTTGACCAAATAATAAAAACATTTTAGAAATAATTGATCTAACAGTTTCTACTGTTTTTAAATGGGAGTTCTTACAAAAAAAGAGATGTTTTTAGCTCATAGCATAGCAAGAACAAAAACATTGACATTTTAACATTAACTATGTGTGACTGAACCAATTATTAACATTTCATTGTCTTCAAATCAAGTAGAGTTAATGACCCCCAATAATAGGAATTGTTTAAATAAAAGGAAATGAGGGGAAAAGTGGATCTGATGTGAGTGGAAATGATGAATGGAAACTTCTGAGCTCATCTTTACACGTTTGTCCTCCACAAAGAACTTTAACTGAGTTTAGGCAGATCTGAAATTTCCCTAAATCTCAAGAGTTTAAAAAGCTAATAAGTGATTCCATTTTTTATTCATTTTTAGTCATCATTCTGTTATGCGAAACTTCTGTACCAGTTTAGATTACCAATGATTTCCCACTATGAGACACTTTAAAAATATTGGTTCTGATTCCTGTGCAGGAGTTTTTAAAAACTGTAATTCCAAAAGTCAGACAGGGGATCTGTTTCAAGTTGGAGGATAATACATCATAATAAGGTGAGTTCTGCTCCAAGAGAAAGTTTTTTTTCTCAAATTTAATAAAAAGAATTCTGGTATTTGGAAGCATCAGACCTTCATTTGAACCTGGAGTGCAACATCCAAAGCAGCATCCAACTGCAGCATCCGCCTACCTGCGCTTTGTGTGAGTGAGTTCACAGTTAAGATAAAAAAAAATCTAACTCACCCCAGCTGCAAAGCCTAAGCTTCCATCCAAGATGCGCTTCTGTAAAGGGCAGACAAGAAAAGAGAATGTGTACAGGTCAGTGAAATCAATATCCTGAAAACCAGATAGCAGAAGAGCAAACATTGGGTTGACCCCTTTTTTTGTCGACTTAACTGGTAAAAATTACAAACTGTCATAAGAGGCAAGGGTGAAGCTAAAAATGTGCAACCTGCTAGCAAAAAAACCGCAGTCAGGAGATGGGTTTCATGTGAAGTGCTGTAGCACAGTCTGAAGAAATCCCTCAGAAAGAGAGGTCACTGAAGACACAAATACCACAAGCTGTCTTTATGTGCTGCTTTCATAGAGAAGCTCATTAATTCATCAGTGATACAGAGACTTTTCACACCATTTCAAGTTTTAAACTCTTCTCAAACTGGACTTTTTCTCCCCTCATTAGTCAACAGTTGCAAAGCAAAAACAGGTTATACAAATACAGGCCCATCACAATTATCAACTAATCATGTAGCTGTAATTATCTGAGCTATTCTTGATCATATCTGCATAATCGTCCTCATTCATTTGTATGAAAACCTGTGAGCAAAACTAACGGAAATGTCATATTTGTCTTGTTTTTCCATCATTGATGGAAATGTCTGATAAACTGTGAGCAACTGTGTTTAGGGACAGCACCTTCCATCTGAATCAGTCTTCTGCAGGATGTAAAATCTACTAAATCTTCTAATGAAAAAGTTGGACAGTCTAAAACAGAAATCTTTCTTTTTTATGTATAACTGTGTTTATTTCCAATTAATGGCTGCTCAGATTTTAACCCTAAGTTTTTTAAACCTATGAACAAAGAAAAGAATTATTAAAATAAATCTAATAAAAAATTAAATCAAACTTTATTGATACAGCACTGTTCAGATAAAAGTAACTGGGAGGGAGGGATGGATGGATGGGTGGATGGATGGATGGTGATGTTATCTGACATAAAACCACCAGATATTGACAATTGAAGTTAAACAGTTGATACTGATTAAGAAACTTTGATAAATCTAGCTAAAAACACAAAGGTCTCAATTGTGCCCCCCTTTTCTTGGCCAGGGCTCCTGCCTGGCCCCCTTTCAAAATGTTTCTAGACCCGCCCCTGCATAGCTGAAGTATAAATCCTTTCTACCACCTGTCAGCTACTGTGTTTGAGAAGGGTCCTGTCAAAAACAATACTTTGGAGTAAATATGTGCTAGTATGAATCATGGACCGCTAGATTCCTCTGTCTCACCTGAACCATAAACAAACACTAGAGGAGAGATGGTACTTGCGACAGAAAAGCCGATCAGCTGATCACAGTCAGCCATCATGATTCACAGAACAACAGGAGACGGAGAGGAGGAGCAGACACAGAGTAGACCAGAGAGCCACTAGACCAGCCACGTTTGTGCACAACTCAGACAAAAGAAAAATAAAAAGTAGGGTGGTAAATGGTCTGTATTTATATAGCGCTTTACAGTACCTGGAATGATACCCAAAGCGTTTACATCACATTCACCCATTCACACTCTGATGGCAGAAGCTGCCATGCAAGGCGTTCAACCACAACCCATCAGGAGCAATTTGGGGTTCCGTGTCTTGCTCAGGCACACTTCAACATGAGCTCGACAGGCCGAGGGTCGAACTGGTAACCCTCAGGCTACAAGACAACCACTCTACCCACTGAGCCATGCCGTCCCTGGTGTAGAACCTTCTCAAGGCAAAAAGTGTGGGTATTAAAACACCATCATCCCCCACTGGGGAGTAACATAACATATGTGTTGTTCTCATCAGGCTCATCTTTTCCATCTTGCCTCCATGCCCTGCTGTCATAATGAAGAAATGACGGATGTATTGGGCTTGTTATGCTATGGGTGCGTTAATTGCATTCAAAATATTAAAGCAAATAATTACATAAATTAGTTACCGCCATTAACGAGTTATTTTTGCAGCCTTAGTTAATACAATTCCACACTCACATATACAAGATTTTCTCTTTTTTTCAGCCTGTTTTTTCTTTTTTGCTCTTACATTTCATTTGTACCAGTTTCTGTTGAACTAAGACAAAATGTCACTGATGTTAAGGAATGAAATACACACACACACACAAAAAAAATCAATACCGTATCCATGAAGCTGGAGATTGAAAACAGACTTTGGAGCTTCAGTTTACATGCTAGCACTAACATTAACTAGCTATCTAGCCATCTTTGCTAGCCATTAACCGAAGTTTGTGCATGTGGCTTCTACTGCATTAAATATGTAGGTTTTTTTTAAAATCAATGATAAAACACAGAAAGTTAACCTCTCTGCAGGGTGTGCTGATCAACACCACCCTGCTTCACATCCATCATCCCCATAATTTCAGGGAGCTGAGGGAGTTCCAGGTCATTTACCTCTGAAGCATAAAGTGCTACCTGAAAGTCTTGTGTGTTGTTAAAGCTAATTTATCACAGCTTTGGATTTAACATTATTTTCTCTCCTCTTGTCAAAGACAGAGGGAACCAGGGATTCAGTTAACTGTCTGAAACAATAAATGAAAAAAGAAGACATCGGCAGAGACCTGATGTAAATAATTGCTCCATACCAGAGAAACTGTTTCAGTGCAGAATCTATTATTGATTCAGTCTTTTAGTTGTTTTGTTTCATAGTTCACTATTTGTCCTCCATCACCAGGTCCAGTATCATGTTATTTTCTACACTGTTGTTAAGTTATGATTAACAACTACATCTCCCCACTCATTCTGATCACAAACAAAAGCTCAGTGTGTGCTAATGAAGTTATCTTTATTTTCTCATCACATTGTAATACGTCAGTCATGAATTTCTATCATCACAATCATTTTGTAGTGAAAATGATGAAAACAAGAAAAGTAATAATATAAGCACACTTTCTATCTACTCTAAGGAAGTGAAGCTAATACAACACAAGGTGTCAACATCTGGGAAAAAGAGAAGACATGACATGTGGTCACATTTCATATTTGATGTAAAGCTAAACATTTTCACAAGTCTTTTTATTTGTGTCTTGTTTTGAGAGAATACGTCTTACTTCTTACTTATACTAAGACCTCCCAGTACCAATTCAAGTTGCAATTAATAGTTTTTCTGTTTTTTAAAACAACACTACATGAAACCAGTCATAAGGATTAGATTCATATAACATTTTTTAAGACACCCAAAGCAGTTTACATTAAATCCATTATTCATTCATTCCACATTCATACATTGATGGTGGTAGCCACAGCTGCACAGCCAGCAGCCTCTTCAACTGAGCATTCATGGACCAGAGTGGAGGCAAGGTGGGAAGTGTCAAACGTCAAACGCATTACTAATTAGAATACTAAGTAGAAGTAAATGCGGTGAGGTGGCAAATGATTGGTACAAAGAAATGTGATGGTGTTAAAAAAAAACAACTAAATCTTCCTAGCTCGATATTTTTCTGTATTCATCGTGACTATTTTCCCAGTACTATTTCAGACCCACCGAATGATGCTGCCATCACCATGTTTGACTGTAGGAATGGTAGCTCGCCTTCATATGGTGACCCTAAGCACTCGTGCAACATAAAAATACGCCCCTCATTGTTTTATTTTGTTTTTATTTCATTGTCATCCCATATGCAAAACCAGGAGGGAGCATGATGCGGTGTGATGAGTGTGTCTGTCGGTTAACATGTGGTTATCATCACCATAACAACCCCAGGTGGCCACATCTATCTGTGTCAAATCAAAATGCAATGTTTTTTTTTAATACTTTGAATTACCATATTTTTTTTAAATTTGATTTTAAGGTTCTTTTACTGTTTTTTAAAATGGGGTGAGGAGGCAGGTTGTGTTAGGATGAGCGGGAGTGTGCAAGGATATAGGTGTGTGCATGTGTGTGTTTGGGGCGGGGTTACGTGCACTTGTGGGTGGGGACCTGGGAGGGCCTGGGGGTGGTGTGACGTGGGTCTGGGCTCTGCCGCTGTCCCCATCCTCTAATTCCCCGTTAGGCATGTGGGGGGGCGGGTCCCTTCTGGGGTCGGTGGCGGCTCATTGGCTGCGGCCCCTGTATGGTCCGCAGGTGGGCTGCTGTCTCTGTGGGTGCTGGGTCGAGGGGCGGTGTGCGTGTGTGTAGGGTTATATGGGGTGCAGATTGGAGTAGGTGGGGGGAGGGGGTCAATGGCGCTCTGGTTCCCAGGGTGTGCGGCTGGAACATCGGGATGTGTGCTGGCCTACGCCGGGTGGTTGTCTGGGGGGGCCTGGTCCTCCTAAGCATGGTGCGGGCCCTCTGCCTTTGGGGGGTGGGACAGCCACCTCTGGGCTCCTGGGGCCCTGGGCCCTTCGCTTGGGCTGCCCTGGGTGGCCAGTCCCTGGTGGGGCCGGCGGCTGGCAATCTTGGCCCACTGGGACCTGTGCCCCAAGACCGTGGGGGGCTCTGGCTGGGGCTCTCTTCTGCAGTACTTCGGGTGAGGCTGGAGTCGTCTTCGTGGTGGGGTAGCTTGGGTTAGTGCTCCGGGGCTGCTGCTGAGGGCCCGGGTCTCTGGGCTAAAAGGTCTGCCTCTGACCTCCGTAGATATGTCTTTTTGATTTGGCTATTATTTAAAAACTCTTAATGACTAGCAGCTCTGTTTGTGTGTGTGTTTCTGTTTTTTGTAAAAGTTGTAGGAAATTTTCTGGTGTGTTCATGTACAGGTGTAACAGTTTGTTGTCTGGTGATGGTGTGGATTGAAGGGACGTTTCCTTCTGTCTGTGGTCTTTTTGTTTCCTTTCTTCTTTCCCTTTTGCTCTTTTTGCTATTTTCCATCTTTTTCTGTCCCCTCCGGTCAGGTCCAGCAAGATTACATAGATTCCGTGATTCAAAGTAAATAAATAAATAAATGAATCAGATTATCAAGAGGAGCCTTACCCATAGGCCTCCCCTTGGCAGAGCAGATTTGTTCAGCATGATACAGCAACCAGATTATCATTTTGCTTGCTATGATGCTGGACTGGACAAGTTAAAAAAAAAAAAAAAAACGTTTAATGCTCTTAGGCATTAGATGTTTAATTGATGTTATGTGTCTGCTTTTTGCTATGAAAAGTGCTATATAAATAAAAGCCGTCTTCTATAATAGAAGATATAATTCCCATATCTGAGCTCTTATGGCACTCCGTCCTTCAGATTGGGTCAAATGACTTGATTCTCATTATCAGTCTGTATAAATGATGCTCTGCATAAGTTTATTTAGTCTTTTTCTTCATGTAGACAGCATAGCTGCATGTTGGCCTTCCTTACAAGGCATAAAACATTAAAAGAGGTCATCATTTGACGCTGCAGACTTTTTTATCTAGCAGGATTCTCACCAGAAACCCTTCTGCAACACTCAGTTTGCAAATATTGTATGAAGATAAGTAAGAAGAATCAGCAGGGGACTGAATTTTTAAAACTGTATCAGACATCAACAACAGGACTGTCTCATACAGTTCATGCAGCTGCGATATTACAAGAAACATGTATGTAGGCCTGCCAGATGAAGCAGCAGGAACAGATGAAGCAGCAGAGCATCAGTGGCATGTTTTATTTGCCTACTACAGAGGAGGCTGAAAAGTTGTTATTTTGCAGGACTATTTGGGTTGCAGGATTTTAAAGAAGTAAAGGGTCCAGCTTCACCCCATCTAGAAGAACGTTCACATAATTTTACTCAGGCTAGGATGCTGAAGTCTTCTGATCACATGTTCACATCACATCAATGATCCAAGATACAAAAAAAAACAGAGGTTAATGTGGATCAGTAGAAACTGTCGAGGCACTATTGAAGAGCCCCTTTTCCTCATTTCCATTCAATACAACTACAACTTGATATTGTATAAACTGTTTTATAGCGTTAAAAGAAAAGAAGTGGTACTTCCGTATTTTACCAAAAAAAAAAAGAAAAAATTAAGATTAACTTTTATTAATGCTGTGAATCTCCATGTTTGGTTTGCTGTTGGGAATCGTGGTCAAATAAATCACGTCTGTGTCATTAGATCAGAGAATTATGCTTTTCATTGTTTAATGAAGTTTTGGTCTAACTCCCAGAAGTTTTGTGTTGCTTTGAGTGAGAAATTACTTTTGTTTGGCCACTCTATTATTAAATCCTTGGTGAGGTGCTTCATCAACCCTTCAAGGTTGATCCATCTCCTTAAAGGAACTTTGGATCTCATTTAAAGCAAACACTAGTGTCCTGGTTTATCTGTCAGATCATCGTCCTTCATCAGCCAGACTTAAAGGAAGAAGTGATATGGACAAAAGTTCTTTATCTCAACCATTATCATACATAAACTAACAAAAACACCCTGTAAACCTGTATTTGTTTTGTTATTGTAAAGAAGTCTTTAGAGATTGTACTAAATAAAATACTGAATCCCATTTAAAATTAGATCCAGACTTAAGAAAAATGGAAAAGTTAGAAATCTCTAAAAAGTTTCCTTTGGTAACAGATATTTCTGTTTTTAGATGAACCCACTGAAGTTGTGCTGGAACACTGAGCATGTTAAATTAAAAGGAATAGCTTGAGGGGTTGTAGAAGTCTCAAATTAATGGAAAAACTTCTGCTTGTTTTTTCCTAAACTCCAGTTTTTGTTTGAATTATACAGATGAAATATAAAATGCCAAACAAGGAACTTTTGAGATCCTGGCAGGGGGATTTAGTTTCCTTTAGACAGAGCTAGGCGCAGTAATTCTTCTGGATACAGTCTTTACGTAAGCTATGGGCTTACTTGCTACTTGCTCCGAGTACATGTTCATGGAGGCTGTATCAAATTTCAAATGACTTATTTCCAAGTTGTTCCCACCAAAAAGTGAATAAACTGATTACTTAAGCATAAGAGCAACATCTGTACCTGTCGACTAGAGAAGACGAACACCAAAGCGGCTCCAGCTGCCGTCAGACCCCAGGTGAACAGAGTCCCCAGCAGGGCCTGGGTCACAGGGCTGTAGCCTTCCAGCATGGTGCCAGACCTGAATACATAGCACAGGAAAATAACTTTGTAGAAGAAAAATTTGCAAAAAGAAAACTTATTTTTATTCTTCCAAGAAGAACAGTGGGAAAGGTAGGTGAGTTATAAGTCCTCAAACAAGACTAAAGTAAATTATCTGTGTTTTAATGTCTGCCTATCATCAAGACCAACATGTGCAAAAAGGAAAACAGGATTAAAAGAACTAAAACGCACTCCTCTTAAATCAACATGTGTCCTTAAACCTTTACATTACTTGTCTGACACACTCCCACTTTGTTTGTTTTATCATCTGATGGTGCAAATAAGCATTAAATCCTGTTTGCTCTGGGTTGTAATATCCTGGACTTCACCAAACCCACAGGGGCTGGCCTATTGTTCGAGTGTTATCCAACAAAATACTGTAAAAACACACACGTGTGAATCAGACAGACATTCAGTTTGCCTTGAATACTGGATGATTTTCTTAATTTGTTACAACCCCAGCTCTGCTAGGGGAAAGGGGTTGCCAACATTAAGGACAAGACAGCCCTCTTCCTCTCCAAATCAAGCCTGGGAGCTTAGTAAGAGCCACTGCTTCCATCAAAACTCTTAATTACAGTTTAATGGGAATGACATTAGCAAATTATCTACAACAAACTCGTTGTCATATATGTATGTAACTGTATGTATTTGCTGTTACCATCAAGTCACTTTAATGACTTCAAAAAAAGCATGCAATGGGAATAATTACCACAAAGAAGCAGTAGCTGAGAAAACAGCTTTTATTTTGTCTGATGACATCTACTGACAACTTCACTTATATATATGGTTTAACAGCTGTTTTAATCCTACGTTGCTATCAAATAAATGCTGCATACAAAGCTTAACATGACCTCATTAACGCCCAACCGTTTCATTTGTAATTTAGAGCACCTTCGTGAACCTACAATGATAACCACTAATGTCTGTTGTACAGGTAGCTGAGATAAATGAGTTGTAATCGACAAACTTTAAATTACTGCTCTTAAGAGTCTTTATTTACTGTCAAATTCAAATGAAACGCTGCCTGCGTTATCGTGAAACAATGAGAATTACTTCGGCACTATTGAATTTGTCCTTAGTTTGCGTTATTATGGGTATTAACATTTAGTTTTAGGTCTACTTACTGTCTCCCAGTAGCTCCAGTGACTGCTGTGTATTTACTTCCTACTTCCCGGAACACGTGTCTATTACACTGGAAGCCCCGCCCCTACTCAAAGCTCATTGGTCAATCTTTTTGTCAGAGGAGCAGTGGAAAGAGGTTCTCACAAATAAAATAAAATAAAATAAAATAAAATAAAATAAAATAAAATAAAATAAAATAAATTTTTTGCAGCAGATTAATATGCTCTATTTAAATAGAAAAGATAGCTTTACAGTGTTGTGCTTTGTGTCATTTTTTGCTTATCTAATACTAGGGTGGATAATTAAAACAGTACAGGGGAGAACTCAGTTATGATAAAACATGCATAGTGCTGAAGATGTCCATGTACATTCACAGGAGACTTTATTAGTTGCATATTGCTTGTACCAGGTGAGACCCTTTTTTGGTATCATAGATTCAACAGGGTGTTGGAAGCATTCAGCTCAAAGATTTTGCTCCATATTGACATGACAGCATTACGCAGTTGCTGCAGGTTTGTCAGCTGCATCTATGATGAGAATCTCCTGTTTCACCACATCCCAGATCTGCTCTATTGGACTGAGATCTGTCACTCCGCTGCTAATTGCTCTTCACTGGCTTCCAGTTGCAGCACGCATCAAATTCAAAGCTCTGCTTACAAAACAATAACCCAAACAGCTCCCTACCTTCACTCCTTAATCCAGAGCTACACTCCCTCTCAACAGTTACGCTCTGCCAGCGAAAGACGCCTAGTGCTCCCACCACAACGTGGCACAAAATCAGTAGCTAGACTCTTCTCCTCTGTTGTCCCCTGGTGGTGGAACAATCTACCAAACTCCATCCGATCCGCAGAGGCCTTATCCACTTTTAAGAGCAAGCTAAAGACTCAGTTGTTTAAGGAGCATTTCCACACGTAGCTTAACTATTTTACGCAACAGAATGAGTTAGAAATATTTGTCCAGCTCTTTGGCTCAACCAAGTACTGAAGAAGCTGTGTGCACTTATGCCCAAGATGATATTGTGTGATGAAATCATGCACTTATGCCCAAGTTGATGAAATCGTGATATTGTATTTAAACAAACTGACTTAAAAAATATATCTATATATATATATATATATATGCACTGCCTCTAGCACTACATGACAGCTTCTGGGTCCAACTGGACTCAAAGCAGTCTGACTATCACTTAATTATGACGTCCCATCTTGTTTGAATTCATGCTTGTGTTGTTCTTACTCTCAAATGTAAGTTGCTTTGGATAAAAGCTTCTGCTAAATGACTGTAGAATAGACCTGGTGGCTGTGGAGGCCATTGGAATCCAGTGAACTCACTGTCATGTTCAAGAAAGGAGTTGGAGATGATCTGAGCTTTGTGACTGAACTTTGTGGTGCATTATCCTGCTGGAATTGGAACTACTCTGTGGTAATAAAGGGATGGACATGGTCAGCAACAACACTCAGGTAGGCTATGGTGGTTAAACCAGGTCACGCTGGTATTAAGGGACTCAAAGCGGGCCAAGAAAAAATCCTTGACACCTTTAGACCAACTCCAGCCTGAACTGTTAATAACAATACATGATGAATCCATGTTTCAGGGATTCTGATTCACCAGATTCTGAGCCTAGCATCTGAATGAGGAGCTGAAATGGAGACTAATCAGACCAGCAACGTTTCTCCATCTTCTATTGTCCAGTGTTGGTGAGTCTGTGTGAATTGTAGCCTCAGTTTCCTGTTCTTAGCTGACAGGAGGAACCTGGTGTGGTCTTCTGCTGCTGTAGCCCATCTGCTTCAAGGTTGGACGTGAGAGTGAGATTGTGTTCAAACACCTGAATCATAGTGGCATGGGTTTGTGTAAATATATATAAATATTTAGTTACTCCACCAGATGGGGGTTTGGACACAGTTTCCCATAAAGTCAAACAACTCTCGTTTATAAATTGAAGACACTTCTAATTTATTACAGTGTATGGGTGGAGAGTCATGGCTGACACGTCACCATAATTCATCAGAGGTTGTGATAATAATAATGCGTTCAGATATATTAACAGTCTGATATCAGTGCTTCCTATGTCTACGGTAATGCTGTTGTTAGTAACAACCTGTGTGGAAAACAGAGATAAAAATACTCCTTTAATTTTCTCCAGCTGCCGATATCCAGGATACTTTTTTGTTTTTTTCCTTTTTAAACTTTAAGTTGGTAATGAGGCAGTGCCTGGAAGTAGAGGACTGAAGAACTTTTCCTGGAAAAAACACTGTGAATCAGCTATCTGTGGAAACAGAACACTTAATTCTTTAAATATTCCCATAACTTAATTCCCACATTGGCTGTTTTGTAAAGAAAACACAACACCCTAAACAAAGTGTTGGATCGGCTGGTATGATGGGTATGTTACATAAAACTTCCAGACCAATGACTGAACTTCAAGTAATTCATCTCAGATGTGTTTGCAGCTCAGGATCAGGGTGCAAGATCAGGATATTCCAGGTTTGGGAAACAGGAAATTCTGAACAAGGAGGAACGTTTGAAATGTGTCTGATCAGTCTGCAGATCAAAGGTCAAGATGCCCAGGAATTCCCTCTGTGAGATAAATGATGGCGCCATGTCTGGAAACTTCCATGACTGTGAAAGAAAAAATTCCTTTGGTGACAACATCAAAATCTGGTCCTTGTCAAAGCAAAGCGCAAAGTCCAAACAAGCACACACACATGCAGAATGGGATGGAAAAGCATACAAATCCTCCACCGAAATGATGTTAAAAAAAAAAAAAAAAAAACCTACCTAATCTGTAATATATCACAATCACGAGTTCTCTGTTAATGTTTTTACTTAAGTTTAAACATTGTTTTAATTAACCACTATTTAAGTGTTAAAAGTAAAAAAGTAAGTATATGTATTATTTAACATTTTTAAAAATACTTATCAGTACATGAATCAGTTGCATGTTAATACAAATAGTTAATCAGCCAATCACATGAAAATATCCCCCACCCCATTAAACCACCACTTAAACTATTGATACAAGGCAGGAGGAATATTTCAGTGGCTACCGAGCTAGAAGGAGGTGCATGGTGGTGTGATAGTTATCACGGGCACCTCGTAGAATCACAGCTGGCTTTTTGTGTGTTTTCTTCGGGTACTCTGGCCTCTTTCTACAGTCTAAAAACATGCATATTAAGCTGAGTTTGAATCTAAACTCAAAATATAAGAGAGTGTGGGGTGCTTGTCTCATTTGTCCCTCTGGTGGCTCTATGATGGACTGACATATGTTATCTTAGGGGCTTAAAAGACCTGGACAGATCATCTGTCTGTCGTAGCAACACTTCTGATTAGATGACAATAAAATGGATCTTTCTGGATTTAAATGTGATGCTTTATGATTGGGGAAAGGACAAAACTCCCGGTCTGCGAAACAAGGTGGTGGATGTGATGGCAATCCATCACTGACCAAACATTCAGTTCTAATTTGTACTAATACACCACATGAGATGTTTGGACAACTGTTAAAAAGGGATTATATAATATTGAGGGAAAGTTGGTCATATAGCAAAACAACAATCTCTAAGTACAGAATTCTTTAAAACTGTTTAAAGAACAATACAATAACAAATGAGATTGTTGGATTGTTCAAGTCAACATGGCCACCAACAAGACACCCACCAACATCCCAGACCTGAAGCTGCTCTGTACAGTACAATGGGGTCAAGTTTATTTGAAATCTGAAAACCATAACTAAAGGTGACTGAGAGTAACATACAAAGATTAAAGGAAGCAGAAAATAAATGGTAAATGGTTTGTATTTATATAGCGCTTTTACCTAAAGTGCTTTACAATTTACTTCCCATTCACCCATTCACACACACGTTCACACACTGATGGCGGAAGCTCCCATGCAAGGCGCTCAACCACGACCCATCAGGTACCCATCAAGTACAATGACGCTGAGCTGGATGGGTCCCTTACGTATCCATTACACAAAAGAGCCACTGGTTCACAATGACCCATGAATTAAGCCTTTCTGCTATCCCCTCTGCCATCCCTGTAAGAGTCTGTGACCAAGTAAACACTGAATCAAATGGAAAGTGAACACAAAGATTCATGGACATTGATGTGTGTGTAACTGTGTAGGGAACAGAAAAACCATCCCAACTGAGCAAGTTTATAACCAATATTGTGTAACTACAATGTTTTGCAATAAACGATCAGGTTTCTCTCAATCAATCAATAATGAAGTATATTATTTTTCATTATCTGCTATAAAATAATGATGATTATAATGAAATCACCAACTATCATGAAATACAGGACTTAATAAATCTCTCTGGACCCAATAAACCCATCAAATCATCTATTTAGACTATATTCTGGTAGCTCTTATAAATGCAACACAGATGCTAGAGTACACAAGAGTCCAACATTCCTTTAAATATTTTATATTTCTGTGTTGCAACTGCAGAAATTCACACCTACTACACTGTTACTGAGTGAGTCTGGGTACATTGTCAGTGTTGCTGGGAAACAGAATAAAAATAGCATGATTGTAATTAATCATAAAGATAAAAAGACACGTGGAGCTTGCAGATTCCAGTATGCTTCAATAAAACTATCTGATTCAGATTTAGTTGGAATGAATGTAACACACACAAGCTACAGATCTCTGTGTTTCATTTAAGTATTTTTATAGCATCACGAGTGTTGTGGTTTCTGTAAAACATTACTGTTGTTTACCACTTAGATCAACACTGAAAAATTGGAAGAATCCCCATTTAATTTTGCTCAGGCTTTAATGATCCCAAAAGACAGAAAAACACCATCCATGGCCTTTTCTTTGGCTGTTTTAGACAGATATTTAGGTCCACAGATACAAAGCAGTGAAATGCATTGAAATAAATAAATAAATAAACAATGTTTTTAATGTTGATGAAGCCACCTGTTGATAAGGCTTTTTTTGTATTTAAAGTTTTGACCGAGTTAATACCAAGTTCTAGTAGGTGTTCGATGACTAAGCTAAGACATCGGACAATACTATGGCATGATGCATATTCAACATCTGAGAAAGTTGCTTTGTGTCTGATCTGTACAGCTGAGAGTTCGAACAGCTCTATAAAAATGACTGATTCACTGGACTATAATGAAGTAAATTGTAAGCATGTGAAGGTTTTTGAGCACACCCTGTCTGGGAGAAATGCAGAAAGTTCCACAGAGTTACAAATAATGAGCTGTTCAAGGCTGGAGAAACTCCTGTCAAGCCTTGAAGGAGATCTGTCAGACTCTTGAGCAACACTTTATTAAAGATCCATTTCCTGCTGTTGTCCGACAGTTATTTTATTCAGAGCCTGTCAGTTTCAGATCTAAAACCTTTTATTTTGCTGTGTTTTCTCAGACACAGTTTTAGTTTTGACACTAAAACTACATGGTGGCTGCATGTCACAACATTCTTGCTCAACGCAAATTTAATTTCCATTCTATCAAGTTACATTACATAAATTTAGCAGACACTTTTATTCAAAGCGACTTACAGTAGCTAGGCAGTAGTGTTAAGGGGCTTGCCTTATGACCCAACTGGAAGGTGTTAACGTTCGTCCCTTGGGGGAATCGAAGTCTGTTCCTTCCGCATGGGAAATGGATGCACTGCCAACTGAGCTATCCACATGTACACATGTTACATAGCTTGTTAACACAAATATCAAATTATTTAATCACATTGCAGCAACTCTGACAACTGAGCATCACAATGCAGAAGAAAGAGGATTTAAGTGACTTCAAACACGGCATGGTTGTTGGTGTGAGTGTTTCAGAAACTGCTGATCTACTGGGATTTTCCACACACAACCATCTCTAGGGTTTACAGAGATGATCTGAAGAGGAGAAAATATCCAGTGAGCAGCAGCTGTATGGAGTAAAATGTCTTGTTGACATCTGAGGTCAGATGAGAATGGGCAGACTGGTTGGAGATGATAGAAAGACAACAGGAAGTCAAATAAGCACTGGTTCCAACCAAGGTCTGCAGAACAGCATCTCTGAACACACAACACATCTTCTGATGCTACTTTCAGCAGGATAATGCACCATGTCACAAAGCTAAAATCATCTCCACCTGCTTTCTTGAACATGACATTGAGTTCACTGGGCTCCAACGTCCTCCACAGTCACCAGATCTCAGTCCAGTAGAGCAGCTTTGAGTCTTGTTTGGAGGTTTGAAGGTAGAAAGTGGCTAAAAGTGAGTCCTACCCAATATTAGAAAAGTGTATGCAATAAAGTGCCTGGTTAGCCTACAAATAAGTGACAAAAAAAAATGAATAAATAAAACTGAATTTTCCTTCAAGGCCAACTTGCATTGGTAAACCTGGTTGGAAGGTAAAAGTGTTTATAGCTGTTTCTCTGATCTTATAAAGGGATGGTGAAAAACTGCTCGCAATGAGATGGGGGAGATGAAATAATTGTTTTGATAAGGGGAGAACTGCTCTGACACTCTCAACAGGAACACACTGAGACCGTTGCTCTCACTTGTGCACACGAACAGTGACATTTGATTTTCTGGCTGTCAACCTCATCCCAGGCTTTTTTGATCTCAGTTTTAACCAGCAAGAATGTAACTATTTCTCAAACATCAACACAAGCGAGCACTAGAAATACCAGTGGTTAAAAAGATCTTTTCATGTCACGCAAAGTGACCATGTAGGACGGCAAAAAGAAAGCAAAGTCCCTGAGGGAAAATAAGACCTGAGAACAGAGGATTTCTGTAAGGGAAGGTAGATCCATAACCTCCAGCTGAAGTAGGCTTGACATTTGATTCCTACGTAACTTTTCCTGACCACTCTACAGCACATGGACACCATGTCCTGTGGGTTTTGGTTCGGGTGTTTTAGTCTTTCATTTTGAGTTCTGTATTTCCTGTTTTATTTTGTAGTTATTTCTCTTGTGTATCCTGATTCGCTTCATGCCTCCTGTTAGTACACCTGGGTTGATTTGCTCATTCGCTTCACCTGCTTCGTTAGTCGTCCTCAGTATATATACGCCTTGGTTTCAGTTACTCTATGTCAGATCACTGTCATGTTTCCCTTGTTTTTTCTGTGTAGGTTATCCAGTTCTTGTCATTAAAACCATTTTTTCTGCACCCATCTGCCCCCCTCCTCTTTGTGTCCACTTAATCGACGCATCGTGACACTCGGATGCCAGCATGACTGCCCAAACATCACAGAGAAATATTGCCTGTGAAACACGAAGCTGTCACACGTGTCCAAATTTAGCACCATTAGACAAAGTGTTTATGGTGATGTTTTTATGGGGAAGGGGGCTCGGGTTGGGGTGTAGAGGAGCCGGTCCCTGAGGGGAGGTAAAGCCACAACCTAATCAGGAATTTAGACTACAAAGGCATTTTTCTGTATTCAACAGAAACCTGTTAAAAACCAGGTGTGTTTTGGAGGAATATTCAAAGAAATCTGATTAATAAAATCTTGTGATGAGTTTTAGATAAAATCACTGAAAAAATGCAGAAGAGTTAAAGCCGATATTTGACGGTAGGTGAAGAAACATGCCGGAGGACTGTCTGGCCGACGTTCCCGGGGTATTCGAGTTATGCGTGTCAAAGCAGCAACAGGACGGAGGTCATCCCTCAGCAAGTTTTCACCACCTTCACCCCTCCTTCTTTCTGTTTTGAATCTTTTCCTTCCCTTTCTCGTCATTTTTTAACCACTACCTGTATTCCTTTCTCTGATAAGATAAACAAAACAAGAGAGTTGGAGGATGACGGTAGGAGTTGCATGAAAACATTTCAGACTTCTCTGTGGGCAGATTAACTCAGTCTGGGCCAGGTGGGTGGCCAGAGCCATGAGATAGTGCTAATTTCCGTTTAGATTTAGTTGCATGACCCCCTACTGAACTGTGCAGAAGCACAGGAGGCTGCAAACAAAGACGGGGGTTGGAGGGGTGGGGGACACAAAGTGGATGGTAGTCAAGGAGGGGTGAGGTAAACAGAAATGGAAGGGAGAGAAGAAAGACATGAGAGGAAAAGTTATGAAAACAACTGTATTGCAGCAGATGGGGGCCAAGGTTTACCTTGGAAACACCAGTACAGACGGGGTGTGAGCTAAGTACATCTCAGTCTTCGAAGACTGATGAACAAGGGCAGGGAGGTGCAGGGGAGGGTGTCCCACACATGCAGCACCAGACACACTCCTCTCACACCGAAGGGGGGGTAGAGATATAAAAGGGCTCCCGAGGAGAAAGAGCAGTCAGGCAAGCGTCCGAGCTGGAGTCCTGCTCTTCTCCATAGGGCTGCTTTATCTAAGTGTTTGACTTTGTGTATGAGTGTGTGAAGAAGTGTGTTTGGGTACCAGAGAGAAGACTTTTTCTGTGACAGGGGGTAAAAAGAAGGAACAACTGAGAAAATATTGGGAGTTGATGAGTTGTTGAATCCTAGAAGATCCAGTTTGGTTTACAGTTGTTTACTCATCTCCTTTTATTTATACATTTCTTTTATCAGTCTCTAGAGTTGAAGATCAGATAGAATGGATGCTTTACTTTTATTGGATATGGAGTACAATCACACCTTTGTGGAGGAGCATTTTTACTTTGAGGACAGCATGGATGGCTTTGGCATCACAGTGGCCATTCTCTACATTGTGGTGTGCATTGTGGGACTTGCTGGGAATTCTCTTGTCATCATCGCCATTTTGAAACTGGACAAAATGTCAACTTCCACGACTGTTTACATTTTCAACTTGGCTCTGGCTGACGGGCTCTTCATGGTCGGTCTTCCCTTTATAGCAAGCCAGAACTTCCTGAACCAGTGGGTGTTTGGCGACATCGCCTGCAAAGTGGTCATGGTCCTTGATGGCATCAACCAGTTCACCAGCGTCTTCTGCCTGACGGCGATGAGCATCGACCGCTACATGGCGCTGGCTGATCCGCTTCGACTCGCCCGTTGGAGGACGCCGCTCTGTGCTAAGGTAGTTTCTGCATTCCTGTGGCTCTTCTCTCTCATCACCATCCTTCCCATGGCGTTTCACTTCTCAGCCGACCGAGGCTTGTGCATACCAGACTTTGTTTCAGACACCTGGTGGCTTGGCGTCCTCTCCTACACCTTCGTCATGGGATTTGCTTTACCATTTACAGTCATGATGGCGTCCTACATGGCTATGCTGCTCACCCTGCGGTCCCAGCGGCTTCAAGCCTTAGCTCTGAACCACGAAAGCCACCGGCTGGAGCAGCAGGTCACCAAAATGGTGGTGGCGGTGGTGGTTGTGTTTGGCATTTGCTGGCTGCCTTTTTATACATTTAACTTTTGCTCCCTGTATCAAAGTGGTCTAGTCTTGACTTTTGCCAGGGCTTTTGAGTTGATGGTTTTACTGTCCTACTCATGGAGCTGTGCTAACCCGATCCTCTATGCATGTCTCTCCGACTCCTTCAGGAGGTACTTCCGCACCCTGCTTTGTCCTGTGGCCAAGTCATCTCCCAGCATGCAGTGCAACACTGGGGGGTATGACCTAAATGACACCAGTGTGCGGGATGTCACTATCCTGGCATGAAAAAGGGGCTTGCAGGTTGATACTTTTGAACTTTTTAAGACTTGTAATGAATTCAGTTTTTTTTGTTTATCCAATTAACATGGAATGTATTAAAGTCACATATTTTTGTTTAAGAATGAAGTTGTACATACTTTACTTTGAATTTGATGGGCATATACTGACTGTTAATTGACATACATCTTTATAAGCTGTTTGATTTAGAGCCCACAGAAACGGGCTATTAAGCACACTTCTTATCACATGCTTCACTAAATAAATACTGTGAATATTTCATAATATTTCCAACTACAGACCTTTTCAGCAATACTAAAGCCAAAATGTGGCACAATAAGAGTTAACTGTACAGAGATGGAGGGCAGACAGAATAATGGGGATCATATATTTGTGAGTTAACACCAGCAAACACATACCCAGCTATGAAAAAACTTAGACCCCCTCTCCCACTTCTAGATTACATCCCAGCGGTGTTAAATGTACAGGGCATCTGAAGAGTGTGTTTGTGCATGGATGGCCACGTGTGTGTGCTTGTTTGTCATGTAGAGGCACTTTTAGAGGGAAACCTCAGGCTTACTGTGGTATTCTGTATGCACTCACGGAAATGAACAGGATTAAAGGTGTACACATTTGTTTGTTTAATAAAATGTACATTTTCCTTATGTTTCTTATTTTAAAAAAAAGTTAGATAAAAAAAATTGTTATTTACATCTACAAAACATGTCTGAGTTGACTTCATTTCAGTGATGTAAAAGGAAAACAGTTGGTTACTGTATTTACATATTGATTGTATCTTTCAGTATTTCTTTTCTTTTTACAGATGTTTGATGATTTTTGTTAAATATTCTTTTAAAATTAGGAATTCACCATGTAATCGGTTTTTTGAATATGAGTAAGAGTAAGAAACCTTGATTAGTCCCTCAATGGGGAAATTTCTTGTATGTTTGTATAATAGCACATACACAATTACCTGTGATGTTCTTTATGACTTTATTTCTTAAAATAAATTTCACTTTTGATAATTTGAGGTCATTTTATAAATATGTTTGTTTTGTTTTTCATTTAAATGCTTGCTTATTTTTTATTAAATGAAAATTAAATACCTACTTGTAAGAGTCATTTTAATTTTAATTTTAATTTTAATTATTGAGCCTCAGAAAAAGTCATGATACAGACAGATTTATGACTTTTTGCTACAGTCCTATTTTTAGACTGTGTCAGAGTAATCAGATTATATCACAATATATCAGAGAAAACAAGAACTTTGTCAATGAGGTTAAGTACATTGTTTTAACCCTTTGAGCCCTGTGCCTATTTTTTAGGCCTTTGCTGGAAAATTCCTACCTATAATGACCTGAGGATCTCTCTGCAATCACATGTTCTATTTGAATGCTTTTGGAGATATGTAAATATCAGTGTATGTGTTGCTGGTGAGGAATAAATGAAAATGGAACATATGAAAAAAAAAAAAAAAATCAGGCTCACCTAACAACACTAAAACACTTTCAGGATGAATTTATTCCTTTGCAATGATGCAGCTGTAGCTCTAAATCAAATCTTAAAACATGTGAACATTATCTCTGCAAAGGTCAACTCTGATAAAGTGAAGCAGAACAAAATTTGAGAAGTTTTAGTTCAAACAGTTCAGGTCAAGTTTGGAAAAATTTGGCACTATCTTTTCTCAAAGTAAACTGGGGAAACCAAGGTTTTAAAAGGTGAAGATATAATCATGCACATTGTCTTAGGAACCTTTTTTTACTGAAATAAAGGGATAGTTCTGGTTTAGGAGGACATCATTCCCAATCCAAATCATTGAAATCCAATTTGAAGTCAGTTTAATCTAGATTAATATAAAATAAAAATGATCCAGATTATAATTAATTAATGAATTCATTATTTAATGCTTGTTTGTTAACAAAGCCAATACATCACAGAAAAAAAAACAACTTTGATACAGTTGCTTGTCCAGATCCTTAATGGAGAAGCAGGTGGAGGAAAAATTCCCCTTTAACTGGAAGAAACCTCCAGCAGAAACAGAACTGGGAAGGACAGCAACCTGCCTTGACTATTTGGGGACATGAGAGGACAGGAAAGTGACAAACTCACATATCAACTCTGATCCAGGAAGTCCTGCTAATGGAATGAAGAAAATTAAGGAGAAACTGAAATTCAGTAACAACATTAATGGATTATACATATATTTAGAGTAAAAGGTTAGAGGTTGAGGAGAGGTTGTCGTGTCATGAGTGGTCCCCGAGCAGTCTGGCTTTTTAAAAAGGGAAGATTTTAAACTGATCTTCAAGGTAGAGAGGGTGTCTGCTCCTAGAACCCAAACTAGAATCTGATTCCATAAGAGAGGGGCGTGATGACTGAAGGCTCTACCTCCAATTCCATGCTGAGATACTCAGGGGTCACAAATAAGCCTACAGGCTGAAATTAAAGAGCTCTGTTGGGAAAATATGAACATAGATTTTTAATATATTATGGAGCTTGGACTATATATCCTGTCTTGGATTTTACAGGGAGCCAGTAAACAGAAGATTAAATTGCAGATATCTGATCTCCTCTGGTAATTCTCACTAGAACTCCCAGTGCAGTGTTGAGGATCAACTGGAGGTTTTTTATGAGAATTTTCAGAGCAGCACAATAATAATTGTATTCATTCAGTCTTGAAGTAACAAAAATTGGACCAGTTATTCTTCATCATAGTGAGACAGGGATCCCTTAATTTAATGTAAGTGAATATGAGCTTTAGTTCATAACCTGGTCAAAAATACCTCCAAGGCTCCACTCAAAGCCTTTAATTTGCCAATTTCTGAAACGCCATGGTCTTCTTCTGAGAGATGAAGCAAGCTGAGTGTCTTGTCATGGCTGTCTGCTCTGATATCTTCCCCAGAGGGCATTCTGTGAATTGGAAAGACTCTGTAAATGTCAAGCTGAGCTGAGATCCACTTGTGTGTGCTGGCTTGGTTTAAAGACTGCTTATAAACGCCCTACCAAAATTTAAAAAGGCTGAAGTGCCAGTGGCAAGAAGACAAAAATGCCAGAATTATGTGTAGCAGGAGGTCATGTTCAGTGGCCGCCCAACGGCTCATACAGAACACACTAGTTGATTTTATGGTTATATAACAACACCATGACAGTTTTGAAGAGATACCATACAGAAAGGGCTGACAATAATTTCAAGTTCTGATAATCTAGAATGAGTCTAAAAATTAGCTAATGATCTTCTGCAAAATAAGAATACTTCTGTCAAATTTCGTCTCCTTAATTTTCTGGATAAAGTGCAACATTAACCACAATGATCGGGTTTTGTTAGGTGTATTGATCCCAACCTGTAGTTAAAACACTGAGAAGAAGCCGGAGGTCATTGACTGCTGCGCCGTGTTATCTTTGTGTAAACACTGAGGCTGGGGCGGATTGGGGTAGGGGAGTTCAGAAAAAGGAGGAGCTTTAAGCATGTTTTCTTGTATTTGCACCACACAGTTAAACGGAGCAGCATAAGATGCTGCTCTTTTAATGATCTTTTTTATTTTTACTACTGGTAAGAAATCATCCAGCTTTAATCCACGCAGATTTAAAAAAAAAGCAAACCAGTTTGAACAAACATTAACAAAACAGACAATATTTTTGTTAATTGCTTTACATTAAATCTTTAGTTTGACTATTTGCACTGAAGCAAAATATAGTCTTTGAGTACATTATTCTTTTGCTAACAGATACATCTTCAAATCATAAAGCTTTGTTGGGGGTCAGGTATGTTGGAGCAGAGAGACATTGAAAACCTACAGGACAGCAGTCCTTGGGGACCAACTTTGTCCACACCTGCTTTAATCAAATTATTGTTAATAAAATGTTACACCCTACTCTGTATGCACTTTTATTCTAAAAGTGGGAACTTTAATTTTTAAGCTGGTATTTCAAAGGGCCCACACACTAAGGTGTGAAACTAGCACTATCTTGGTTAGCAAGACGTAACCAAACAAACTGTCAAACACTTGCCTACATGTCCCTCAAAGACACCACTTTCTGACATCTACCAGCTTAATTACTGTTTTTTTTATCAGAATCAGTGAGTTTCTCCACAAGTTTTTATGCAGTCTATGATCGGACCATAAACATTGTAAACATCCTGCTGGGAAAGCAATCATGCTAACTGAGGCTAATGTCAACACCTGCCCAGTGTGTAAACATTGCTTTTATTGTGGGAATGTGTAATGCTGAATGTTGTTCAATCATTGAAAAGTTTTTATATATCTTTTTAGTGGTTTTACACCAGATTTAGTTGCAGTGCATTCTGGGTAATCAGCAAACTGTGCTAACTGCCAGCTTTGTTGGAAATATGACTTGTATTTAACAGGAACATTGCTCATCTTTCAGATGTCCCCCAATGAAATACAACATTAAAGTTGCATCATGAATAAATTAGCATATATTCATGATGCAAAAATTATTTTTGCAATACTCTGATGTGCAGGAGTAAAATGCAGGGCCCCTCAGTCAGCCAATCATGGCAGATTGTCATGAATAATGCAAATTTGATAGAAATGGTTTTTGAAACAGCCTACTGGAACAGAAAGACGAATCTGGACCATGAGGCAAGATGAATTTAAGGCCAACTTAACAAGATTTGCTGAAAAAAAATCCTATTTTATACATCTTTTAATTTAAAGAGAACTGCAAAGCTTGGCTCTGTGAAATGTTGAATCTTTAAATCTTACAAATGAGCATGTTGTGTATTCAGATGCGTGCGTGCTGGGCCATAGCTTTATATTTAACATGCAGGCATGAGAGCGAAATCATTCTTCTTACTGAACTACAGTATGTGCAATGCATAAAAATGCTTACCCTTTACTTCAAGATAAAGCAGCAAACATAGGCTGACATGACATAACCTACAGCAACATCAGCTTTTAAACACAGACAATCTCCTTTTAGGTCAAAAACAGGATTTTCCAGCTAAAACAAAACAGTGGTTTGTTTAAGCAGTCATTGCTTAATCAAATGTGTTGTACGGTGTGAGATTTATGATGTGATTTTACAACACAATCAAAGGTCACATTAATTGATAGGTCTGAGGCATGTGTGTGTGTGTGTATGTGGATGCTAAATGTCTGTGCAGATCTAATTGAAGCACTGGCAGGCAGCGGACATTTTCATTGGCCCCCTTTACTCAGACTGATCCAGCCTTCAACCTCTATGTGTAATTAAGACCAGATGCAAACTGTCAGAAAGGTTTCTCAATAAAGAATATTGATGGGACCCCCGAGAGAATGTGTGTGTGTGTGTGTGTCTGTATATGTGTGTATGACATGATTAGAAGACTAGATCAATAAAGGTTAGTTAGCTATTTAAATACCCAACATGCTGTCAGGCTTTTCTTTATCACTTTTATGTGTTTGTCCTACTTTCCTTCTTTCTTTGTCTTCAATCCCCCCTTTTATGTCAATCCCTCAACTGTTTTCCCAATGATGGATTTATCTTTTTGTCCTGTCCTCTTTTATTCTTATTGTGTAATGGGACAAACAACAAGCCAAAAGTTGAAATAAAAGTGCGATAAAGCTGGGTTTCAGACGGACAGCTAGCAGATCTTGTCAAGAATGAAAAGTTCTCTGGTGTCACGAAGGTAAATAAAAACATGAAATATAAACCGATCTCCTGTTTTTCTGCCATAAAACATGTACAATTTAGGATTACATTGAGATCTTTTAAGTGGAGATCATTGTTGTCCTTTTTATGACTTTTCTCTTCAGCACTACCAGGAAAATTGAAGTATTTTTATCTATTGTGATTTGCATCAAAGAAACGGTGAAACGTTTTGTATAATTTGACAGCATTATCTGCAGAACTAAAGCAATAAAAAGGCGACTACCTTTATTTTTCTGCATTAGTTGACACTGAAGTTGGAGCTTCGAAGCTTTTATGTGAGTTATTATTCTTGGAATTGTTTATATTCATAGATATAGACACATTCTTGACTAGATGCCTTTTTAATTTGCAGTCATTTGACGTGAATATATATCCTGCTGTCCATATCTCACAAAAAATGTTAACAAAAGTCAAATTTTTTTTAATATGAGGTTTCTTTATTTGTCCCTTTAACAAAATGTAAAAAAAAAAAAAACATTTTTGGGGGGGGGGGGATATCTACCATTAATTACTATGTGATATCTTAAAATATTATGTGATATTTCTCTTCTGGGTATCTATTAGAGGACAGAAGACAAGTATCAGATTGTGTTCAACATGATTTTGAGCAAAGTTTATATCATAAATTGAAGTAAAATGTCTCAGAAACTGTATGTAACAAATATGTCACGTCACTTATATGGGTTAAAATCATGAAACCAAATTTAACATAAGAGACTAGGAAAGAAATGAAAGTATGTAAACATTGGCTGTTTTCTAAACTGCATGGACTGGAAGTGTGTACTGATTTTGCCTAATTGCAGCATGGCTGTTGTAGATGGAGAACGCAGTTCAGCATTGTTTTGATGAAATATGCAAAGTCTCGTCCAGACGGGTTGTCATGTGGATTTGATGATATGTAGCTCTAAACATAGGATTTTTAGCACTGATCATGTCTCTAAATGTGCATGTTGCCTGTTCCAATCTCAGTAATGCACACCAATATCATCAAAGATGAAGGCTTTTGAGCTAATGACAAGCTGGGTGTGTTAGGGTTTGTTGAGGCAGGACCCAAGACAGAGACTAAAAAATAGGATCAATAAAACGGAGCCAAAGTTGCTGGGAGTGGATGCTCGCACAAGGACTCAGACAGAGACTGTTAAATAAGATGAAACTGGAGAACCTACAGGTAAGTACTGGGAAATCTACCCAGGGTGAAATGAGATCTACTGATCGTGACGGTTTTCCTGAGGTGCAAGAAACTGAATCTTCCAGGCAGGTGACAGTGATGCAAAGTGACCAGAGGACGGATGAACCCATAGGACTGACTAATGATTTCCCACCGCTTGAAGAGGTATGAAAAAAACAAACAACAAAATCCTGACTGATGATCTGGAACACTCGCAGATGGACAAGATCAATAGCAAAAACTTCTTTCAGACATTAAAACAGAGTTAGCCATTAAATATGACTGGAAAGCAGACAAACTGGCACCAGCTGAAGAGCAGATCGAGGCTTTAAAGCAGGCCTCAATCTGTAGTCCCAGGTGGGCTGCATGAGTCATCAGATTAGCAACTGGAAGCTCCACCCGAGGAAGGCAGGAGCAGGACACAAAACCCACACAGGAAAAACCCCACAAAATTCAACATGGTGATCCTCTGTAGTCCAGATGGCGGGACATCCAGTGCCTGAGCAAGTTCTTTGAAGGATCGTTCATGAACTCGTTCATATTTTGGGTGAACGTGAACTGAACATACTGTATTTCTGCCTGATGAATGTTATTGTGAGCGCGGTCATTCTGCCGTTTATGAACGGCGTTCTCTCACAGTTGAACTTTGTTCAAGAGAGTGCCAGATTTCCATGGAGCCTTCCAGTCGAAGTCCTGGCTAAAACACATCGTGAACAAGCCTTAATACATAGGTGAAAAACACCAAATCTGGCAACACCAGCCAACTCAGAGCTGCACCGCATATGCGTCATCAAACTGTGAAACATGGAGGCAAAATCTAATGAAGGCAGTAGCTCCACCTCTGCCTCGGTGATCACTACAGCATCTTCATATGATCACTTAAAATAATTTTTTGAAAAGGTCAGTGATGATCCAGGAGGGAGAAATTTGGCCTTTTTGTGTAAACTTTGCCCGCCAGGTGTCAAGAAGCAGCTCCAGACATCAACAACGTCAACAGCTAACCTGGAATGGCAGATTGAAATAAAGCACCCGGCTCAGCTTCCAAGGTGTGTGAACTAAATGTCACTAAAAACAATCTAAAGACTTGACAACAGTGTGCTAAAGGAGATCCTCTACCAATCAGAACTAAATAACGGCGTACAGTAGCAGCAGCTCTGGTGTCTACATCTCCAGCCGCAGCAGGAAAACCTTCTGCAGTATATTGTTTGGAGACCTGCAGCTTTTGAGAAAAGAGGAACCAGACATATTGTCTTGCATGTCTGTTTTTTTGTTGTTTTGTTTTTTACTTATTCATTTGGGCTGAATGTTGCACTTTTATGACCCAAGTTCTAGAAATTTTCTTTGGAGAAACAAGTCAGAAAAAATACATTCACAAAAAACTGAAAAGTGACTTAATGAAAAGATGAATAATGTTTAAATGTTTTGCACTTCGAGGTACATTCTATGTTTCCTACCTCAGCCTGGTTCCTACCTCAGACAGTTTAATTATTCCTCATTAAAAAAGGGCATTTAAGCAAGCTTTTCCTCATGCTTTTATATTGTAGGAGTGAAAGCTGCAGCTGGCTACGAGTGTGGACTGACTGGGTGGCAACAATAGGAAAATACCAGTATTCTGAGGGTAATAGCTCGCAGCAACATATTGGGAAAAAAGAACTATGAACTAGTTCATTTTTAGAACTGTGAACTTAGTTAAAAAATTTGAATTATGATCTATGAACTGAACTAGTTCATTTTAAAATGTGTGAACTGAATTTTGAACTAGTTCATGTAGAAACTGAACTTTCCCAACACTGATGACATCCACTATTTCCAAGAAAAATGTAAAATTTTGATTTGTCATACAACAGAGAACATTTTTAACTCTTAAATGTTTACTCTCAGAAAAAAGCACAAGTTTCTCTGCAGTTTTTTTCTTTTCTTTGGGACAATAATAATAAAATCAATTGGGTTTTTTTGTAAGAAATGGTTGGGATAACTGTTAATGGTATAAAACAATAGTGAAATAGTCAAAATTTGAAACAGTATTGGGATACTATGGCCACGAGCTGTGGTTAGTAACCAAAGAACAAGTTCGCGAATACAAGCGGCCGAAAGGGTCTGCAGGGTAGCTGGGTTCTTCCTTAGAGATAGGGTAAGACGCTCAGTGATTTGGGAGGGGCTCAGAGTAAAGTTGATGCTCCTCCACATCAAGAGGAGCCAGATGAGGTGGCTCGGGCATCTGGTCAGGATGCCTCCTGGGTGCCTCTCTGGTGAGGTGTTCTGGGCATGTCCCACCGGAAAGAGACCCCAGGGAAGGTCCAGGACACGCTGGACGGACTACATCTCGCAGCTGGCCTGGGAACGCCTCGGGATCCCTCCGGATGAGCTGGTGAATGTGGCCAGGGAGAGGGGAGTCTGGCTTTCCCTACTTCGGCAGCTGCCCCCGCGACCCGACTCCGGATGAGCGGCAGAAGATGGATGGATGGAGTATTGGGATAACAAGCACTTACTTTTGGCTTTACATACCAAAACAAGTGGAAGAAAAGGCTCTGGCAAGTTGGTTTCCACAACAATTGAAAAAGATTAACTATAGTAATTGAAAAATCTGCTCTACAAAGCAGTAAAGAAGGATGTTCAAGGGTGAATGAGTTTAAGTTCAGAGAAGATGGCGGCGTTTTCTCTCACATATGTCTTCATTGTGGTGACTGAATCTGTTGGTTTATGTTCATATATTTACAAAGTACAGTAAAGTAATATCATGTCTGGACCAAACAAATAGAAAGATCCCTTTACTGCCAAAGAGTTATATCTAAAAACAGTATATAAAATAAGCTTAAAACAACTATATATATGAGCTACAGAGAAATATTTGAAGCACTCATTTGTTTACCCAAGTAGCATTTTGAATGCTGGATTCACTTGTATAAATATATTTTTTATATTTCTGTAAATTACTTCACTTAAATCCAAGATTTCAACATTTCTTCTACCGCTGACACAAGCGACACTGATATTAGAACATTTTTTTTTTCCATTCTTAAAGCAAAATCTCACGCTTGTGCATTTACATTCAATTCTTTTCCCTGATTAATAATTCATAGGTAAGACCACTGCAGAGAAGTGAATAATTTTAGTTTTAATATAGATGGCCCATTAGAATGAAACAGGCTGAAGAGCAGTGTACACCATATAAAGGATCATATAATACATAATACTATTCATGGACTGAGCTGAAAACTTGAAAATATCCTATTTTAAATAACAGTAAGAGGGTTATTGAGGATGCATCTCCTCATTCAAAGCCTTTTTGTGCCTCAAGTTGAATTTCTTGGTGAATACCAAAGATATTTGATTGAATAATCCAGATAAACTGGATTAACATCTGAAAGCTGTCCCATAGGTTTGAATGTTAATTCCTCTACTCACATTAGAAGCAGTTCACAGCCTGATTTATTATAAGAACAGCAACAAACAGGTTGATTCAGTCCAGAACTATCGGAAAGTTTGGTCTGGACACAAAAGACAGAAGCCAAAAAACAATCAAGTGTGTGTGATGGGAAATGTTTGCACTCAGTTGATTGGATGAAATAGCTGGAATACACTGCAGTGAATACAGAAAGCAAACCAAACAAAGCAAATACTGCGGTGAAGAGTTTATTTATTTATATATTTATAACAAAAACTCCTCAGTTTGTCATCAGGGCAAATCAGGTTTTCTTTTTATTCATTTCCTTTTCTTGCATCTGTGTGAAAAGCATGGCTCTCCATCTTTTCTGGGATTTTTTTTTTCTTTGTTATCTATTTACATAATCGAAAAACATTATTTTCCACTTCTTTCTGTATCATAAACCATCCGTCTCAATTAGCTTGTGTGCTTGTCAGGAGGAAACCAACATAATCCAAATTCCCACTGGAAATTCCCCCAAGATCATGCAAAGGGCAGTGGAGAGGACCAAATGAGGTTCATCAATGACCTGTTTTTAGGTGCTGGGGGTCTGATGATGGGCTGACTCCCACAGTGATAAGGTATACTTGTGGGAAGATAACTTATTGCTGTAGTTTGTGAGATTCTTTGTATGTTTCCTTTCCCAAAGATAACTTCCCAGTTTAAACACAGAAGCAGTGTTATACTTATATGAGTGGTACGTGCTGATTTAATTGTATGCAGCTAATGCTATTCAGCAAAGAACCAAGTATTTCTTTCAAAGGGGCTCTTCCTGGATGGAAGTTTGAGGTAGAATTTGTTCAGGGTTCTGTAACAGAATAGGTTCCAAGATGTAATCTAAGGGTGCATTCACACCGGGATAGTCAACTAGACCCGGTCCGATTGGGGCCTCGGTTCAGTTGGGGAGTGCAAAACTCTTCCGGACCGAGACTGCGTTCACGCTGCACTTCTCAAATGAATCAGACCTTTTAAATAATGTGTTCAACTCTTTGCCAGAGGAGGCGCTGCAGTTACTTTTATTTTTATTTATTTATTTATTTCGGCATAGTGAAAGTAAATAAAACATTTTACAGAAAGAAGAAAAAAGAATTTAAACACAAAAAACCGAAAGGGTGTAGGCAGAAGCTAGTAGCTTATAAAATGCCTTCCCAGTACTAAAACAAAGTTACCAATTTACCATAATCAACTAAATTAACATTGAAAAAAGATTTACATCATCACTACAATTGATAGTAAGAGCAACATGTAAAAATTACCCACAAAATCTTTTGCATGTCATTTATCATGATACTTCATTATTAAATCGTTTATTTACTTTCTTTTAAGTGATTTCAAAGCTGAACTCATTTTTAAGTCATCAGAACAACTGAACAAACACAGTTTGACACCAGTGACAGATATACAGTAAAACTTAACATTTGTCCGTACCTTGGGTTTGCTAAACATTTAATTTCCTCTAAGTTCATAACATTTCTCCCTCTTTTTAAACATCCTCTGGATACAGAATGGCACTTGATTATTATTAACTTTATACATATTTTGAATTGTGTTGTAATCTACTAGATCTCTGAATTTTAGTATGTGTAACTGAAAGAATAGTGGATTTGATACACAGATAGTGAAGAAGACAAGACACAACGAAAAAGAAAACTCGTTCATCTATTGGTTAATGCAGAGCAACTTCAGCTTCTTGTACGTAACAGCTAAATATGGAACTGCAGCAGGTCCTAGTGGTCTTAGGTTGGCCAGATTTCTATTATAGGTTTTACTGACTTCTTCCATGTCTGACCATGGGCCATTTCTCTCAACCAGAGCCACCTATCATCCCACATACGCTTATGTTTTGGTTGTGTTTACCCACAATGCCAAACGCTGAACCCACAATGCACTTTGTTTTGTAGTCTGCCTCCTGTATTTGGTCCGCTTGAGATGGACTGAAACCTGCGTTTGTAGGCGGACCGAGTCCACTTGTTAGGCTATGTTCACGTTGCAGGTTTTAATACTCATATAAACAGATTATTTACGAAAATCTGATTTTTTTTTTTTTTTTTTGCGTGGTCGTTCACATGATCATTTCAATGCGAGCTTCATCACACTGTGTGAACAGTACATAGCCCTGAAATGTCATGCATGTGCAGAGGAAAACATGACATTACACACGCCACGCTGTGTTTATGGACCTAAATATGCATGCCACTGTCGCATGTGCTTCAATTTTGGAGGTGTTGGCAGCCAGAGCGGAAAAAAAAGATAATTATTCCTTGTGCCTTGTGCATTAACACTATTCCATTTATTGTTTCTGTTTGATTTACTGTGTCCCACTTTTGCCAGCCGCAGATTTGTGACGTCATTCTCACTTATATGATACATAAGTTGGATGAAATGTGACATGACGTGTTGAGACTGAGGTTGCTTCAACACAGATCAGATATGATTTGAGACCATATGAAAGTGGCTTGGGTAGGATTTAAAAAAAACAGGATTTCAGACTATCATTGAAAAATCAGATTAGTCATATGTGGGCAAAAAAAATCGGAATTGAGCTGCAGTGTGAACAGAGCCTTTGATTCAAATTATAATTGGTTTGCGTATTCACAATATCCAAACGTTGCAGACTTTCTCTGCAAACGGACTAGGATTGAAATAAAAAAGGCTGAAACTAAAAAAGTGAATGCGCACAAAGTTAAAGTTGTGGCGATGTAGAGCTGCAATACGTAGATGTTTATGAGCAAGGATGTAAACCTGGTCTTCTCGGAGGATCTGTGGTCAGGCTATGGATCATGGAGCTAGCCACAATTTACAGGTTAACCCTGTAGGCGCCTGGAGTTTTTAAAGCTTGAAAGGCATACTGTAAATGATAATGTTAAATCTGAACCAGTAAAATTATTCATCTAGTTTTGTGGCACCACAGCCTGGCAGCCTTATTAGATTCCACAACTTTCACTATAAACTATGACTGTACATAACATATTTAAGAAACTTATGATCTACAGGGATTTTCACAGACATCCATCTGAAGGGTTTACAGAGCATGGTCTGAAAAAAATATCCAGTGAGCAGCAGTTGTCGAGACCAAAATGCCTTGTGCAGAATTGTATCTTTGAATGCACAACACGTCCAACCTTGAAGCAGATGGGCTACAGCAGCAGAAGACCACACTGGGTGTCACTCCTGTCAGCTAAGAACAGAAAACTGAGGCTACAATTCACACAGACTCACCAACATTGGACAATAGAAGATGGAAAAAGTTGCTTGGTCTGATGAGTCTCTCTGGTGTATTCTCAGTGAAGCTATACATCCTGTCTAGATAAAGGCATAATCAATCTGCTGAAAGACGGTTCAATGGATTCAGCTGCTTTAACAGGGCAAGCAAGCATAGTGAAATGGGACTTCATATATAAGGCCATTTGAACAAACAAATGGAATATGAGAATACTCCACTTCACATGCATTTTGACATGTCACCTTTCAATGTTAATCCCACTGTGGTGTTTTTACAATTTGCTAAGAAAAATTTGAATTTTGTTTATTTATTCATTAGCACCAAACAAATATTTTATCTGTTCCCATCATTACTTTGTTGTGTGTGATGCTAGACTTTTGATGGATTCAGTGCTGTGAATGGACCTTGGTATGATGCTAATAAGTTTTCCTTTAACTCTCTGTTGTTACCATTACTGAAGGTCACATGAATTTATCAGAGGGCTGCTTGATGAATCTGACTTGTGCTTTGTTAGTGTGTTTTTGTTCAGTTTGTTCCTCACCTTGGGCCTTTTACCCTGGGACCTGCATAGTCTCCTGTCTTGCTAACTTATCATTTAATGATCCTTGCTCCGATATGCATAACTACTACAAAGAATTTACTTATTGAAGTGTTTGAATGTTTTCTAAACGTAATTTGGTAATGGTATTGTTAGCTCTTTTCATGATGCACTTTAAATGTTAGACTAATGTACGTTCTTGCATATTGCAGAGGCTGAATGGGGGTTGAAACCTGTACACCTCGGAGCAGAAAAGCTGCCATGGAGTCTTTACTTATAGCATGAATTCTGCCTCGGACTAAACACTAAATATACATATATTGATGTTGGCCAGTGTTTGACATCATGCACATATGTAAAGGGAACTTAAATGAGCCATTACTGTATTGAACGTAGCCCAACCATTAACCATGTGGAGGGTTTGCCACTGCAGGACAGACATGGCTGCAATGCATTAAGGGGAATTCAAACCAGCCCTCTTTGAGTCGAATCTTAGTAAGTTTGTTCAAGAAGTCGGCTTCATTTGGGGAATTGTAAATACGTAAACAAACTCGGATTCGAGTCAAAGAAGTGTACATGATCAGACTACAAATGTGGGTCTCTGTCCGCTTCAAGAAGACCAAATAAAGGAAGCGGACTACAAAGCAAAGTGCATTGAGCGTTCAGCATATACCATTGTGGGTAAACACAACCATAAACTGTACATAAAGATGGCTGACCCTCCATGATGTCACCCGTGGCTTTCTGAGGAGCAAAAGTGAAACTTGTTGGGCGGTTCCTACCATCACCATCTTGGCAGCGTCACGCCTGCTGTCACTCCCGGAAAATCCAAAAATGGGCAAAGTGGCGGAGCTGAGAGGGGGGCTGTGAGCGTGGGGGTGGATGATTGATGTCTATCAAACTCCGAGATGCCTGTAGCTAAGAGCTAACTGAGCCAACTCCGCTCTAACGTGAGCTAACTGGCTAATGAAGGTATGTGGGCTAAAGCTAAGGCACACTGTTAGCTAGCTAAAAACCGCGGTTGTGCTGCACTTTCCTGTCCTACTGCGGATTTTGGATACCTGTCAATCAAAAGGACACACCCCTAATTATGCAGAATTTCAAGATTAAATAACATCTAAACGGATGAGTTAGAAAAAAAATTCACGGCCCTCCCAGTTGTCATGAAGGTAAATTTGACCTATTAATCCTAAAATGGATCTTTGTACCAGGCTTTAAACATATTTATTTCTGCTGTGAAGCTGGTCTTTTTAACATGGGAGTCTATGGGGATATGCTCTGTTTTGGACTCAGCTCTTAGCGGATGAGGGGTGAACTGCAATTATTAGCACTTTCGTATAGGCTTCACATTTCACTGCCGGAGGTTGCCGCTTGGGTAAACACAATCAAAACATACATGCGTGTGGCTCTAACCCAATAACTGTGGGTTGCTAGCATTAGTGTGCTAGTTGCTAGCCCTGGTATGTTACCAATGGGCTTCATTTTCTTCATGAGTCAGACCTGGGAATAACCTGACATCTGTCCTCTGTCACAATTCTACACTAAATGGTTTACCTTATTCCAGTTTAAGTAAGAAACACTAGGATTTTGCTCATTGTTTTGCACTATTTCACCATGCTAGCTAATATAGCAGTATAAATCAATATCAGTCCAATTTGTTGCACTTTGCACATTTTGGAAATTATTTTTTTAACCGATCAAATAAGACAAAAACTGGCAGAATAAATTTTTAACAGCTACTGCCACATTATTTTTTATTTATTTATTTATTTTATTTATTTATTTATTTTTTTTTTTTTTTTGCAGCAGGGTGTTGAAGCTGAGGTTGTTGAGGTTCTTCTGACTTTTATAGTTGGAAATCTGAATTCAGGAATAAATCTAGTTGATATTTCTGAATGGAAATTCTATCTTATAAGTTCAAATGGAACATGCTCTATCATAACACCTACTCAAGACAATAGCTGACATATAGGGTGGCATGGTTGGACATGTGCTTTTCCACCAAGGTCAGATAAATACTGTTGTGCTGATTGTCTACCATTAGTTTCTCACCAGCTTAGTGGTGGGAACTGTGCATCAACATGATGGGCTCGATATGATCACAGGCTCAACTGTCTGATTAAACAGTCTGGTTTTGTTTGGTGTTTGAGTGTATTTTTATAGGTATATAAAAATATAAGTTTTTATATTTCCACCAAGAGTCAAAACCCTGCGCCCCCACAGTCTACAGTCAAATACAATATGAGTTGATGTGTTATAACCAGTGCGGGGGCTACAGCTGAAAATGACATTCCTGGCAAGATACCGCAGGTATTCTCATTTTTAGTTTATTTGATTTTTTCCCCTTGTTATTCTCGAGTACAACTGAATTGTAAAACCATTATATTTGGGATTGTGTCAGAAGACAGATGTCACAAGGCCAAAGATATGGTTGTATTAGATGCCACAAGCTAGTGTTTGTTGGAATTTAAATTAGCACTATTTACATTTCCATCTAGGGCTTATATATGAAAGAAATGTGTAATTTATTGCGTAAACAAAGATGACAGCTTTTTGCAACAGAGCACAGTTAGCAACTATTTGGTCTGCAGGGATTATCAGATGGTGGGAATACAGATATTTTGCCTGGAACGTGGAGCAAGACTCATATTCTTTGATCATTTAGTAAAGGTGGCATAATTTCTCATTAATCTTTTCAGCACAATGTGTAAAAGTATTTTACATCCTTAAGATGTCCTTAAAGAACCTTAAAAAAATCAGTTCTATTGTAAGTTTCAATCATCAAAAGTAGATGCAGCATGTCCAAGCTGATTAGTTTTAAGAGGATCTTAAGGATATTATTATCAGTAGAGCCCTGTCCCCTGCAGCGCCACCAACACACACACATACTATACATTTAAAAAGCCTGTCTGTGTGGTCATAAGCTGATTCCAAAGGTCAGACAGTTTTGAGTTGGTTTAAAGATCATTGATGGATGAAAAGTGTGTTGCACAAGGGCTGGAAAATGAATCGTACCTAAAACATGCTGCATTCATATAACATCTACAACAAACATAAGATGTGACCCAATTAGAGCAAACTTAATGTGATATAGTCAGCTTTTAAGTATTTTACATAAGCAGATTTCACCATGCAGATTCATTTTGCAGTCAAGCTGTTTTTATGTGTACAGCATACTACATGTGAATGCAAGTAAGAAGAAAAGCACTCACAGCTGAGCATTCTGGTTGCTTGACAACCAAATGTAAATCACAGCAACATTCATGAGCAGGCAACACAGATATGAGAATGGATTAAAGCTTTAATACATTTTTATTTTGCAGCTAAAAATAGTTTTAAAAAAATGCATTCATTTCTATCATTTAAATGAATGTTTATGTTTTCGTTAAACTCCCCACACTCGTTTATTATCCACTCCCTCCCCTTAGGCTGACAGCAAAAATCGAGTGGGAGTGAGCAGGAAAGGGGAGAAGACCTGGCACAAGTTTTGGACATGGTCTCTGTTTTTATATCCATCCTTCTTGCATGGTCTCTGTCTGTAAAGAGTTATCAATGGTCAATCGCCTTCTCTCTTCAAACACTGAATTGGTCAGGACCACGATGAGCACCATGACGGCCCTCAGCAGGAGTTTCTCTCACGTCCCACCGGAAGGAGACCCCGAGGTAGACTTAGGACATGCTGGAGGGACTACATCTTGCAGCTGGCCTGGGATTCCCCTGGACAAGCTGGTGAATGTGGCCAGGCAGAAGTCTGGGCATCCCTGATTAGGCAGCTGCCCCCACAACCCAACTCCTGGACAAGCAATAAAAAATGAATGGATGGATATGTGTGTATATACATATATATAGAGAGAGATCTATCTATCTATCTATCTATCTATCTATCTATCTATCTATGTATAGATATAGATATATAGTATATCAGTTTCCAAAAGTTTCCAATAATGCCAGAAAAAGTTGCTTCCTTAAAATAGAGTCACTGCGTAGGTCTGAAAACTGGCTAGCTATAGGTCTAAAGCAGTTAAATTGGCAACAGTGATTTAGCCGAGTTCTGAAGTGTGTATCAACGGTTAATGTGTGTACCGGAAATCATGCACTGACAAACACTGCTAGGTTTTTGGAACGCAAACACAAATAAATGTGGTCATTTTTTGTAATTAAGTAATCGAAATTAATACATTAAACTCCCACCCCAACCAAAAAAAGTAAATATATATATATATATATATATATATATATATATATATATATATATATATATATATATATATATATATATATTCTACTCAAATATACCAAATGACCATTTGAGTCTGTCTGATCAGTATTCACTGATAGCCTCTCTTTTCAGACACAGATGTATGACATTTCCAACATCATCTCCAACAAAAACAGACTCCACTATCAGATAGAAAAACATGCACACAGCCAGATACCTGAAGTGAGCTGGCATGAGATCATCACATGTGTATCATAGGAAAAAAATCTGCAATATAAATTAAAACCATTAAAAGTTATAAAATAACAAACAGATACTGACATGTTGACATTAGACATTTGACATGTTTGGGTAGAATTTGACATTGAACAACACTCCCAGTTCTTGTCTCCGTTATCTCAGTCCAGCTGGGGCTGTCAGTAGTTTTATACACCCACACAATTGCATCAGAGAGCGTGAAAGACAGGAATATATCCATCAAATACAAATAAACACTAGGGACATATTGTGGGTTATTTTTCATTGACCTTTTGTTAGAACTTAACCACAACAGTAGTAGAAGTCATTCCCATATATTATGTTTCTGAAAGTGGAGAAATTTGATTTATCAGTGAAATTTTTATTTTCTTTGTACCTCTACTTGATTTTGCATTTTTAAAAGTGAATATGGGATTTCTTCTCTGCCTGCCAGGTAGTGTCCACTTAATCAATATGCTGTTAATGATTTTCTCAGCTTATGAAGTCAGTTATGTCTGGTGGATCACTGGGTTAAACAGGGTGCATTGAACCATGGTTGTTTATTTCCATTATGGGCTTTCACTTATCATCCGGTGTTCGTACGTCATATGTAATACTTGACCTTGTTGCCTTTTCCAGTGTGTATCAATCCTGAATTTGTCTGTACTTTCACAGCCACTCAGCTGTTATGCTTCCTCATAGATTAATTTGGCTGAAAATGCTTTCCTTTTAAATTGCACTTTTTTTTCTAAAGCCTCTCCAGATAAATGTCCAAACAAGGAAACTCAAACAAACCTTTTGAACCCAACCAATATAAATTTAGAAAAGAAAGCAGAAATCCTTTGTAATTAGATTCTTAAATATGCCATATTTCTTCAAATGAAAAAACAGGATTAGATTAAAAACCAGGCCTTTCATCATAGCACAAGAGTGGGTTGACACGAACAAACAAAAGTTGTCTGTAGATACGAACCAGACTGGAAGGAGCAGGAAGGAAAAGAAACAGTTTGACCTTTTAATTAACAGTGCAATGTAACTATCATGTTTTTGTTTTTTTAAACATTTGTTTTACTGGATTTAGCTTGTTAAGTGTTAACTATTTACAGAACTGTATATGTTTCTCCTAAAAATGTTGGATTTTTTTTTATTGTATTTTTGTTTGCCTCCTGCCTTCCAATGCTATCTGATGTCTCATTCAAGTCACCTAGAACTGCTCTGATAGCCTCCTCCTCCGAGGCCTGAGTCTGCTCTCTAGTCAGTACCAGTCCATCTGCTTTCATGCATGCTTTACATGGCCAAATCCTCTGAGTCTGGACTTCAGAAAGAAGAATTTATGATTTTATCCTGTTTTTTTTTCTTTTTTTTTCTTTTTTTTCTGCCTGTTTCAAGGTTTTCTGCTTGGATTTTTGGATTCTCTGTGCCTTTCACTTCTGAGGAAATAACTTTCAACCATCACTCAGTTCTGAGTCACTCATCTGTTATCTTGCCACTCTGCATCATCACTGCTAGCTCCCCTGGAAGTTCCAAGTTTCATGTTTAAAAAGGAAAACTCTCAATGGTCAGTTTAAGTTTAGGCTTTTCTCTATGATTTATTTATTTTTTATTTAACCTTTATTTAACCAGGTAAAAAAAATGTTTGAGAACCAGTTCTCATTTACAAACATGACCTGGCCAAGAGGCCCCAGCAGGAATAAATAACGTACATACATAGAACTGTGCATACACAGGACCACAATGCAACAATACAATACAAATTAAAAAAGCGCAGAGCAAGTACAAATATATAAAAATGAAAGGGGGAAAGGGAGTAGAACACAGTATATAAGACAGATCTATGTGAAAGAAAAAGTAGTGGAGAAATGTTTGTATCTAAGTGAGAGTCAGCATCGTCAGCAGGAACAAGTATCTACAATAATCTGTTGAAGTCTCTGTCTAAACAGAGAAACAGACATCAGAGATGGAAGTTTGAGAGTGTTCTGCAGTGTATTCCAGTCATTTGCAGCGGCAAAGTGGAAGGCATTACGGCCGAAAACAGTGGCGGTTTTGGGAATGATGAGCTTAATAAATTCGGTTGCCCTGGTGTGATAAGTGCTGCGAGCTAGGTGGAGAAGAGATGAGAGATAGAAAGGTGTCTTGTGTAAGATTGACTTGTAAATAAAAAGAAACCAATGATGGAGTCGCCGAGTGTGAAGGGAGGGCCAGCCCACCAATTTATAGAGATCACAGTGGTGGGTGTGGAAAGGGGCGTTTGTGGCAAAGCGTATGGCTGAGTGGTAGAGAGTGTCTAATTTTTTAAGGGCTGCGCTTGATGCCATTTTATAAATGATGTCGCCATAGTCAAAAATTGGGAGTAAAGTTAATTTGACTAAAGTGCATTTGGTTGCGTGAGTGAAAGAGGCTTTATTACGGAAAAGAAACGCTAATCTGGCTTTTATTTTGGCTTGGAGATTATTGATGTGGGTGACGAATGACAGAGATGAATCCAGCCAGATGCCCAGGTACTTATAGGAGTTGACATAATCCAAAGCCGTGCCGTCTAGGCAGGTGAGTATTGGTAGGGTGTCAGCGCCAGTTTTCCGACTAAAAAGGATGCACTTTGTTTTACTGGAGTTGAGGCGAAGGTGAAGGTTGTGGAAGGACTGCTCTACTGAAGTGAGGCTGAGTTGATGAACAGCTGCAGCAGCTTGTGGGGAGGGGCCGACTGAATACAGAATGATGTCATCGGCGTACAGGTGGATCCGAGAGCTGCCAGCAGCTTTATCTATGTCATTGATGTAAATAGAGAAAAGGGTGGGGCCCAAAATAGACCCTTGAGGCACACCTTTGGAAATAATGAGTGGTTCTGACATGATATTTTCTGCTTTCACTAACTGGGCACGGTCAGAAAGGAAGCTGGAGAACCAGTCACAGCAGGAGATGGACAGACCAATACTGGAGAGCCTTTGTAGAAGGATCTTATGGTCAACTGAATCAAATGCCTTGGCAAGGTCAATAAAGGTGGCTAAGCAGACCTGCTTGGAGTCTAGTGCTGTGATGACATCATCCAGGACCTTCGCGGTGGCTGTTATACATCCATGGCCAGGCCGAAAGCCAGACTGCAGGTCAGATAGAATGTGGTTTGAGTCAAGGAAGCAGTTTAGTTGTTTGAGCACTAGCTTCTCCAAGACCTTGGCTAAACACGGAAGTATGGAGATGGGTCGGTAGCAGTTTGGATCCATGCCACAGCCACCTTTGAAGAGTGGAGAAACCATGGCTGATTTCCAGTCGGAGGGGAGGATGGAGTACTGTAAGGACCTATTAACCAGACTTGAGACAGGTGCTGCAATAATGTGTGCAGCTGCTTTCAAGAACCTGGGATGAAGACCATCAAGGCCAGCAGATTTGTTTGGATCCAGCTTAGTGAGCTCATCCTACACTTCTAAGATGGAGAAAGGTGAGAAGGAAAAAGGTGTGTTGTTCAGTGGAGAAGGCTGAAAATCTAATGAGGCTGAGTCGACCTCACTTGCTGAAGCCAAGTCTGGACCTGAGACAGGGGAAACTTGGGTCGCATTGACAAAGTGATGGTTGAGGAGTGAAGCCATACAAGCCTTATCAGTAATAACAATGTCATTGAATATCATAGAGATTGGTAGCTGAGGGGAGGCAAGCTTATTCTCCATGATCTTGACGGTTTTCCAGAACTTCCTCGCATCAGAGCCACAGGTGGAAAATTTCTCCTTAAAATGGGAGATTTTAGCGTTCCTGATGGCCTGTGTTGTTTTGTTCCTGAATTGCCGAAAGCCAAGCAAGTCCGCCGGGGATTGTGTGGAGCGGGCTTTCCGCCAGAGGGTGTTCTTATGATGGATAAGTTCAGCCAGATCATGGGAAAACCAGGGGCTATAACGATTCTTGATTCTGCATTTTCTCAAAGGAGCATGTTTATTGACAATTAGACTGAATGTATTTTTGAAAAAACACCATGCCTCATCCAGGGAGGGAGCAGAGCCAACTCTATCCCAGGTCACCCCCTCAACATCCTGAAGAAAGGCTTGCATATTAAGATTCTTGAGAGAGCTCTTGGTTACAATGACTGGGGGTCTTTTGACTGAACAGCCAATGCGTACACAGGCAATAGCACAGTGATCGCTTATTTGGCTGAAAACACCAGACTGATAGTTAGATGGGGTGTTTGTGAGAATGAGGTCAATCAGCGTGGAAGATGAGGGAGATTTTAGATTTGGTCTGGTGGGCTCAGATATTAATTGAGTAAGATTTAGAGCATCAAATTGCTGCAAAACTGTGTCAGGAGGGTTAACCATATCCCAGTTTAGATCACCCAAAAGAACAAACTCAGAGGTTGTGAATGGTACAAGGAGCTGACTAGTGGCTGAGAGTGCAGAAGCTGGTGCAGAAGGTGCTCAGTAGCAGACAGCAACAGTGAGAACAAAACTGGCTGAAAGTCTAAGCTTTAATATCAGCAACTCAAACTGTTTGGGGACAGACTTAGACAGAACAACAGCACATTGCAAATGATCTTTAACATACATGGCTACACCACTGCCCCTAGTGGCTCTGTCTTTACGAAATACATTATAACCTGGTATAAATATGTCCTGATCAGTGACACTTTTTTTTAACCAGGACTCGGAAACAGCTAAAACATCAGGATTAGCAGTATGTAACAATGTTTTTAAATGATCAAAATGCTTTGGATTTAGCAGGCTGCAGATATTTACATGTAAAAACCCCAAGGATTTGCGGTTACAGAAGTCTCTGAATAACAGTTGTGAAGCAGTAGTAGGATTATCTATACCATGAATGACTATGAACTATGAATCTCTTTTGCTAAGAAAACACACCTGTGGACTCACCTGTCATCAAGTTCTCCAGCTCCTTCCATCCAGAGAGAATCTTCTACAGTCCCAGCAACTTCATGTTAATAGTATATGCATGTAAATAAATTCTTTACTGATTGGTCACCTGTTCATCAGATGCCAAACAAAACCCATCTATTCAAATTTTTTTCCCACTTATTCCAATGCAGGGTTGTGGGAGTTGGAGCCTACACCAGTAGCTACTAGGTGAGAGGCAGGGTACACCATGGACAGGCTGCCAGTCCATCACAGCGTAAACACAGAACGAACAGGCACTTGCACTCCAGTACAAACTATCAGAAAATCTCCAGTGGTTATGTAAAAAAACACACAAAAAGAAAAGCAACAACAAAAAAAACCCAGCTATATCTTGGTCTATGTACAATCCACCATAATGCCTAATTTCTATACATGCGTGTTCAGTCAACTGAAGGTCCATTCATCCCTATGAGAGACATGGTAGTCTCCGATAGATGTGCTAAACTATGCCTATCTGATTTGATCTAACTGTTGAACACAATCAACTGGAAACTGACAGTTATGGTGGAAATAGACCCAACTATGGGACTGGGAGGGTGGTGAAGACTGGTTGTGTTCTTTAAGGATTTAATTCATTAAATGAAAGCACGAATGAAGCAAAACTAAGAATTCACTGGGTAAGAACACTGGAAATGTGAAAAGGACACAGGAAGGAACCAGGAAAAAAAAAAAAACGTGATTATGGCAAAAGCTCTGGGTTTGCATATGGACTGCATAGTGGTTCATTCATTTTCTGTACTGCCTTGTCCAATTAAGGGTCACGGGGAAGCTGAAGCCTATCCCAGCAGTTAACAGGCGAGCATCAGGATACACCCTGGACAGGTCACCAGTCCATCGCAGGGCCAACACAGAGAGACAAACAACCATTTACAATCATACTCACTCCTAAGGAGAAATTTAATGCACTTTACTAAAGGCAGTACATGCCTTTGTATGGTGGGAGGAAGCCGGAGTACTCGGAGAGAACCCATGTATGCACGGTGAGAACATGCAAACTCGACACAGAAAGATCACTTTTCGAGCCTCACCCCCAGCCGAGGCTCAAACCAGCAACCTTCTTGCTGTGAGCCGTGGTGCTAACCACCATGCCACCGTGCAGCATAGTCTAGGTCTTATAACATCTTTCACAAAAAAATGACAATCAGGCAGACCTGCCTCTGAACTCACCTCTCCCCTAGTACACTAAGGCCCTGATCTATTAACGCTTTGCGTGTACTAAAACAGGTGCAGACGGCTTTGCTCCGCTAAAATCGGCCCAAGCTTATCTATCAAAGCCGCAAACATGGAACTGCGTCAGTTATCCTGGCAAAACTGCGCCGCTCTCCACTTTGCGTTTCTGAAGCTACTGCATATGCATTATGGGCGTTCCGGCCAGAAAGTGCACATTAGTGGGAGGAGACTATGCAAATAAATCTGGTTTGCGCAGCAGTGGGATTCATGTAGCCCGCAAATAGTTTGCGGTGTTTATGTTTGCTCTAAAAATAGCGTTTCTGAAAAGCAGGTGCTAATTGGCACAACAGTATACGCGCAATGGCTGCAGTAATAATTTTAAGGAGGAGGCACAGACACCATGAAAGGCGACTAAGATAATGCATTTTTTTCTATTATATTAATATATTTAGAATGCCAGAGAAGAGGATTGTGGAGACGATCCAGCGTTGCAATATTAGAATTGCTGGATAAGTTTAAAGACTTTATCATGCCTGTCTTTTATTATTATTATTATTATTATTATTATTATTATTATTATTATTATTATTATTATTTCTTTATAGCTTTTAAACCTTTATTATTTCTTATTTGTTCCTTGCATGTTTTTATATGTACAATACCTTGGTTCCTAAAGGTTGTTGTTAGTGTGCCTTATAAATAAATTGAACTTGAATATGAAACTATATTGCAGCATTTCTGGTGACATTTAGATTTTTTTCCTCGACTTCCGCAATATTTTTATTTGTCTCCTTTATTTGTCTCAACTTCTATCGGATAAAAGTTAATTTTGCGTTTGCGGTTTCCTTGCTCTCCAGAACCTTACATGACAGAGCAAACAGCGCCGCTAAATCCTCATTTAAATACTACTGTTTGCTCCGCAAATGATAACAGGAGCAGTCTTAATAGATCAGGCGCTAATCGTAGAAACATAACCAGAGCAAAACTGCGCAGCAAATGTTAAATAGCGCAGCAGTTTTGCCCTCGTCATAACTCAGCCCCTAAGAGTCTGTCACAGTAAGTCCATGCATATATTCCATCAAATGGAAAAATGGAAAAATTCCTAAAAATGGCCTCTCCCAATGCAGAAGTATTAGAATCCAAAAAGCAGATTTATTGACAATGAACATTAGGGGGCAGGGTTCATATGTCACAAACTGAAAGTATGCGGAAAGAAGTTGAAAAAGTTTTCAACAAATTTCAGAAAGAGAGAAAGTCTGTTCAAATCTATCAGTTTATGGGGATTCCCATGGCAATTAATAGACTTTTAGTTGACTCACATGTGAAAAACGAGGCAGAAGTGTTTGCCATACTGCATTCAAAGAAAGTAAAATAATACATTGTGGAAAAAATCTTTTTTCCACAATGTATGTATGAAATATTTTTCTTATTCTCATTTTTGTCATAGCTTAAGTTTTAGAGGAGGTGTTCATTAGCCAGAGAGAAAGTAGTTTAATCCCAAGAACCTCCACAAAGCTTCCTTGGGCAACACGTTGACCCCTACATTGCTTTTGATGTGCACACAAGTGTGTATTTTAGAGAAAAATGTGCTGCATGTACAAAATAAGCAGTTTTGTATGGGTGTTTGAACAAATTATTAAGTGTTTTGTTCAAAGATAAAAGATGCTATAGAAATGTTAACCAAAGTGCTGCCTGAAATCCAACTTTTTTGAGATTGGAATATCACAGGATGCTGATAACACCTCCTTAGATATATGATGCCCTTCATAATTTCACTTATTTCAAACAGATTTTTCCTTTTAATTGCCCAAAAGAACATGGAGCTGAATCAAAGTAATTGTCATGTGCCTTGAACTGTGCTGAGAATGACATATTTGAGACATGGATCTCTTTGCAGATGGTCTGCTGCAACCACATATATGATTGCCTTGTGAGCGGAATCATCATCTGCCTTATGTCCAACAATGAAAAGCTAATTAATATTTTAGTGATTTATGCACATGCATTGACTACCATGTTTTAAAGCTTAATCTGGCAGCTGGTTTGTGTGTTGTGCTGAAATTACTGCATGGGCGAGTCTTAATTATCTCGTTATTTTCTAATGCCTACCATTAGAAAATCCCATTTTCCCAGTGTGTAAAAGTCCCAACTAATCAGTAGTTGGAATGCATCGTGTACTTGGAGAATCTACACAGTGTGTGTTTACTGCATGTGCATATCAACCACCACTAAGATTTTCAGAGGGGAATGTAATTTATTTGTCCTGTTTTTTCTATTTTATAACAGAACCTATTAGCCAACAAGCCAGAAAAAGGGACCTCTACACTCACTGGTCACTTTATTAGTGCAGCTCATAAAAACGCTACCTTAAATACATGGCAGCAACTCAGCAGTCATGTAGGCGTGGTCAAGAGGACTTGCTGAAGTTCAGTCTGATCATCAGAGTGAAGAAGAAAGGGGATTTAAGTGACTTTGAACACGGCATGGTTGTTGGTCGGATTACTTCAGAAACTGTTGATTTTCACACACAACCATCTCTAGGGTTTACAGAGAATGGTCTGAAGATAAGAAAATATCCAGTGAGCAGCAGTTGTCTAGACCAAAATGGAGAACCAAAATTCTTTTGGCACACTTTGGGACCCCTAGTAGCAGTTGAGCATCATTAAAGACCACACATTGTTGAATCTATGCTACCAATAACTGAGGTAGTTCTGAAGGCAAAAGTGGGTCCAACCCAGTACTCACAGGGTGTAGCTAATAAAGAAGCTAGTGAACATATGCTCCATGTCATGAAAGTAACAGTCCAAACCCAGGTAATAATGTAATCTTTACTAAGACTTATAGATTTTTAATGGAGAACCCTAACAAATAACATTTAACAATTTAACTTAACCACATAATTTTTTATGCCTAAACCTAACAAATTACAAAACAGCAACTGAAAACAAATAAGCAAAATAAGTTAAGTTTAGAAACACTGTTAAATTCCTATAACATCCAAATTAGAATTTCTTTCATAATCACTCCCATCATGGCTGTTTCACAAAATGCTGTCAGACGTTTTTACTCTATGCAGATTTTCAGCTCACATGGGGAAATAAATAAATCAAATGCTGTCAAAGTAGCTTTCAAACAGCCTTACCAGTAGTCCCTAAATCACCAAGCTAGTGGAACTACTTGTTTTGCAAAATTGAGAGGTTTGATGTGTTCTCAAGGGAAATGTCCGATGGACTGAATGTGTAAGGATGAACTGAGAGTTTGAAAAATCTCTTTTTAAAACTGCATCATCTCGATAACACAATGGAGAGAATCACTCCTTCCCCCAAGCCCAAACCACACTCTGATGCAATCCTCACCCTCCTCAGCCTCTTGATGAATGGATACCCTCTCACACTCCGTGAAAATACCCTGCAGTCACTGATCAAGACACTCCTCTATTCCAGCCAGACAGCAATCGAATGAACTCCCACCTAAAAACATTACCATACAGTCACTGCCACTGACTCACTGCAGGCTGAAAACCCACAGACTTCAGATCATTTAGAAACACAAAACATTTGAAAAGCTGTATGGTTTATAGTAACTCAACACAAAGTCACCCATACACAAGTGTTGTTCAATAATTTTTTACCATTATTCCTTGTGACTGAATGCCTTCAGTCTTTTAACTGCTTTATATCTACCCAGCAGTCCCAATTTTACAACAGAAAGTAGAACTGGAGATATTTCTATTTCCACTGTAATGCATGCTCAATGTGTTGGAAGTGCAACCATATAGTAGTGTCCACAGTAAGAAACATGCAGTACAGGTGACCTGATACTTGGCAGTTATGAGAAGTGTTTAGAGTTTTTCAAGTTATTCCATATTACTACAAACTTAATGTCTTTGAACTGCAGAAATCACAATTTTTCTGGCTTTATAGTGATTATAACTGCATTGCATTCAGTGCTGTACAACATCACGCTTTCAGAGGGTGAAAACATCAGCATCCAGATGCGTGACAACATCTTTACCCAGTGCTCTGATGTGAGGAATGCAGACGCTTCTGATCCCAGCAGGATCGCTCTTGACAGCTGAAAGATGAAGATAGGATTTCATACCCAGATTATGACCCACATAGCACTGAGCTGAACACGTTCTCACTTAAAGCCAGATTATGGTTAGTTTCCAACAGATTTCACACATCTGGATACTGACATTTTCAAGGTTCGTTCAACAATCTTTTACATCATTACTTGATATTAAGCTATTCTAAAATACATAATATGTCAACTATTAACAGGTAAGTAGCACAGCAGAAAGATAAGGTTCCGATGAGTCCCAGCGATGCGGGGAGTTTACAAGTCTTACACCCTATAGGTAGAAGCCTTGTTGTTCTGGCTCCAGTGCTTTGCAGCCTCTTGCTCAGTGGGATTGTCAACAGTTCATGTACTAGGTTGATCTGCTCCTACATCTGCTAATTTAAATATCCTATATGCAAGGTAATCTGCTTTTACTGAGCTTTTTAGGCCTTTCTACAACCCACTAGTGCCTTCTTGTTGGCAGCAGTTCCCACACCAGCAGATGGTGAAGAAGGTCACTATGACTTCAACTACAACGGTAGAAGGTTGCTTTGGGACCTCAGACTGCATCCATGCTTCCAAGGACACAGCTTAGATCAAAGTATTAATTGCTTTGAATTATAAATGAGATCTTAAAATCATTTCAGGGATTTTATCTATTTCATCGGGGTTGTGCATATAGCTGCAACATCCAGTATTATTCTGGAGAGCATTTACTAGCAGTTTATATGTTTTACTGCTCTGTTAAGATACACACTTGTGAGTTTTAAAGGTAGACATGTCTGCACTGAATGTTCACACCCAGGAGCATAGAAGAAATGGAAAAGCAGGGCAAATCCAAAGCTAATCACAGATTTAAGACATGTTCAACAAAAGAAGGGAGTAAAATATCTCCTGTTCAATAAGACTTCAACCTTTTGGGTTTTTTCCCAAACTGCCCCTAACCCTTATAGATTTATGCAATGTGTGTTCAGTGTTAATAATATCTCTCAACTGAGTTATCATTCTGTTCCAGTTCCTTGTCCTTCAGCACAGTACCAGTAAAATTTGCTATGAATAAATCCGGTTCAGACCAGCTTTGTTTGATGAGAAGAGTGGTGGAACTCCTCATGGATGGATGAACAGCTATTTGTACAGCACCAGTTTCTAATAAAAATCACTTCATGGTACTTTACAGAAAAAATAAATACATTCCAAACAAGTTATTAGATAGAATTCAGTTTAATCCAATTAGAAACCAACTCAGGACAGTTTATTCTGATAGTTTTCACATAATACAAATTCATAAACAGTATCCTAGCCAGGAAGACCAACAGCCTGCAATGAATATTCACTTCAGTTTAGAGGCAATAACAACAAATCATAATCATCTCTAACTTTTGTGGAGTGTGTTGCTGTATAAAGTAAAATACATGTCCAGAGGACTCTTCCATGGTTCTAACTCTTTTACTCTCATTCCCAGTGCTTTCATTTGTTAGATGTGGTCTCTGTATATGTGTGTGTTCGAATAACTCTGCCCACACACCTAATGTCTATCCTCTGATAGACATTAGCTGTGCAGTCCATCTACCCAACCTCTCTGCCTCACTGTGTTTTATTGTATCAGCCTGAGCAGTAATAAAGGATCCGCAGGTCCTCCAGACTTGGTGAAGAACATCAATGTTGAAGTAGCTGTACTTCAGTCATTGCTGCACCTCAGACCACTGAATTGCAGATGAAAACGTGTTTGGAAGAATTTTGGCCACTCACAACCACCGTCCATTCACAACTGTGCTTGATAACAGAAGTTATTTCTATGAGTTGCCACATAGGACAAAATGCATTTGTAAATCATGTATATACTAGTTTAATGTATAATAATCACTTGCATACACATAAAATATACTCTCACATATAGAGCTTGGTAATGTGACATCACACTGCAAAGCATTGTGAAATTTGCCGACACACACACAGTCATAGCTGGTTTGAGCTGCTTTTTTCAGATATATTGTTCAGCGATGGCAAGGGCTTGTTGTGTTTTGAACTGCCACAACTGCTCTCATGACCGTAATGGCAAACCATTGCAACAGGAGATTGTTGTTTTTTTTTGTTTGTTTGTTTTTTTCTTTCCAACCTGCAAACAAAAACACGGTGCCCACATTTTTTATGTTCCCAGGCAGCACAGATTCAACATTTCAACTAGTATGCTTATGTCTTCCAGGCATTTTCACAGTAGGAAGTCAGCATTAATTGAATTTGAAGGCAGTGTGATTGATGACTTTAGTTTGCAGTCTTTCTTTTTCCTGCAACTTCAATGTTAGCTTCACTGTTAGCTACATTTTCCAGTAGTTCCATAGTGTGATCCGTGTCATTAAAAAAATTGATGTGCTGAAGTCAAAACACCTGTTTTTACTGGAGGATGCTGTCAGCATGATGGAGCCTGAGGAGACCAGATGACTAGCGCACATCAGGTTGAGAGAGTGGTTGGTAACTTCATATAATGTTGCAACTTCTTTAAGAGTAATATTTTAATAGAACCATTTTGTGGTTTCCAACATAACTTATTAAGAATTCAACCTTACAGAAAACCCAATTTCTCAACATCTATTTTCCTGTCAGCCCCATCTCCAGCCAGCCTTACTTTAATAATCAACTGCAAATTTAATAAACCTTTTTTTTTTTTTTTTTTTTTTTACCTACAGTAACTGGGTCAGTGTCCTGCCCTTTGGTCTTACTTTTGTTTTAGATACAGAGTGGATCTGCTGTGGGAGAGTGATGGAGAAACAGTGCAAAGCCTCATTATCTCTAGGGTCAACTACATGAGGGAGTTTGGCTTTAAGGCAAGGCAGTTTATTTGTACAGCACATTTCATGTACAGGACAATTCAAAGTGCTTTACATAAAACAAAGACATTACAGATACTTAGAATAGTAAAAGGCATCAACACATAATCACAATAAAATAATAAATTACATTAAAATGATTAAATGCAAGATAAGTTAAAAAAAAGTAACAGTGCAGATTTCATGCATAGGTGCATGAGAAAAGAAATGTTTTTAACCTGGATTTAAAAATGTCTACATTTGGTGAAAGTTTAATCTCCACTGGCAGTTTGTTCCACTTGTTTGCAGCATAACAGCTAAATGCTGCTTCTCCATGTTTAGTCTGGACTCTGGTCTGGACTAGTTGACCAGAGTCTTTGGATCTAAGAGCTCTGCTAGGTTTATATTCTCTGAACATATCACAGATGTATTCTGGGCCTAAACCGTTTTGGTATTTGTAAACAATCAGAAGGGTTTTAAAATCTATTCTGTGACTGACTGGAAGCCAGTGTAAAGATTTCAAAACTGGTGTGATGTGTTTAGATCTCTTAGTCCTGGTTAAAACTCTAGCAGCAGCGTTCTGGATGAGCTGCAGATGTTTACTGCTCTTTTTAGGAAGTCCTGTTAAAAGACCATTACAGTACAGTACATTTCTCTTGGTCTTTCTGGGAGACTAAACTTTTAATTCTGTTGATGTTTCTGAGCTGGTAAAAAGCTGTCTTAGTAACAGCTTTGATGTGGCTGCTGAAAGTCAGGTCTGAGTCTATCAACACTCCCAGGTTACAAACTTGGTTGGTAATTTTAAGAGCCCGAGTCTCCAGGTGTTTACCAATGCTGACCCTCTTCTCTTTGCTACCAAACAGAATAATCTCAGAGACACAAAAAGTTGTGTATCATCTGCATAACTTTGATACTTCAAAGTCTTACTTTTATACCATAAAAGAAACAGTGAGCACTTGAAGTCAACTAGAATGATTCAAACATGACAACAAAGAGATACAAAAATACTTAAACAGATCCTAAGGGATGAAAAGAGACTACAAGGAGACATGACACTTAAACAAAAGGACTGTTAGGATGAAAATTGTCATCAAAGAAACAGATCAGAGTCAGATCAGAATCATAAAAAATAACAGCAAAGACAAGCAAAAGACAGTAAAGAGTTACAAAAAGAAACGCCACAAATGACAAGAAATATTGTTACTGTCACTGTGGATGGTGGGAGATCCAGTCACTCATGTAGAAAAGTATTCAGAGAAACATTTAAAACTCTTTGAGGTCTAGAATGTTTTTGTTTGTCTGAGCTGCATGATCTGGTTGATGTGCAGCACCTTGACTTTTGCCATTAGCTCTAGTTGTTATCACAAGACAGTTGTTTGTGTGATATAATGTGCTGTAGCAAAAGCCAAGGTGGTTAGAAGCAAATAAATCATGTCACAATGAATTGCTTACGCTCTCCCAATGGAGTTTTGCAATAAGCACAGTGTCAAGGTTCTGTTTTTTGGGGAAGTCACTGATTCTATCAGCCACTTTAGAAATGTGTTTGTGTTTTGGGAGTTATGAAATGTATGTAAGGGCATGCTGATTGCTCCTAACAGGATCACTGACTAGAGCTGCTGAGCTGTAGAGGAAAATGGTTTTACACTTTTCTCTAGCTGCTTCCCTTTTTCCAGTAACACCTTGTCCAAACAGTTAAAGCAGTTCACCACACATACACAAAAACAGCATAAGCTGTAGTCCTCCATCAGTGTCCTTGATATGCGCAGAGGTATTTGGCAGAACTTGCAGCTTTTAGATGACACTGTTTGCAGCTACATAGAGAAGACAGGTGGATTCTCTAATCTGCATAGTAAGGATTCAAACGATAGAGTGTGAGAGTGTCTGATCTCAGTGTTTGATCTTTAGGTCTTATCATAAATGGACTTCAAACTACCAAGTCCACTCAGATGTGTGTATGAGTTTAAGGCCAAGTAGGGAGATACTGACTCATGAATGTTCAAAGCTATGTGTGTGAATGCATATTTAGAAGAAAGCATTTTGCATTTTAAAGACTGACGTGCTTGAAGAAAAGGCGCTTTATTCAATAAAATTCCAGCCTTTATGTTTGCCCTTCCTTTTAAAATTCTCCTTTCTGCAATGTATTCTGTGGGTGGTGGTAAGGAGCAGCCAATTTTTAAAAGTTACTAGACAATAACAGAAAATACTGCTAAAATAATTTGTTCAGCTTTGAAGAAAATGATTGATTTGCGATGTAAACTTAAGGTTTCCAGCTGTTCACTTAACTGCAGAACACTATTCGGTGTCAATGAAGATGTAAAAAGTGATCAAAGGTAGCCCTGGCAGAGCCTGACCTTGAATCTGTTCATTAATTGTATGGACAAAATTTCTAGATCCAGTTGAGGAGGTCCAGTTTAGTATACTCAGGATGGGGTCTCTGTTTTATGCAGATGATGTGGTCCTGTTTACTTTATTGGCCCACTACCTTCAACTCTCACTAGAGCAGTATGCACACTAGTGGGAAGTGGCTGGGATGATAATTGGCACCTCCAAATCTGAGGCCAAAGTTTTCAGCCAGAAAAGGGTGGCGTATCTTCAGTGTCTTGTTCATGGGTGTGAGTAGAATGGAGCTGTAGGTCGACAGGTAGATCGGTGCAGCATACACATTGATGTGGGCTCTCTGTTGTGATGATGAAGCAGCTGAGCCAAAAGTTGAAGCTCTCTATTTACCAGCAGATTTAAACTCCCACCCTAACCTATGGTTATGAGCTGTGGCTAGTGACCAAAAGAACAAGACTGTGGATACAAGTGGCTGAAATTAGTTTCCTCTGAAGGGTGTCTGGGCTCTCCTTCAGCGATAGGCTGAGAAGCTCGGTCATCCATGAGGGGTTCAAAGTAGAGTCAATGCTCTGCAATGAGGGGAGCCAGATGAGGTGACTTAGTTAGGATGCCTCCAAGACACCTCCCTGGTGAGGTATTCTAGGCACCTGGGAAGACTCGGAACATGCAGGTGGGACTACGTCTCTCTGCTGGCCTGGGAACGCCTCAGGGTCCCCTCAGGTGAGGTGGGAGAAGTGGGCGGAAAATGCAAAACTGATGTTTTCTCTGCTGTTTCTGCAGACTTAGGAGGAGTGTGACCATCCAGCTTGTCATCAGGGGACAGCGCGCTGAAGACAGGAGCTGGATCTCTGGAAGGCGCGCTGAAAACAGGAGCTGGAACTCAGGAATGCGCGCTGACTGGAGCTGGAACTCAGGGATGCGTGCTGACTGGAGCTGGAGGGCAGGAAGGCACAATCTATTAATTCCTGCGGATGACCGGGAGGTCGCACAGACAGGAGCAGATTCTCTGGCGGGCAACCGGGAGGTTGCACAGACAGAAGCAGAGTCTCTTGCGTGTAACTGGGCGGCTGTAACGACGGGAGCTCTGGGAAGCTCAGTATCATCCATCTCGTAGCGAGCCCAAGTGCCAGAGGCTGAAGAGAAGCCTTCTTTGTGGCGCTGGGGACCAGAGGAGGAAGAGGAGTGTCTTGACCAGGGACCTCCTCAGGAACAGGGACCAGAGGAGGGAGAGGAGCGTCTTGACCGGAGACCCCCTCAGGGACAGGAACCAGAAGAGAGGCGTCACATCCGTTGACCCCCTCAGGAACAGGAATCTGAAGAGATGGGCAGGACAGGGGCGCAGGCGTCGGAGGCAGAGCCGGAGCAGACCTTGGAGCAGGCGTCGGAGGCTGAGGGACTGGAGCCGACTGGGGATGTGGCGTCGGATGCTGTGGAGCCGGGCCAGACCGAGGGGCAGGCATAGGAGACCGGACCTCCGCTGGCTGGGTCTCCGGAGGCTGGACATCTGCATACAGAGCAGGCAGGGTCTCCGCAGGCAGAGCCGACAGGGTCTTCGGAGCTTGACAGGCCGGGGCTCCGGAGGCTGAACAGGCCGGGGCTCCGGAGGCTGAACAGGCCGGGCTCCGGAGGACGAGGCACTGGAGCTGGAGGTGACACCGGAGATGTGAGCCTGGGAGCAGGGCGCAACACAGGAGACGTGAGCCTGGGAGCTGGAGGTGACACCGGAGATGTGAGTCTGGGAGCTGGGAGCTGGAAGCAACCCTCGAGACGTGAACCTGGGAGCAGGAGGCGACCCGTAAGACGTGAGCTTGGGAGCAGAGGGCGACCCTGAAGACGGGAGCCTAGGAGCAGCAGACGATACTGGAGACGTGAGCCTGGGGGCAGGAGGCGATACTGGAGACGTGAGCCTGGGAGCAGGAGGCGATACTGGAGACATAAGCAGTGGGACAGAAGCCTTCTCTATTATGGGCTGGTTTGTCTGAGAAACGGGTATATGTGTGTTAGATGCCTCTGGTTTGAAACTGAGTGGGTCAAAAGTCCGGCATAGTTCCTCCGAAAAAATCTGAAAAGAGGCGGTCACCGGCAGGCCCCTTTCCCAGACTGCAAAACCCCATGACTGTGCTCGACCAGACAGCCGAGACACGACGTAAGCCACCTTGGTCCTTTCTGTGGGAAACGAGGAAGGATGACATTCAATCTCGCGTAAACACTGAGCCAAAAAAGCTTGACACTGACCTGGGTCTCCTGAATATCGTTCGGAACGGAAAGTACCAGACTCACGAGTCGGATTTACAGACGGACTAGCATGTGGGGCATGCGGGTAGTGGACCTTCTTGGAGGCAGACTTAGACAGAGGGGCGGTTCTTTTAGCCAGAAACGGGGCCTGTGAAGATCGGTCGTTCAAAACAGATCTCGCATTCACGCACCGATCCCTGAGATCTGATGAGTCCATGGTTTGGCCAGATCGTACTGTCACGTACCCGGAGGTGGAACTCAAGAAAGCTTAGAACCCAGGGATAGGTGAAGGAGTTTTATTGATCAGAATAAACGGAATGCAAGTGAACTGAGGTAACTGGCGGCGATCAGAGAGTCCGAGTGGAGGAAGGCAGCAGACACTTCTCCGTCAGAGCAGTAAGCCAAGTCCGTGATCTAGAGACAGAAACCTGAGAGCAATCCAGAGGTCAGTTATCCAGGGAATCCAATAATTAACCAAGGCAGAGTTACCAGTCAGGGAACGAGCAGAGGCGAAAGTCCAGGTCCAGAAGTACAGGGTCGACAGCAGGCAGGCAAGCAGACAAGGCTGAGTATCAATCAGGGAGCGGGCAGAGGCGAATATCCAGGTTCAGAAATACAGGGTCGACGGCAGGCAGGCACGCAGGCAGGCAGGCAGGCAGACAGACAGACAGGTAAACAGGGAAACAGGCAGGATACAGGGGCTGGATACTTGCAGGGATTAACCGAGACGATCTGGCAGGGAAGACTTGTCACACACAGGTGTATAAAGGGCGCAGCCCAGCTGGAGAGCATCAGCAATCAGACAGAAAAACTGGGGATGTGTTCGGGAGCGGCTGGGAAAACTGACCCTTATCAGAAGAGACATGACACACACACACTATGATCAAAACTGTTAAATGCCAGATATTTTTTAGCTTCACGTGTAAGGTCTCGACCAGATAAAAAATCTCATAAGATTAAAAAAATCCTTATGTGTGTACCAGGCTTAAGGTAAACCACTGTGGGTTCCTAAACAAGACCCTGAACCCCCGACTGCTCCCTGGGTGCTGGTATCTGGCAGCCCACTACTCCTAGCAAAGAGGATGGGTTGAATGCAGAGAAAGAATTTCCACACTGTGGGACTAATAAAAGATGATTATAAAGTCGACCTTTGGGTTAAACTACAGAAATCACCATTTGGTCAAATTTACTCATGTAATGTCAGTGAAATATTTACTTGGTTTTCTGCATGAAGGTCTCTTTTGATATGCTTTCAAGCTGATGTTTTTTACCCTGTGTTCAGTCTTTATGCTAACCTAACTCTGTTCAACCCAGTCCCACTGCAAAATGTGAAAAAGAATCTGTTGATATATGTCAACAGATATAATATCAGTTTTGGGGGGGGGGGGGGATTGTCATTAGCACAAATACAAATAGTTCAGTTTCATGACTATTATCCATTTTGCCCTGAGATGCAGCCGGAGTGTTGATGGCTTCAACTAACTTGATATAAATGAGAGCTGTATCATTTTATCTCGTTCTCATCAACAAAATCATGAACTTTATCTTTTAGTCTTAGACAGCTACTCTCATTTGAACCACTTTGTTCTTTCCCATGATCTTAAATTAAAAAAATAGATGAAACAAGGTTTGCTACATGATGGTAACACATGGTGACATACAGTGCGACAAATTCACAGTGAAAACCTTCTGAGCTCAAAGCACATCATAGCAGACATTTACTGATAGGGATCAGTGTTTCTACTAAGGACATGAACTTCAAAACTCTTCTTGTCTCATCTTTTTTCATCATGCTTTACCCTCTTAGTATCTTCAGTCCTCCCCATGCCAGAGATTTTGGACATAAATAGGACTATTAATCTTTGATAAGACAACAGCTGGTAATAATAATAGCTGCACTTTTGTGTTCCTATATTGAGATAAGCGCAGGACATTTTCCCATGGCGTTTGCTACTGAAAGAGGTCATGGAAGATACCCACCATCTGCAATTGCTTGAAAACTCTTCCTTTAAATAGAGACGGAAGAGTGGCTTTTGGATTAGATTTATCCTTTAGATCCAAGTGTCATCTCCACTGGCTGACAAGTGTGTGTAATGCTGTGATGCACGTGCAGGCCCTGGATGACACTTGAAATAATTTCGGTGGAAGCTGATGAATGTGAAGAGATGCTCTGTTTGCAGCATCATTCCATCCTGGGGTTGATCCTTTTTTCTGGATGCTGCTTTGCAAGACTCAACAAACAAAATGAAATGTTTCTCAATGGCGGATGGAGGGAAACATTTTGTCCCTTGAAGTCCAGGTATGTGACGCATGGAATGATCCAGAAAAGGTTAAATTTGAAAGGTTTAGAGTATTGTATGCAGATAGATAAGAGAGGTCTTCAAGGAACCAATAGAAAAAATAGCCAATTCATGATTCAAATCAGCAAACTGCCCTACAGCAACGCACATACAGTGACGCGTTGTTTCTAGTAATCTGTCGCTCAGACCATCATCAGCACCCCCCTTCTCTCTCTCTCTCTCTCTCTCTCTCTCTCTCTCTCTCTCTCTCTCTAACTCTCTCTCTCTCTTTCTCTCTCTCTCCCTTTCTCCTCGATGCAGCCACGAGTCCTACCGCGCACTGTGACTCGTCGCGGAGGATCCGGTTCCAAGACTTTCTAATTGGAAACAGCGCACGTTCAGAGCGCGCGGCGGCTTTTCTCCCCTCGGTGTTTTTGCCGAGTTCTGTAATAGTTTCAGTCAGCAGGCTCGGGATATTTCTCGGAGATAAAAATGACCTGAGAGGCGTAGTGTGAACGGCAGCTCTGTCAAAGGCTGCTGAACCCTGGCGCCGTGCGTAATTCTATGTGAGCAGGTGGATGGGGAGGCAGGGAAGGATGCAGCTTTCCGGCGGGTCGACGCCGCTTCGGGGCGGCTTGACTCCCTGTTCACTGCTGCAGGACACCTTGCCCTTATGGACGAGATACGAGGATGAAGTTCTCAGTTTAAATGTAAGTGAAATAATTAGAGAGAGTAAAATAAAATAAAATAAAATATTTATTTTTGATTGCGCTCTCTAAAAAATTCTTGGACCATTTGGCATTCCTGTGTGGGCTTTGATTGGCTTGTGCGCACTGCACTGTGATCTTTCAATTACTCAGCCTTTTTTTTTTAGCTGAAAGAAGCATGATTACTAAAAACTGGCAAAGCAAGAAAGAAAGAAATCAGCGGCACTGGCACCAAGATGAATTGAAGAAAACAACTTATTAAAACTGCAACAGAAAGCATCAACGTGTGTTTTAGTATCTTTTTCAGCATTTTTGTACATGAGAAGGGGGTGATGTTGACAAAATGGTATAAATTGGGAGCTTTGGAAACACATGACATGATTATTTTTCAGTCAAAGTCAAAGATTTCACACACAAAAGCAGCTACAGGGTGGGAGGTCAGCCTCTTCAAGGGGAACATATTAATTTGATCACTTAGATCTGTTTTTATGTCAAAGTGTCCCATTAAGCTGGACATTAACTACACACAATCTGCAGGTTAGGTGTGAGGCTGTAACAAGCTGAGCTGCTTGCTTCCCTGGCATCACTTCAGTCCAACTCAGTCAGAGCCAGATGCAGCAAACACATTTTTTTTTCCTGAGAATAAACCCATTAGACTTTATATTTTCAACAGTTATAACAAAGCAGCTGCTAAACCTCTTTTTTTTATACACAATCAATCATACAATTGCAGCTTTTTTTGCAATAATGCTTTTTGTTGTTGCCAAATAAATAAACTAACAGGTTATTACTGCAAAGAGAGTATATAAATCTCAGGCATCGTTTTCTGCTCTAAAAATGTTGAGACATTGATTTAGGCTTTTTTTTCACTAAAAGCCAAAAGTCTTTATAATCGTGATTATATCAAATAGGTTTAACTGCAGAAGCCTTTAAATGTATGGGTTTTGTATGTCCCTTTCTAGCATTCACTGATGGTGTCACGGGCCCATCAGCCCTGTGCTTGTTGTTTCCAACGGTAACCGCTGAGGTCTAAATCAGCAGTCGAATCTTATTAATTTAATTCTACTCCCTTTCCTCCAAATTTCTATAAATTATAAGAGTCTTTTTAATTCTGCTCTAAATCTTAAGTCTGTGACGATTATCCTTTCTTGAAGTGAGCAGATACCACTTTTAACAGACTGAAGGGCACAATGTAGAGCGATGCAGGATGAAAATCTTAAAACTTCCATCAATTCTGGGTAGTTTTTTTGTCAGATTTATCAACCTTGCGAGTCCTGAAATGACTGACTGGTGGCAATTTTTCATAAATGCCCAGTGGTTTTATTCTTCAGTATGAACTAATGGGTTTTTAATAGTCAGTGTTTGAGGAGATTCCTTGTAGCTCCAGTAACTTGTAACGTGCATCTGCTGCTGTTCTCTCTACATTTGCAAAATTGATTGACTTACAGTAAAAATCCCTATATTAGTATTTTATTTGTCATTTTTGGGCTGCTTATTCCCGACACTAATGGTAGTACCCTTCGTTAGCTCAAACTGGGCTTTCCCTGCACTGATTTAATGTGATTCAGGTAAATGAAATCAGTCCCTGTCAGAGTGGAAGAGTGAGTGATCCGCCCGCTGTGTCAGTGCTGTTTGTCCCAGAGATCAATTGAATAAACATTTGTCTTCGGTGGCGAGGTGCCCTCATCGTTCCCTTGCTTAGTTTTACCTTTTTGAATGTATGCATTGGTGGAAGAGGCACACACACACATACACACAGAGACCTGGAATATTTGGCTTGATGGATTTAAGGTCTGGGTTGCAAAGCAGGTGAAACACCAATGAAAAAAAAGGTCTAAATTACATGTACAAACAAATTAAATGACTCTAAACATGATAAATACATCCAATATAATGTAAGGAAAGTTATTTGTATATTTAGAATGTTCATGTGTATTTTTGTGCACTGGTGACAGTTTTCAGAGCTCCACTTGGTTGGGTTTGCCTCTCACCCACTTCCTTCCCAGATGTGTTTTTTTCCCTTGATGTATTTTTAAAAGAAGACAAAAATGGCCAAAAGTCCCTTTTACAGAGCTGCATCTTCCGACTCACTTATCACCATGTGTTGGTCTGCAAAAAGAAGAAAAAAAATCAAACATGTAGCAGCACTATTTGAAGCAAAGAGACATTTTAAATGTGTGACTACTTTGCACCTGTTGCCATTGGAAGTGCAGAGACTATTATTACTCACCAATAGAAATAGTCATTTTTCTTTAGATTGAACTCACTTTGTCTTTGTTTTCTTTCTCTCCATAGATCTGTTTTGCTATTTTATTATCTCTCTACAGCTGGAATGTGATAATTGTGGCTCCTTGTATATGAAAATCCCTGGTCATCCCGATCCCCAGAGCCCCAGACCCTTAGATTTCACAGCCTCAAATTCTTAGCACCCTGTAATCTTTTATCTTAGAACAAACCATCAGAAGACCTCTTTTAAGCTCATTTCTAAAGTCCTGTTCTGTAAAATCAGAGCTTTAAAGTATTTAAGTTAGACCCATTAATGATAACTATTGCCATACACCTTTATGATAACGCCTTTACTGTCCCACTATCATCATTTTTAGACACTTTAAACAATTGATTGCTCAAAGTCCACCCAAAAGTCATGGCCTTGGATCAGTGGTCATTTCTCCCACCCTCCCCCAATGGCTCTGTCCCTGCACCCCTCCTGTATGACTCCTACAACCAAGAAAATGAGTCATACCTGGATTATAACCTCTCAGGGACCAGCGAGCCTCACCAGGACAAGACCAGCTCCGTGGTCATTACCCTCATATACTTTATGGTGTGTGCTGTGGGATTATGTGGTAACACCTTGGTCATCTATGTGATCCTGCGCTACGCCAAAATGAAGACGGTGACCAACATCTACATCCTGAACCTGGCAGTGGCGGATGTTCTGTGCATGATGAGCCTGCCGTTCATCGCTCTACAGCTGGCGCTGGTCCACTGGCCCTTTGGAGAGGCTTTGTGCAGGGTGATCATGACTGTAGGTGGGTGCAGAGCAGAAGGCTAATGATTCATTATAGAAGGCAGCAGCAGCTGATTGAAGCACAGCTTTTCTTTTCAGATGTTAACCTATTTGCCAAAGTAAAACATTCCCATTTTATGTCTCAAAATGATACATGTATATTAACCCAACACCTTTCAGATTATCATTTTCATTTCTTTTTGTCATGTGCACAAGTACATGCCAAACAAACCAGTAGGTTAGTTTGCATTTGGAGACTGGAAATGGAAGGTTGCTGGACCTTCATCTGGGATACCAGGATCTCACTCCAGTGTAGGACTTCAACATCATTTCATGAGCTTTCTTAGTCATTTTGATGAGTAACTACAGTACTTGGTCAGAATTCATAAAAGACTGTGTTTTATCTAACTGTGCTGAGGTGAGAGTGGCATTTAACTTTTCTGGCTGACAAACATTAATTTTTTACAAATATATGTGGCTGAGAAAATGTAGTTCAGTTTTCTACAATCTTAATTTATGCACATTTTTACAAAAAAAAACTAACAAAAAAGGAAAGAAAAAAAAACCTTGAACTCAAGATTTGAAAGTTTAGACTTTGTAAATTTAGTTAGAAACTGCTCTCATGATTACAGACTGATAAGATAAATTCCCAAAAAGGTATGAAGAGGCTCGAAGGGCTTTACCCTCATAATATTTCAACCAGTTTGTTTTCTTGGAGTTTGATTGGAACTCTTTTAGGAATGTTGTGCAAAGCCTCCTGTCTGTGTTCTCCATCTTCTTGCGGATATGTGCCCAGATGTGGCAGACAGCACCACTGGAAGCTACGGGGGCAGTGTTGTGCAATATAGGTCATGTCCAACCAGTGAAAGAGACAAAGAAGAAGCCACACAGACTCAGTAGTGAACTCTGAACTCTGAACTCTGCACTGCCCTCTAGTGGATGTGTTGCTTAACAGCCATGCCAACACAAAAGAAGCATTAGCTGTGTTTCCATTAGTTTATCGCAAATAACAGCAACATTTCCAGAAATTTTGACAAAGTGCAATTGCGATTTTGCAGGTGTTTCCATTGAATGGTGTTTAGTGCATTAGCCGTTATTCTCGTAAAATCTCGTCTTGCGAAACTTCACTTTGAGGAGGAAGGCGATTTCTTTCTAAATCTCAGCATTTCACTGTTGTTTGCTATCAAGGATGGCAGTCATATTTTTTTCTTTAATTATTTGTAAAGAGATTTCCATCTCCTCCTGCGTTTACTCATACCGCGCCATCTTTACTTGAAATGAACTAGTCACGTGACCCCCTATGTCACCTCCGGAGAATGTGAAAAAAGTGTTTTCATTACGCCATTGCAATATACCTCTATGTACCTCTATACCGCCACCTTCAGCTAAATCTGTCCAAGACTGACCTTATTGTCTTTCCAGCCAGTCCTTCCTTACCGCCTCAGATAAGTGTGCAGCTTGACTCTATCACACTTGTGCCTACGTCTTCTACCAGGAATCTTGGTGTCATGGTAGACAACCAGCTGACCTTTAAGAACCATGTTGCCTCGGTTTCCCGGTCTTGCCGTTTTGCTCTTTACAACATCAGGAGGATCAGACCCTACCTGACTGAACACACGGCCCAGCTCCTGGTCCAGGCTCTGGTCATTGCACGCATTGACTACTGCAACTCCTTACTGGCTGGCTAGCCTGCATGCTCAGTTATAACCTCTGCAGATGATCCAGAATGCAGCAGCACATCTGGTCTTCAACCAGCCCAAAAGAGCTCATGTCACTCCGCTGCTAATTGCTCTTCACTGGCTTCCAGTACGCATCAAATTCAAAGCTCTGCTTCTGGCTTACAAAACAATGACCCAAACGGCTCCGGTCTACCTTCACTCCTTAATCCAGAGCTACACTCCCTCTCCATAGTTATGCTCTGCCAGCAAAAAACACCTTGTGCTCCCACCACAACGTGGCGCAAAATCAGTAGCTAGACTCTTCTCCTCTGTTGTCCCCTGGTGGTGGAACATTCTACCAAACTCCGTCCGATCCGCAGAGTCCTTATCCACTTTTAAAAGCAAGCTAAAGACTCAGTTGTTTAAGGAGTATTTCCACACTTAGCTTAACTTTTCTACTCAACAGAATGAGTTAGAACCAACCTCTTTGGCTCAACCAAGTACTGAAGAAGCTGTGTGCACTTACACCCAAGTTGATATTGATTGATGAAATTGTAATGTTTGTATTTAAACAAGTGACTTACAAAAACTACAAAAAACTTAAAAAAAAAAAGAAAAAGTTATGCACTGCCTCTAGCACTACATGACAGCACCTTGGTCCAACTGGACTAAAGGAGTCTGACTACAACCTAATGAAGACGTCCCATCTTGTTTGAATTCTTGCTTGTGTTGTTCTTACTCTCAAATGTAAGTCGCTTTGGATAAAAGCGTCTGCTAAATGACTGTAGAATAGAATAGAATAGAATAGAATAGAACAGAACGTCTATATCAACACGTCTGAAAAACCACCTCATGAAAGCGTAAAAACCTTTTAGCGCTATTTGAGAGTTTCTTTTTCAAAATTAAGGTGTTTCCATTACCAGTTTTTTATTGTGATATTTAGGTTTTCTGCAATTCTGGGGGTAATGGAAACGCACCTATTGAAGCATATAGAATAGAATAGAATAGAATAGAAATACTTTATTAATCCCTTTGGAGAGTCCTCAGGGAGATTTGGGTACTAGCAGCAATACAACACCAACAGTAAAGCAGGACAAGCACAAGATATAATATATACAGGTACAAAGCAAAATAGAGGCAACAAGGTGCAAGAAAAGCACAAATAGAATGCAATACATAACAATAAGATAAGTTAAATAAAACAATATAAACAAGCATTGCACACAGTAGAGGTGGTACAGATTCCCAGTCTGTACCACCTCTACTGTGTGCAATGTTCACTTTGAGCAGAGATGTTTAACAACTTTTGCAGATGGCCCTGTTAACAAACATAATTAAGCTTTAGGACCACATACCGCTTATCTAGAACCAAGTAGGGATGTCACCATTATTTAATTTTACAGTTAATCATGGTATTAAATGGCACAATAAATTAATTGTAAAGATTCCTTAATATCACTTTACAGAAAGGATCATGGCTGAACCATAACTGCACATCAGCTCAACTTGCGCACAGAATGAAAACAGTTATTTGATATGTCAAATGGGTCATCATGTGGCCATCCTTTAAATGTAAGGCTTGAAAACGGACAGATACTTCGTACATGAGGAGGATAAAGTGGTGGATTCGGTTCGCTGCTGTGGCAAGGCACCTTCTTGCTTCATTAGCTTCTCTCGCTGAGATAAAGTCAAATTCGGATTTTTAACATGACATAATAATAACTTTTTTATGAGGTAATGCGAAAGAAAAAGAAAATGTTTTAATTTTACTGATTAATATCTGCATTCACGCATTAATTTTGACAGCCCAAATTCAAATTTAAAAATCTGTAAGGAGTGTTCATGTAATTTTACACATTTATAGTTTGGGGAAAATAATTAATGTATAATAATCGTGATAATCAAGTTTTTTTTTAATTGCGACATTCCTAGAAGCAAGTGCATGGAAACATGTTGTGCATGTATTTCTTTTAATTTAGCTCAAATTTTGGATGAAAACCTATTTATCAACATACATATAATCAGTTCACATAAATGCAAATTAAAAATGGTTGACTTTGGCAAATCGCTTTCAAATGTTAATTCTTGAGCTAACACACCTTTTTTTGGATATGTAATATTTAAAGCACTGTGATTAGAAAGGTATGTGTTAGAGACAGATAGCCTGGATTAGCATATAGGCTGGAAGGATAGAAAAGACCCACCTTGGTTCAGTCCAAAGATAAAATCCTAACACAAAGCATCATAGCTAGCACACTGTAAATAGTTTATTCTGGCTATACAAATAAAAACTTCTTCTACTGCGTTTTTACACTCTTTTGTGTGGACTGAAGTAACACCCCACCATACAACATCTTAAATTCACATCTGTTTATTTAACTTAAACTGTTTCTATTGACTTATAATTGAATGATTAGTGATGCCTAACCATGTGACACATAACCACAACTCACCTTGCTTTCTCTTTTTTCTTCACCCCTGTGCTTGCTCTCCTCCTCTACCTCATCACAGACTCTCTTAATCAGTTCACCAGCATCTTCTGCCTCATGGTAATGAGCATCGATCGATACCTGGCTGTTGTCCATCCCATTAGGTCCACAAAGTGGCGGAAGCCCCGTGTAGCCAAACTAATTAACCTCACAGTATGGGGCGTTTCACTGTTAGTCATCCTACCAACTATGATCTTCAGTGGCCTGAATAAGGTGCCAGTGTGTGGGATAGTGTGGCCCGAGCCTCAGGAGGTCTACTACACCGCCTTCATATTCTACACCTTCTTTGTTGGATTCTTTCTGCCACTGGCAGTCATATGTCTCTGCTACCTGCTTATTATAGTCAAGGTAAGGACCTGCCACTGGATTTGCTGCATAACATAATGAACATTTTTTTCCATTAATATTGCTCCTACTGCATGTTAAAAGTTAAAAGTCCCATTTCCAAAAAGTTGGATTGTAGTGTACGATGTAAATAAAGATGATACAATAATTCTCAGATATCATAAACCAAACTTTTGTTTAGAATTAAGCATAGAAAACATAAATAAAACAATTTTATTATTGATTTAATAAATATGAGCTTATATATGATAGCAACAACATGTCTCAAAAATGTTGGAATAGGGCAATAAAAATTTGTAAAAAGAAACAGATGGAGGAAGATATTGCAGTTAATTAGGTTAATTGGAAACAGGTGGGTAACATGACTGGGTATGAAAAGAGCACATCAGAGAGGCAGAGTCTCCCTGGGGAGAGCTTCAACTCTGAAAGACTCTTAACTTTAAATTGTGGGGCTACTGTGGGTCAAGGTCTTAAAAAATGAACTGATCCAAAGCAGAAAACAATGACACAAATGACAAACATTTTTATCCAGATAACATCATTTTTTTTACTAAACCACAAACTGTATCTGTTACTACTGAACAGGACTGTAGTAGTTCTGCAGACCAATACTTTCTCAAACTGTAAAGCAGAATTCAACAAAGAAAACCCAGGACTGCTGAGCCACTAAAATCCTGTAAGAGACCAGAAACAAACATTTTTAGTGACACTTACAGACTATTATTTAAAAAAAAGGTCCACAGTGGTAAACGTGTCCCTTTCCCAACCCTATTCAGATGCTGCTGCCACCAAAATCAAGATGAACTAATATTTTTTAAAAAAAGCTAAATGTCTATTTTTTTTTAGTTTTTTTTTTATGTTCTATCCTGAACAAAATATATTTCACATTTCAAATCTACCAATTCTGTCTTGATTTACATTTTACTTTTCTAGAACTGGAGTGTATTTCTTTGTAGTTACCTAAAGTAGAGTAGACCTAATTACATACTAACGTATGTTGAAAGTCCCTTTTTAAATAACCCACTACCACAGCAGGGTATCTGGGTTTTTGTATGATTGAACAGGAGCTATCTAACGCTCATAAGGTTATACGAGCAAGAGGAAGCATTGATAGCCTTGAATTGATGAAGATTCAATGAAAAAATAGTAGAAAACCTCCTTTAAAAGTGAATTTGATTGGAAAAGGCTATGTAGAATTTAAAAGAAAAACAAGTTTCTCTAACAGAGACACTGACTTCCATTATAATTAATGCAAGCCATTTAAAATTACTCAAGTTTTCTTTCTTCCGTCTTTGTTGCTTTAGTGCTGCCCTACAGCAGTATTCTTAGAACAGCCACCAGTTGCTGGAAGCAGTATTTAATTATTAACTTCTTTGCTTTCTTGAAAAGAGTTGCATGAGGGAACATTTCTGCTATCTGTCCATTAAAACTGAAGGAACAACCAGCAGCACAGGGGCTCCATGTCTAAAGCCCACCAATAAACATGTTTTGCCTTGTTTGATGACGTCACTGTGCTCAGCCAAGATAAGACACAACTTGTGTAAAATCACAACCTTGTGTTGAACTGCTTTAAGTTGTGGTTTCAGCACTCTTCCTTCATTTGCTGATTGTTTTCCAGGTAATAGACTAAATATTTGTCTTTCATAAATTAAAAAAATAATAGTCTGTGAGCTCAAATTGACCCATCAATGTCCACTTTTTCCAAATTTCTGAATTAGTGAAATAATTCAAAAGAAAAGTAAAAATTTTACACGATTGGAAAGGTTGAGCAACTGAGGCTGAAAGCAAGCTAAACCAATACTAAACCGTGACCTGGAAACACTGCAGACAGTCGATTGGTCAGAGAGGATCATCACCTGTTAGCAAACACAGCAATTTTGCAGCAGCACACATCAACGCACCTCCTTGTTCTATAAAGTTATATCAAAGTCTTGCTCAGTTAACTACATAAATCAGGGATATTTTGTTTTAATACATAAATTGCACTCTAGGTGCATGACTAGTGTACAAGTAGGGGCTTAGAAAAGCTGTACCTAGTTGTAAAGTACTGCACCATATATAATGAAGAAAAGCAAGCAGTAATTTTTTCAGGGAAAACTTTGCTCTTTTCAGCAACACGATGCCAAATCACAATTTGCATGTATAACAACAGAGTGGCTGAACAGTAAAAGAGCACTAAACTGGAAACATTTGGGCTATTTTGGATGCTTAATATGAGCCAAGAGGAGCAGCTGAAATCCAGTGTCATATCATCTAAACAGCAGTTCGTCTCTGTACTTCCCAAGTGCTCACAGTGTTGACGAAAACAGAAATGATACCAACCAGTAAACATGCTCCTATTCCAGCTTTTAGAGAAGCATATTAGTGGTATAAAGTTATAAATAAATAATAAATAAATAAGCCTATTTTCATAGTATCCTAACATCTCAAAAAGAGGGATGTATGTATAAATTCATTTCAGCTTTATTTGTACAATATAGCTGCAATTCACAACATAGTAATCTCAATCACTTAGAAAGAAAATTTGATCCAGTTCATTATGAGCAATCAAAATCCATTATATGAGCCACAATAGTACTATTTATCTGTCTAGTCCCCTCCACCCCCAACCAGTCGAGGCAGATGGCTACCCTGCCTGAGCCGAGTTCTGCCTACGGTTTATTTTTCCTGTTAAAAGGGATTTTTTTTTCTTTTCTACTATCACCTGCTGCCCATACATGCTTGGGATGAGGGATTGAATCAGAGTCAAGATTTGATGCAATCCAGTGATTTTCCCTGAGCTAGGCTTTTATATTTTTTAAATTAGCTTGTACAAACACAGTTATATAAACTGAACTAATGTTGATTTTTTTTTAATTGGATCACAATGAATGGATTATGTTTGTAACAGTGCTTTGAAATGACTGAATTTAATTATAATGACTGGATTTGTATAAACTGTCTGGCTAAGGAAACCAGTGGATTACACTAAATCTGTAAAGAGGGATTAATCTTCCAGTCTAATCTTTAGTAAAAAAGTGTTTCCATTTAAATTGTGTGTGAACACTGTGCTTTTATATTTGGGAGGTTTAAGCCACTTTCCATTTCCTTTGCTAGGTGAAGTCGTCTGGATTGCGCGTGGGTTCCACAAAGCGCAAGCGTTCTGAGCGAAAAGTGACACGTATGGTGTCCATAGTGGTGGCCGTTTTCGTCCTCTGCTGGCTGCCTTTCTACATTTTTAACGTCACCTCCGTCACCAGCTCCATAAAGCCCACCTCCGCCTTGAAGAGCACGTTTGACTTTGTGGTGGTGCTGGGCTACGCCAACAGCTGCGCTAACCCCATCCTGTACGCCTTCCTGTCGGACAACTTCAAGAAGAGCTTTCAGAATGTTCTGTGCCTGAAAAAGGTGGCCGGCTTGGATGAGATAGAGCGCAGCGACAGCAGGGCGGACCGAAGCAGGATGGTTAACGAGGCCATGCTCATCACAGCCAACTTGGAGACTCATAATGCCGCCCTGCTCAACGGCGAGCTGCAGACCAGCATCTGAAGCTAAAGGAGTGGCAGTAACATTCAGGGAGGGGTGCAGAAGCTTCCTCCAGACTAATGAGCTGCCAGGGCGCTGCTAGTGACCCTTGTTCAAAGAAGCGGGATCAGCAAGGTGACGTAATACTTGCTCATGGACACTGATACATGAGCAAAGTCTAAGTGAAAATAAACAATTTCTCAACAGTTTTGAGAGGTCAGGGAAAGTACACTAACTTCAGCTAAAAGCTTTTCATGAATGGGTTAATGAGGCAGCTTCAGTGTGTTAACCCTGAGGTGAAGCAAAAATCCTTATTTTGAGTGTTTTCTTTAGAGTGCAGAGAAAGCTTGTGTTGAAATCAAACATTTATAAGGGTTGCTGTTCTTACTTGTCAGTTCGACTGATCCAGGATGGAAGCATGGAGCAGTGGGTGGACCACTCTGTACCCAGAGATGAAATGCTGGCGTGAAGAGAGATGTGGTAGGGAAGGTCTGAATGAAACATTTTTGCTCTACTTGGATTTTTTTTCTTTTTTAATATTTGCTGGTTTATTTTACTAGAAAAAGACCCAGCATTTTATCTCTCCAAAACACTGAAATGCTATTGAAGAAGTTCACTTTAGTGCAAAACTGGGAGCACAAAAATCCCCGACAGCCTTTCAAGATGGAGAATCTGGAACCCCATCCATGAATAGGGTCATTGTATCATTTCATTTATATCAGCCGATCAGTTTGGTCCAACATGATCAAAAGAGAAATGAAATGGCAATGCTCTTCTATCCGCAAATAAACAAAGGATGCTTTCTTTCTCCTCTCTAGCTAGCGTCTTCATGGGAGAGGTAGCATTGATCTGTAAACTCTTGATTTCAACATCCTGGATTATCGATTAAGAATGGGAAATTATCTCTGCAGGCACTGTAACCTTGCTTCTTCAAAACAGCTTGACTATGTACATAGGAAATGGATTTCTGTCAGCCTCTACAGGAGAGCCCCACACATGTTCACTCTGTTCAGAATGAAAAGGACTGTTAAAGGCGAACCCTGCCTTACCGTTCTATATTACTGAAACAAGCTACCGGTTTGTGAAACCACGATACAAACGTTAAACTCTATCATGATCTTTACAAGAGTCACCCATTGTACTGCTGTAAAGAGTCCATATCTGCTTGTAAAAGTGTTGTATTTTGACAAAATTCTTGATTTCATGTTAAAATGTGACCCCTCAAATGCACATTTGGTTGCCAGTGTGCGGTGGTAAAGATGTCCAGATTTCACAGAAGGCAAGAAAATGTGTCATTTATTCAAACAGGGAGGGACAGAAGGAGATGACATGCAGAGAGGAGGAAACTGAAGGAAATTAAGCTGGTGTGTGTGTGTTGTAACAACTGAAAACACAGAAATGCTAAGTTATAACGACCGAGGATGTACAAATTCAAAAGTGTAGAAGATGACAGTGTGGTTGTATTTATGGGCCATAAAAACCGGCCTAGAAACACACGTTAAGAGTTTAACAGTAACTTAAACTAGCTGTACATAAGGCCTGTCACAATACAGTTATTGCTGCTAAAAACAATCACCCTAATAATATCAACAGAAAGCTTCCAAAGTGTTGCTTCAAAATACAAAACCTAACCTTTGACAGCCTTTGACCTTTCATAACATTTTGATTTTATCAACAGAAATCAAACCATGATATTATTATCAGTATATTATTAATACAATATTGATATTTCAGTCCTCAGTATTGCGATAATTGTCAAAAACAGTATATCTTTACACCCATATGTAGGTCAATATGCTCAATATCAGCACAATTTAAATGTTAATTGGCAGACTTCACAGCCTACCACAGCCTGTGGTGTTATTAAATCTTTATGTGGAATGACTCATCCAGGACTGTAAATGCATAGTTAAAATAGAAGCAACAGGAGATAAACTGTGCTAAATTTTAATTAGAAATGGGATAAATGCCACAGAAAACTATAGATTTGGCATTTCCCAAGATGCAAAAGGTCCCTATTTCCCCAGGTAAATGTTTATTTCTTATTATGTGAATATTGCAATTTAAAAAAAACAAGGTTATCCACTCACCTGACCTGATGACATCGCTGACAGGTGATTTCTGACTAATGACGTTAATGGTCATAGTAATATATGATTTTAGTGTTGTGTAATGCTCTCATTGGTGTATTTCTTTGTAAAAATTGTATGCTCTCACATATAAAATTGTAAAGTTCATTAAGTTCATAAACCGTAAATGCTGTTAGTTGTCTCTATGGAAACCAGATATAGAGGCATTATGACTAAAAAATCTCATACTACTGCAGTGTTTCAAATCAAATAACAGAACAAGTCTGCAATTTACTGGATCCTTAAGATGAAATGTAATTGTTTTGTTGTTCCTCTTACTCTTCGTCTATCACCATCATCAATTCAAATTGTAATTTGTATTTAAAATTAATACTGAATGCTTGGAAATCCATGAACCCCTGTAAATGGATTATTGGTTTGTATTCTCTTATCACACATAACCCAAGTGTCATAACTGTTACTTTCCACTTTATGTAGGAGACAGCTAATCATCCTAAATTGTCCCAAATTTCACAAGTTCGAATTCCAATTTCCCAATTACCGCTTCAACACTAAAAGTAAGTTTCTAATATGGAGAAATTATAATTATAACTTCGACAGAGGTCATTTTTAGTTCATTCAGTGTTCTTCGACTTCTGTCTGTAATGAAATAAGCTGTGAACTCAGCCCATTCCCCCTCATGTAAAAAATATTTCAACCTCAAGAGTTTCTTTTCCTAATGAAAAATGTTTCAACAATAAACACAAAAGGCCGGCCGCTAGTGCTGTGGATGATTTAAATTTGTACAAGTCATGTATGAAGGCATGAGTCATATCTACTTGAATTAAATTGAATTTATTTATTTGACAGGGACATGCACATATTTCCCTCATCAGGCTTTAGCAAAACTGTTTATATCCACCTGGCTGTCTCTGGACAGATGTTAAAACTGATAAAAAAGGAGAAACATATTACCATTAAAACATCCAGAGTCACTTGTTTTCAGACTGTAGACAGTCTCACACAACAGTTCATTAGTTTGCACTGCTTTGTCTGGACAAGAGCCTCTCTTTGGTCAGGAGTGAAAACTTCTTACTTGTACCAAACACATTAAAACACCATCGATCTTGTTAAGTCATACTATTACATGAATAACAACAGTGCTTATTTTTTCATACCTATGTGCCAGTACTTATTCACTCTGCTTACTAACAGGCTATTATTAAAAGAGCAAATATCATTACTGTTTTCTTCTGAAAGCCACAGATTCTGCATTGGGGAAGTAAAGGGTATAGATGGCATCAGTGTGTACAGAGCTTTCAGCTGTAGGACTGTGGGCTTCTAATTCTTAACTTATTTTTATTCATTTACTCTCTTGGCTTTATTAAATTTAGAAATACTTGGTTAAAGTTGGGTAAAACAGTTTTTTCATTTGTAGATAAAACAACTTTCTTATGGCTAGAAAAAGATATGGTTTGGGCAAAAAATACTATATAATTTCATAACTCTGTTGTTGTATACAGCTCAGTATTATCGACTGTAGATGATGTGTTAATTATTACCAGAGTGAACCAGTTGTCATATTTATAGAATAGTTAAATGATCAAAAATTGGCTACAATGCAGAATATCATTAGCACTTAGCACTTAGCTCATTAGCATGTTAGCACTTAGCTTAAGTAAAGTCTTGTATATTCTTGGTTTTAGATTATTATTTCATGCTTGGACATAAAAAGTCTTAATTTTAATTAAAAGATTGTCCATAAATTCTAACTTCATTGGTTTTGAGAGCATTTCAGGTTAGCCTAGCCTGCTGGTTATTAGCTAGCAAAAACAACAAACCTATGTGCTGGATTTCCTCAAATAATTACTGCAGTCTTTATTTACTATAACTCTAGATAACAAAACACCTTTATTTGAACTAGTTTTGTATTAAAGAAATCTCATTATTACAAATTTTCTCTGTTTATATAGCACAACTGGTTATTGATACGCATTATGCTATGTTTTAACTGTGCAGTTTGGACATTTTCTACTATACATACTATTCAGCTAGCATAGCATTATATGACAAGCACCAGGGATTTATCTTTTTTTGAGTGTGTGTGTGTGTGTGTGTGTTGCTCTTCATCTTGCACCTGGGACCGGCCTGTAAATGTTTGTGTTGATCACATTCCTGACCATTGGGGAGACCTTTGACTCTGTGATCTTCAGCCGGGGAGCTGGGTGTGTTTGTGTTGTTTATGAGACACTAACTAGGGGTTGCCACATGGTTGCAGAGACAGAATAAAATGGGAAGAAATACATGTTAGACAGGGGAAGAGTTTATATCACCTGTACCAGTGATATCATTTTAGGTAGAAAAGTGTTTTTGTGAGTATCAAAGTGTGTATAACTTCGGTGGCAGTGTGAACATGACCAGTAACCCTATTATTCTGGGAAGGTTGTGACTAAAAATTTAATGAATGAGTTTTTATTATATGATCTTGGCAAGATCTGGTAAAAGACACTGTCATAGTAACCTGTATTTCTAGACCTTATCACTCTATTAATGCTGAGTAAATGAGAATTCATCCAGAGCAGATGTCCAATTCAAGAACTTCCCAAACACAACAACATGCATGATAGTACCAACCTGGTTGCCAGGAGATTTGTCAAACAACTTCAAAGCCCCTGCAGCAGTAATAAGGTCGTTAAACATATGCTGCAGTGTCATACTGTTCTTATCCCGCTTTATCAGTCATGTCAGAGACCATCAATCAGTGCAATCAGAAGAGATGAGAAAGGAGACAGACCATGTCCTAAGAGGTTGACAGTAATGACCGCATACTCAGAAGCGCATGTCCCAGTAGGTCGCGGGCAACATGCCCTATAATTTATCATGTCATTCGCTGTGTTGTCACTGCTGCAGGTTCTATTTCCAGTAGGGTCAGTCACAATGTGAGTCACAGGTCAAAGCAGGAGCTCATGCATGCATTACATTTACAATCGTGTTCGCAGATGTCTGTGGGCATGCGTGTAGGAACAGTTCCATGTGATTAATTCTTGTTGCTAATAATGTTTTACACAGATGTCAGCTCCTTGTATCTTTATCTGAGTGGATGATGATGAGGTTTGCTAGTTTTGCATCAGGAGAAGCATGGTCACTCTTCAGTCTAAGACAATGCAATGAGATGCAATATTTTTTTTTTTTTACATCTTTTTCATTTTTTTCTTCTCATCTTGAACTGTTTTACAACATTCTCATTCATTCCAGTGACTGTATTTCGTCCCTGCATACCTACAGACAATTCTGTTTCTTAATTACTTTTACTACTTTTACTAAATGACTTCTTCCCTCCCAATTTAATTTGTTGAAGGATTGTTGAAGAGCAGTATAGTTTGATTTGACTGTACTGAAAAGTTCAGAGTCCTACACTCGAAAGCACAATGCCCGTCATGGCCTCTGGCCATTAAGACATCTTATATTGACTTAATGTAGGTAAAGGGACATTGTGATGTTTAACCATTGTTTTTAGATGATATGTGCCAAAGCCAGTCCAAATGTAGCGCTAAAAAGACATCTGGAGCAATGAGATGATGCTTTGTTTGTAATTTTGTGAAACCAAATCTTATATCTTTCTCTGAGAGGCTGCGCTATTTAATAAATTCTTTAATATTATCCAAGTTGGCATGTATCTAGGCTTCGTGCTCGCTGGGTACAGGCCAGCACTAAATATGAAAAGGGCATTTGTCTGGATTTCTGGCAGGTTCTCATAAATGTATAGTGTACAGCGAGGCAGAAGCAGAGGGATGGAAAACCTTTGTCTACTTGTGCTCAATTTCTTTTCTTTTAAACATGAGTTAATTTGCGAAGGGCTACTACGTGCATCCCTGAGGATGCACTGTTCAATACAAAAATGTGTATTTGTTGTATCCTCTGCTTGTTGTTGCATGGGGAGGGTTGCATATCCCACCAGTTATGTCACCTCACCAACCAAACGCAGCGTTACACTTGTTGCTAAATGCCAATTTTCTATTCTGAACACTCTCAGAAAAAGAACTTATACAGTTGGATCTAATGGCTTCATATTGTGGCATCAACAGGTATAAGTTTGTAGTTTTTTTTTTAAAGATGATCAGCAACATCTGTATGACTTTCATAGAAGTAGCTCATAAGCAAGTTGGTCATAAATGCTTGTTTCTAATAGTGTACAGCTGTGGGTATGTACTTTGCTGTGCTGTTACTTATATCTATGTGCCTTGAAACTGAATACTGTCCAAAAACATGCGATCTGTGTACAGCAAAACAAAACTGCCCCCCTCCCAAAAGCCAACAACCAAAGGCTTTGTATGCTACAGACATGCTAATAAAACATAACACAGACCCGTTGTATATCAGTTTTACTACTTCTCCCCTGCTTACACAGCTTATGTTTGTGTGATATTATGTCAGAAGCAGATGTTTTTTGTGACTCTTTATTGTTGCCTACTGTAGATTATGATGTGATCAATGATTGTAATGGACGAGCTAATGTCCTTGTCTCTGCAATTAAAATGCAGCCCATGGTCAAATCTGTTTATTTGTGTCAGTGACTTAGTGTGTGGGTGTATGTTGTTTTTTGTTTTGTATGTACTAGTACTTATCTCAGGATGTTCCTGAAATTGGGTCTCTAGGGGTCGATCCATAGTCCACCAATAAAACATTCCTTGGAGGTATTCCAAGTTTTCTCTTGATCCCTGAACACATCATGAATGTGCTGTGTTGCAAATGGTACTTTATCTAAGATTCAGTGGATATTTGGATTCCTCTAGGGCTGGCCAAGGACCTTCCAAGGGTCATTGAACCATCTAAAAGAGAAGCTGCAACACATCCTGTATGAAGAAAAATAGTGAAAAACATCAGGAGAGAAATGGTCTGTCAGTCCAGGGTGAACTAGGAGTTCCTCAGAGAGTCCTTTAAAAAAGGCTTGACCCATTCGTATAAAATAAAAAACCTTCTTTAACTTTCATTGCATTTAAGTGCGAGCAACAAACCGTTGTGTGTTGAATTAGATAAGATTGGATTAGATAGAACTTTATTGATCCCTTTGAGCAGGTTCCCCCAGGGAAATTAAGAGTTTTAGCAGTAGAGCAGCACCATGAATATATAATTAAAAAAAACACTATATACAGAGAGCAAATTTAAAAACAAGTTAGCCAAAGATGTTAGCTAATGTTAGCCAATGTTGCTCCCCACTGTCTACCACATGGTGATGGTACAGGGGATAGAAGAGTAGAATGTAGGGACATCTACTGGTAAAGTTGTAGATTACAACTAAATTGATGCCACAAGTATCTCCCTTTTTAAACAAAGAAGTCCAATTTCTGTAAATGTCCGCATCATTTTTCATGAACAGTGAAATGCAAAGAATATGTAAGAACTACAAATGGAAGGTAACATGGTGTTATTGAAAGTGGTGGTGGTTAAAATAATCTGCTGCGTAACTTTTACCCAAGTAAAGTTATGCCTAAACTCAACCAACAAGTGGGAACGTTTGTTGTAATGTGTTGTGTTTACATGTAACGAACTAATCTGGCCAAAGCCAGTCTTTTAAAGGAAACACTTTAGAATGATGTCCAATGTTGACATGTTCATATTAGTTGTATTGCCTTCTTGTACAGGCAGTACTTCACAGGAAGCTCTTACAGTCATATTATACATATTTAAGGGTATGAACAAATTATCAGCCATTTGAACTGAAAGATTTGTTGCCTCAAATGTTAATGTAATAAACACAAAAGGCCTATTGTAAAGCTAGTGTTTCATTTGTGTGCATAAACATGGCTGTACAACATGGCTCCAAGAACATTAACACAAGTTATCTATATAGTAAATGGTCTGTATTTATATAGTGCTTTACTGTACCTGAAATAGTACCTAAAGCGCTTTACATTATACATCACATTCACCCATTCACACTCAGCTGATGAGACACATTCATGCACTGATGGCGGAAGCTGCCATGCAAGGCGTTGAACTTTGGCGTTGAGCAATTTGGGGTTCGACGTCTTGCTCAGGGACACCTCGACATGAACTCGACAGGCCGAGGATCAAACCGGCAACCCTCAGGCTACAGAACGACCACTCAGCCCTCTGAGCCACGCCGCCCTCATGGGTATAAAAGGGTCATTCTAAGGTACCAAAACAAAAAAAGGTTAATATTCTCCATTAACAAAAACAACATTGTTATATTCTTACCAAAAAACTTTAGCAAGGATGGTGAAACAAGTCTATAAAGTTATTTTGACAATGATGTTGATATAATTTTTTATGTTTGAGTTTTCTAAATACAATTAAGGTGGTCGGTAGAGACATCAACAATCATTTTGTTTGTATTTGTATCTGATAAAGGTTCAAATGAAATGACAAATTATACATTTAAGTGGAAACCCAATTTCGGGGAGAAATGGACTTTGTAGGTATGGAGGTAATATCATTTCATTAACCACCTGAAGGGTTTACAGATGGCTTCAGTATGAGTATATTTCAATTTGCAGGCACCTGCAAATTGTATCTGATACTTGTCTCAGTCTATTAGGGTTTCTTGTGAAAAATACAAATGTGCATCTTCTTTGATTTTACATGGATTCATTTAGATATCTTTTAAATAGTAGAGGTAGGTGAGCCTCAACTTTATACTTTCCACACATGAGTGAGCATGTTTGCAACATTCCCTCATATCACTTCTCATTAGCTCTCCCGCCTGAGTCGCCTCCGTATGACTCACGACTCTGCAGCGTGCCAATCTGCACTGCTGAAGATTCAGCTCCACTGTGAATACAATGTCTGCTGTAATGACTGTCGTGCTGGGAAATGTTTTCTTGTGGTGGAGGCAGGTGAGAGGATGGAGATGAGGATTACATTTACAAAGAAGCAAAAGAACGTCCACATCCAACTTTATCTAGCTAAATATGAGTTATATGAGTCAGATTTGAATGTGGATGTAAAAATGTCAGCTAACACCACCCATGCTCTCAGTTTTATTATTTCAGGTCAGTGCTTTTCTGAATTTTCACAAAGGTACGATCAAGCCTGTCTTGTATGACCTTTGCAATAAGCAGATGGAAAAACGACCAATCAAACTTGCCCTGAAATATCTTTTGAAATGTGCTATTGCGTAATATGGGTTGGGTAGATTAAACCAGACGCAGTGAATAGAAATCTGCATGCAGTAAAGCACCTATATGAACAATGCAGAAGGGCACTCAACAGAATGAAGTATGAGATGTTTGAATCTTACGGTTGTCTGATAAATTTAACATTCAGATCCCTTCAAGACATGGAGCGTGACTAAAACACATTTATAACCCTGTTTTATAAGGATTCATTCACCCAAAACAATATGTACTTTAAGCCAAGGCTTTTACCACTCAGGCAGGGTTACAAAGCACATTCTCAACAAGTAGCAGCTACGCAAAAAAATTGTCATTTAAAAGAAAAATACCCACAATTACACTTGATATCTGTGTTGGGATACAAATCACTCATTCTGCAGGCAGAGTTAAGAAGAAAACTTCAGAAGTTGAGGACAGGAAGCAGTTAGCAATATGGCTACTTTCAGGAGGCAGCTCTCATATGCTGGTCAAAAAACCAGCTCACATCTGCTAACATCTGGCTTTTAAGAGCAATGCGAAAGTCTTAAACTGTCATTTAGTCCTGCCACATTAAATAGCCATGCAATATTCATGGCTATTAATCAGTCTGGCTCTGACTGGCATTGATGGGAACACAACATCCAGGTGCACATGCAAATTTTATGAATGCTGCACACTTCAGATGGTGCAAGAGCGTGGTTCCTCTTGCATTTATTCTCACTTTTATTTTCCCAAACCACATATTTATTGATGATAACATCTCATACAGAGGCTCTGAAGCTGACGGTGATGACGCTGTATTTCTTATTATTTTGGTTGTTTTAATGTGTTAGCATGATTCCTCATTTTCTATTTCCAGTATCTATGAATTTCAAAAGGTCATGACTCGCTTTGGTTGGCAAAGAATTTTGTTATAGCAACCAGTAGCTACCAAGTTAAATTATCTACAACAAGGGCTATGAAGGAGAACCAAAACATTTAAGTTGTGGGTCTAAAAACCTCCAACAGTGACCCGACAGATACCAAAGCCACTTCTACACATGCACTGGGTTCATGAAATGTTTGGGACATGGTCTTGACCAGTGGCATGTGCAACACGAACACTTGCAACATTTGCTACGTACTTTCCTGCAGAGATTTTCCAGGCCTCTAATAAAATCTCTAAAACATCAGCTGATGAGACAAGGTTTGAATGTGTCAGCAAATATACAGGAGCATTTGCAGTTCTGAGCCCGTTGTGAATATGCACATGAAGATAAATGCATTTCTCAATCAACACAATAAAAAACAAATGTCTTGTGCACTTGTAGACTTGTGGTCTCACACCTCCTTCCTGGCATTTGATCAGAAAGTGATGCTTGTGTGAAAACCAGGCCAAATTGGCCAGATTGTTTCCTGGAAATGTCAGGTGTTCATGTCTGAAAATGGCTCAAGACACTTTGCAAGATCAGAGTTTGGTGGTAATTCTTAATTCATCACTGCAACTGATCTCTCATTTTAATAAGGCAATTCAAATAATCCATTTGATCTACAAAGACTGACTATAACAGCTTGAGAAAAGCATATCTGAAATGACTAATCTTGACAACGTTCGCTTCTAAATCTTATTCAGATTTTACTCAAGGAGTAATAGTTTGATTTGGTTACAGCAACATAATAAACACATCAGGCTTAACTAGAAAGAAGGTGCGTTAAGAATACAATTGTTCTGTTAATGTGCTGGATTAGTTACACTTGTGCTAATTATAAAAACTAGTAAGAAATAGTGAGAGAATGAACCGTTCAATGGATCTTGGCCATCTGGTGTGTATGAAAACAGTTGGATCATGATGGAGGATCAACGTTACAGTGCCAAAACAGAATGCTAAAATCATTGTCATTTGTAGTACATCGATTCTACTTGCACAGCTGAAACAAAGTATGGCGTCTGGTTGGAAGCAAGTTTTTCCTTAACAAGGATGTGAACAGATTTTCTGCCAGCCTTCCTATGCTGACACATGGAAGTAAATGTGGAAGTACAACACTTTCTGTTTTGTTTAAGAAACAGATGTTGCCCCTTTGGATTAAAGTATTGTCTGGTGATTGAGCATTAATTCCATGTGGGAAGTCTGTGTTCTTATATATCTCAATAAAAACAATTAGATCCTTTTACTTCCTACATGGTAATGCCTTTATCTTTCATCTTGTCACCACTCATAAAAACGAGAGATTTATGCTGTTTATTTGCTGTGGGCAAACAAAATGTTTCTTTAAGATAAAGACATTAATAATAAGTCACCATACAATCCATAACAAGAACACACAGCTATGTTACAAGTGATTACTGATGCGGCAGTAAAAGTGTTTTCATACTCTGCAGGCTGTCTCCATCTACTGGTTTAATTGCAGTACTGTTAAAGTTTATGTGCAGTCACTGTGCTCAGATTATTAAATGATGCAGGTAAGATATTTTACAACACATTTTTTAAGTTTGTTTTAAACTAAGACAAAGGTAGACAACAAAACCAGTTTTTCTTGCTGTAAATATTTTGTATTGTTAATAAATGGCGTGCAAAACGTCATAGCAAAGAATGATGGTGGATAAATTCCTAATTCTGTGCATTATGTAGTTTATTTAAATAAATATGGGTCTTTTTTATATTATATACTAATACATCATTAGATCAAATGACCTATGATTTGCCTTTGTTTCCCTGCATCTACATGTTGTCAGTCATACATTTTCATAAATTAGGAAAAACTTACTAGTTGACTGATTTGAAACATGAGTCATTTTTCATTGTTCTCTTTTTTTTGTGTGTGTGTGTGTGTGTGTGTGTGTGTCAGCTGGCTTCATTTTCCCTTCTCAGAATTTGACTACCCATCTGCAGAAAGTCTATTCTGGGTTCTCAGGTTTCTGATGGTGTCTTTTTGGTTGGATGGGAGATCCAGACTACACATCTTCTTCTCACATTAATCATTTACCATCTGCAGTTTGTGTTTCATAACAATACAAGTGTCCGTGTGTCTGACTTACTGTGGTTTTTTTTGTATTTTTTTAAGCCTTTGCTTTTACAGTTTTATTTGTTTTGCAATCAACATGTATAGATGTCTATATATCTGGTGTTTGCTGTAAGATTTAAAAGGCTGTTTCCTTTTTTACTCTTTCTCTTCTTTTTTAATATTTCTGCCATGGCAGCAACTACATTACATTTAGTCCTGTAGACATGGACAATACAGCTTACTGAAGTTTGAACTGAGCATCAGAATGAGGAAGAAAGAGGATTTAAGTGACTGAATGTAGCATGTTTGTTGGTCTGAGTATTTTGGAAACTGCTGATCTACTGGGATTTTCACATACAGCCATCTCTAGGGTTTACAGAGAATGGTCTGAAGATGAGAAAATATCCAGCAAGCAGCAGTTGTCTGGACCAGAATGTCTTGTTGATGTCCGACGAGAATGGCCAGACTGGCTGGTGAAGAAAAGCATCAGGTATAAAAATCACTGATTCCAACCAAGATATGGAGAATAGCATCTCTAAATGGTAACTGAGGCTACAATTCACACAGACTCACCAAAACTGGACAATAGAAGATGGAGAAATGTTGCTGCTCTGATGAGTCTCCATTTCAGCTCCACATTCAGATGCTAGGCTCAGAATTTGGTGGAAACATCATGAAAAAATGGATCCATCCTGCCTTGAATCAACGCTTCAAGCTGCTGCTGGTGGTGTAATGACGTGAGGTTTATTTCCTTGGCTTACTTTGGGCCCCTTAGTACCAATGTTGCCTGGTTTAACCACCACAGCCTACCTGAGTATTGTTGCTGACCATGTCCATCCCTTTATGACCACAGTGGAGCATCTTCTGATGCTTCTTCCAGCAGGATATTGCACCATGTCACAAAGCTCAGATCATCTCCAAATGGTTTCTTGAACATGACAATGAGTTCACTGGACTCCAATGGCCTCCACAGCCACCAGATCCCAGTCCAGTAGAGCAGCTTTGAGATGTGGTGGAACGGGAGATTCTCATCATGGATGTGCAGCAACTGTGTGATGCAGAAAAAAAAAACAGGTGAACTGCATTGTGGTTTTACAAAAAAAAAAAAAAAAAAAAATTTAATTTATGGGAGAACTCAAAGTTTTCACACACATTCATTTCATGTTCCAAAAATCATCTAGAAATCATCTAGACATGCAACATTCAGCACAGATCAGGTAACATTTAATGGCAACTAGTTTCGGTTTGACTCAACACAAAGCCAAGTCATCATTTTTTTCAGCACTTCCCCAAATCTGTCTTTCTGTTTTCCAAGCTGTTGCACTGGGCGGCTACACTTGTACTTGTCTTTTAAGTGATTTCTAAATTAAGGACGTGGGCAAAATGAACAGGCGGTATTTTCATATGCACTGACCTTTTGTTTAAAAGAAATCCAATTCCTTTTTCTAAAAAAAGATTCATCAAAATGAATCAATGATTTCAGATAAACCTAAAAAAAACCTTGAAATAAACTAAGACACTTTCTACATGGTATATATATATATATATATATATATATATATATATATATATTACCTCCCAAATGATCTCTCAGCTTACCAGACATGATGTAGTTAACTTTAACAGTCTGTTAACCTTCGTGAGGGACTCCAGCGGTATATGTTAGGCTATGTTCAGGCAAAATTGATTAAAAATTTTTCTTTGGACTCTGATTGCCAGCTCAGGTGTTTATAAGATTTTTACATCTTAGAAGTTCCACTTCATGGAAGTGGCCCCTAGTTTGGATATTTGTGTTGTGTGGCAGCATATCTGTAGCATCTAGCACATGTATGCATGCTGTTTTAGGGGTTTAGGGGGTTTAGGGTTGAAGTTAAAAGTGAGACATTTGTCATTGTGAACTTCTAACATGGTCTATATAAATTCTCTGAAGGGTGAAAGCATCGGGCAGACTGCTTGACCAATGAGATTATCTTCAATTCTTTACAGCTGCAACATTTAAAACGATGCATCTGTGTGTCTATATTACACATATTAGTGATTATTTCCTCACTAACAGGGATTTTTGCCCATGAATTTGGGCTGCTTGGGGGTGAGTTCGTTAATCTGTGCCATCCAAGATCACTGTTTGAGTTATGTTCTTCTCATTCTCTAATTCCTGCCATATTCTGTTCTCACCTTGTTTTCCACCAGATAGATGTCTTCCAAGTTCTCTGAAGGCTAATTTGGTTCAGCTGTGATGATTAGCCACACCTGTAAATGATTACACTTGCTCAGCGTATTGGCTCCGTTGTCCCTATTCCCAGAGCTAGTCACCACTACATGCTCGAATACCAGAGGGTTTCCTTGTACTTGACCCTACAAGTTAAATGGCTGCTGCTTTGGGAGAAGCCCCCTAACTTGTTTGCAAGTACTTATAGACTAAGTTTTTTGGATCGCTCCTGGGATTTGTTGCACTGTTTGTGAACTGACTTAATTATGTAAAAGTTCAAGCTTTTTTGCTTTTGCGGCTCATAATCTGCTTTTGAAATATTAATTCAAACCTTTGATAACGATTTTTCAACATGCTGTACATACTTCCAGTATGTTGTTTATGGCTTCTTTTACAGCCATAAACAGAACACATAAGGGCTGAAATCTTCAAGGCATGAAAGATCCACCAAGTAGCTGCGTTTCCTTATTTTTGCTATTTTTTTCTCCTCGAAGCTATACCATCTCATTTGCTTAGCTTTTTACGGTGCATGTGAATTAACAGTAAAGCCACACTCAGCAGGCAGCCCAGACTGGATCTTTTGTAGAATATATGGCCTCTCTGGCTTCGTCTTTTCAAAGCTGTGGCTGGTGCTCTGCACATTTGAAGTATAAATCCCCTTAATTTGCAACACATTAAAAAAATTGTGGAAATGTTAAGTATGAAGGTTAAAACCTTTTTTTCTAGGAAGCTCTATTAGCAGGTCTTTAAAACTATAATAACACAGACCCACATTAAAAGGTCCTGCAGTAAGATTTACTTACATGTTTCCTTTTTATAGATTGAGATCGCAGAAAAATGTTTCAGAAAATGCAAACGGGGTGTGTATATTCAAACTCCTAGACTGCAACCTCAACCCGAGTACCTGAGGACATTTCAGGTTGAGAAACTCAACCGCACCTGCTGTTTTCTATAAGCATGAACTACGGTAAAGCAGAACTAAATGAGTGTTTTGAAAGGCAAAAACTAACACCTTTTTAAAGACTCACCACCACATCGTTTCCGTTAGCATCTAACAGGTGCAGCGGCAGAGCTTCTGTAAAACCTGATGGTGTTTCACTCTCTTATCTTCCCTTGATTTGTTGTGATTTGTTTTTACTAAACCTGATATTTTTTCTTCTTATATTAAACATTTTCTTATTATGTGCAGGAGAAAATTACTTCTACTGACTTCGTCATTATTGCACAACAATAAATCCACATTTAATTTTAACCAAAATCAGGTGTTTGGATGTTAAAAATATGTAATTTTCACATAAAATGAGGCTGCACATGGCCAAACAGATCTTGGTTCAGGAGAGAAGTGAAGCAAAGATGAAAAGCTGAAGTACAGTTTTGTGCTCAGCGGGCAGTAAAACACACGGTGTGGAAATGCCCAACAGTTTCACTGTGATGATGATGATGAGAAGGGATGCTCTGGGGCAAATTAGTATCAGTCATCACTGAGTCATTGTGGTGGCTTCATGTGTGTCTTCTCCATCCACACGGCTTTTACAGGCTTAATTCAGTACTATGAAATTCTTACAGTTGTCAGGCACAGTAAACCTTAAAAGGCTGAGATTTCATTACTAGCTATTCATCTGAACTGCTATCCTCACCACATTAGTTATCATATTAAGAACAGTTGCACGTTGTTTTAGTCAAACATATAAAAAACGCCAAGAATGAAGCTTTATATCTCCGTACAATCATCTGAAATAAAAAACACACCTTTCAGTTCTATGGTTTTAGGTATAAACTTTACACAAAAAGATAATAAATTTGTGTTTGGTTGATTATTTCTCCTCTTTAGTAACAGCAAATGGTATTATATTATATATTGTTAGGAAAGCCTGATTAGTTGCCTTTACAATGAGGTATAACTTGTAAGGATCATGTATTTGTGGAGTGAACAACACAGCTAAATGTGTGGGTAATGGACTCCAAAAATGTGCCATAATCCCCTGTAATATTTTGTTTTCTATTCATTTTTGTTGTACTACCCACATATTTAGCTGTGTTACAGAAGCATTACAACATCAGTTATTGTTGAAGGGGAGAAAGAATCAACTAAACACACATTTCTTTACTTTCTGTGCCAAGTTTTTAATGATAAAAGTCTCACCGGGTCTTAAAAGGAGGTAAAACTCCACCAGAGGAACAATATATGACATTTACTTCAACGAAAATACAAAAGCATTGTGTGAGAAACTAAAGATATCCTTACTGCTTCATTTTAAATAAAAGAAGTTTGCAGCATTCATGCGTCTTTCCACGATGCTAAAACATAATGATTTCAATCATTTAGTGGATCAGTTAGTATAGTAAAAGTTAAAATGCTGGTAGAATAAAAATAAGATTGAAAAGGTTTCAAGGAGAAACCATCTTAAGTTTAGGTTTGCAGAGTTGTCTCTGAATAAACAAGATTTCTTAAACAATAGCTAGATAAGATTAAAGAGGAGATGTCTGGCTGTAAGACGCAGCACCTTGTTTGGTAAAAAAGTGAAAACTTAGCCTGTATTGTATTGTAAAACAGGAAAATTATCCCAAACATGGCTGCAAATCTGCAGCAAAATGACTAAAAACGAAAAGAATTCCTCTGCATGCATATTAATGAAGACACCATCATACAGTAGAGCATTCTTCTAACCTTAGAACTACAAATGGTTGTTTAAAACATCCTAGTTAAACTACATGATCTGTGTTCGATCACATACATGTGCAGTCCAAGAGGGACTTGTGACATTATGTAGGGACCATAATGCATAACTTTAGTACGTGAGTGTATTAGAGAAGGGGGGCGGCTCATGACACTGGGGAAATCCCAGACAAGGCAGTGAGTTCATATCTAAGTGAGCTTCCATGCAAAAATACATGCCTGTCTCTCTTCCTCTTGTCTTCAAATCAAGGATTTGCCCAGCGCTTCTTCATCTCTTCAGGTAAGTCATCTCTGAACTTTATCTCCAACCAACAATAAACACACAAAAGTAGTTTAATAAGAATTTGTTTTGCAGCATAAATGTAATTTGGGACCCACTTAACCCGGTGTTGCTCAAGCTTTTAATGAATGTGAGAGAAACTAAAGATTCTTAGTTGGTTTTATGACAACTCCTGTTGGCAAGCTCGGAATACAGTTTACTTCTTTATCCAAACACAGAGACAAACCAGAAACAAGGCAGCTGGGTTATAACTCAAAAAACACACCAAACACAGCAACTTTATTTATTTTAGGCTTATAACTTTAGTTTTTATGTTAATAAACATTTCTAATTATAGGATGCTGTTGTCCATAAACATAGTATTTATCATAATCACAGGCTGAACTAACTACATATTAAATCTGAATAGGACAGTGGCTGCTGCTTAGTGGAGTGTGAAAGATACACTCGAGAACAAAGTCATGGTTTCAGCTCAGAGTGTGAAAGCAGTGGAGGGCGGAGAAAAGTTAGATCTGCAAGTCCTTCACACTCCGCTGACTCAGTGCTCGCCAGAGCAAAGAAAACTGAAAAATAAAGAAATGATTTGTGTAAGGATAAATGCATGTAAGTTACAGTCAGGCCTGGAAGTTGCTTATTCATTTATTTTTATTCATTATTCCAACAGTGGTTGCAGAGGTGTAATAATTTTAATTATTCATATGCAATTTTCAAGCAGGGGCCTAAAACAGGCACAAAGGGTAAAAGTAATCTGCTCTGTTTTTAACATAAAAAAATCAGGATACAAGATAAACTGCCCATCCAAAAACACAAAGCCTTCTCCAGAATATCCCAAATATTCTTAGTGGGGTTCGGGTCTGGACTCTGTGGTGGCCAATGGTGAAAATGATGTCCCCTGCTCCCTGAACCACCCTTTCCCAATCATAACCCAATACATCCTGGTATTATCATCTTGGAATATGACCGTGCCATCAAGCCAAAAAATAAAAAAATAAAGAAATAAATTCATTGATGGAATAACCTGTTTATTCAGTATATTCAGGTATCAGCTGATCTCATTCTTGACCTGACCAACTGCAGCAAGCCCAGATCATAACACTACCCCCACAGGCTTGCACAGTAGACACCAGGCATGATGTCTGCATCACTTCATCTGCCTCTCTTCTTACCCTGATGCTCTATCACTCTGGAACAGGGTAAATCTGGACTCAGACCACATGACCTTCCTCCATAATCCGGTTTTCATTTTCTCAAGCCAAATGAAGTCTTTTTCTCCAGTTATCCTCACTGATTAGTGGTTTTATTATGGCTACACAGCTGTTCAGTCCCAATCCCTTGAGTTCCCTTCACATTGTTCATGTGGAAATGTTACTTTTACTACTAAACACAGTCCTGGGTTCTACTGTTGTTTTTCTTCCATTTGATTTCACCAAACATTGACGTGATCACCGATCACCACCATTCAGGATTTTTTTCTGACCACATTTCTTCCTCGGAGATGATGGTTCTCCACTATCCCTACAATTTTAAATAATTTGTTGGACAGTTCTTAACCCCATTTTAGGAGTTTTTGTGCATCTCTTCAGATTTTTTTATCTGTTTGATGCCAATGATTTGAGCCTTCTTAAACAGACTAACATATTTACCATGACCACAGGATGTGTCTCTCCACATGGTTGTTTAAGACATGAGAAGCTACTCACTGCATCAACTGGAATTAAACAACTTGTTGCAGCCTAAAAATCCTTACCTCGGCAGTAATTATCCAACAAGAGGATCTTACCTGTTTGCTAAATTAAATTTAGGTGGTGACTTTTGGTTTTGGATGGGCAGGTTTTTTTTGTTTTTTTTTAGTTTAAGAAAAAAGACCAGGCAACTCTGGGTGGAGACATAATGGTATTTTTGAAGATTCTGGAAATACAAATAAGTTAATAAATTTCAGCTGAAAGGTGTTAGCACAATTCTTCTTATGTAATAATAATAATAATAAAAAATACAATAAAAATGTTATAATAATAAAACTGAAATTAGAGGTCTGGTCAAAGCTTGATGAAAGACTTTTTTTCTTTTTTACAAAGCAGGTGCATTAAAATGGCCACTTAAATTTGCATATTAGTAATAACTCGAATGCAGCCTGTTTCCTTCACTGTTCCCCATCTGTATTTGTGTGTTTGTGTGTTTGTGCATGTGTGCATGTGTGCTGTTATCAGGGCCGATGGGTGGAAAAAAATGCAAGGATGTCGAGTACTGGGATGCCTTGACCAAGGAATGCATGCACTGTCAAAAAGTTTGTCAGTGGGCACGAGCTTTCCCCAGATGCAGCAGCTACTGTGGTGAGTGTACGCATGCATGTTCAGACTTGAGAACAGAGCGGAAGAATATGTGCAGTTTTAATGGAAGGTTGTAAAAAGATCTGAAAGTGTCATTTTTGTGTTTCCAATTAACTGATCACGTTGCTGGTCCTCGTCTGCGATAAGGTTTAGGTAAAATCTAAGAAAACAGTCTAAAAACGGTCTAAAAATTTGCATGTGTTTCACAAAGATCAGAAACACTTGTCATCACTGTGCAAATCACAAGTGTGCTAATGATAGGATATTACATAGTTTTAGTGGAAAACGGTTCAGTGATTGTCTAAATCACAAATGCCATGATACAATTTCAGTTTGACTAGATTTGGGAGACAGTCATCGACATGAGACAACACAATCTCTTTCATTTATATCGAATCAAAAAAAGCAACTAAACTATAAAAAATACTAATTTCTTTAGATATAGATGCCAATATTGTTAGATATTTTTGCAGATATCATTGGATATCAATTCCAATATCACTGGATATAGATGCTGATATCATGGACTACTGTATCTGTGCCAATATCAATGCTCCTACCTTAGTAGTAGGAGGAGTATTGATGCAGATATCATTGAACAGATGCTGGTTCAGGAGAGAAGTAAGGCAAAGATGAAAAGCTGAAGTACAGTTTTGTGCTCAGCGGGCAGTAAAACACACGGTGTGGAAATACCCAACAGTTTCACTGTGATGATGATGATGAGAAGGGATGCTCTGGGGCAAATTAGTATCAGTCATCATTGAGTCATTGTGGCGGCTTCATGTGTGTCTTCTCCATCCACACGGCTTTTACAGGCTTAATTCAGTACTATGAAATTCTTACAGTTGTCAGGCACAGTACAGTAGAGTACTAAATTAATTAATTTAATAAATTAATTCATTCAAGCTAGTCAAATCAATCAGTTATGAATCAATCAGTCTCAGGACGCTACTAACTTGAATTCTTACGTCGAAGGGACCCATAACATGGATCAAAGGAGGAGTTCACAATAACCAGACCAGTTTAGGATAAATATGAAATATTTATTACTAAACTAATCATGCATAAATGAAAAGGACTTCGCATGGGAAAATGAATCAAACATTGTAAAATGCAGAATATGGAGTTCAACCCAAAATCTTATTTCAATGTGTCAGAATGAATGAAATGTATGCAAGAAATGAACAAAAGTTAATTAACCTGCGGTGTTAATTAAACTAAGGTTCCGGACTGCAAAAAAACATCTCTGAATCCCAAAAGAAAAGAGGAAAAAACTGAATCTCATCTGTTAAAGCTGGAAGTTTAACTAAGATGTAGAACTGCTAGGTCACTGTCAGACACCAACCATTTCTTAGAGCAGATAAGCAGAGAATTGATCCGAGCAGGACTCGTCCAGTTCTGTTTGGATCGAGCCGACTTACGACCATTGTGGTGACTCTGATGGCAAGTGAGGAAGTTGGCGCAGGTGGTTTGGATCCCAAGCGACTTCCAGAAGGCCAGAAGATGCGTCACGTGGTGGTCCGAAGGTTTGGATCAGGCAGCTCTGCGGATGCGGACTCTCCCACGGCTCGGCTGGTGGTATCGATGATGGACAGTGAATGACTTGCGGTGATATGGAAAAAGATGAAAAATGTCCAGCTTTAGGTCAGTCCAAAAAGAAACTCTGTAGCACTGGTTCTGGAGCTTTGGTCAGCCTGCGTTAACCAGTTATCCAAAGTAAAGATCAAAATTTAGGATCAATATTAAAAGTCCAAAAGATAAAAACATAACTAAAGAACAGCAGTATTAGCTGGAAAAAGGAATGAACTACGGAGTTAATCAGTCCAAAAAGGGACAAAAATTGCCAATAATGCATCTTGAATGCAGGCCCAAACTTTTGTATCTGTAGTGATGTTCTTCACATCACTGCAAACTTTATTCTCTGGCAGCATCTCTCTATTTCTCTCTGGCGTTCAGACCAAGTGTCCTGACTCTGGAAAAGAGCCATGTCTGGAGAGGATGGGTTGAAGACTTGGGGAGAGCCTCCAAGAGCAGAGAACTTGAAGTCAACTTGAAGCGGCAAGGACCAAAAGAGGAAGAGACCGCGAGGAAGAAGCCAACTAAAATCTTTGTTCTGAGTTCAACAAGTGTTAGTTTGAAGACCGCCCCATGAAAGGATGTGGGACAATTATGTGGACCAATAACAGTCTTGTGGGCTGGTTTCGGTTCAGATAGCAGATAGGGGGCTGGTCTGATCATTTTGTAAAGAGTTATCAAATTAAACATTTTGTGAATATATCTATATATCCAAGTTAATAAAGCCTTAAATTAAACATCATTAAACTCCAGTGAATCATTGAAAAGACAAGAAAATAGTAAAAAAGGTTATATCTCACACAAACACAGTAATAAAGTTTCAGGTCACCAATTAATCAAGCTTGTTGATTAAACCTTGTCCACAATGATAATGATTATATGCATGTGCAGGGTATCAAGATAAAACACATATGTATATATGTATCTATTTAAATGAATATTTTAGACTAGTAAAAGTATAATATTTTACTCTTCATCAAAAGTCTTTGCCTTCTCTGTGCTGGGACACAGAGAAACATTAAGACACTTTATTACCCTCTGGAATGTTAAGATAAACGTTCTTGGTGTGTTGGTCCAGGTGTTCTGTTCCATTAGCTGAAAACTGCAGGAACGGGGGGTTTTTCTTTATCAGCTGAAGAAAAACTCCAGTGAAGAATGGTGTCTTCTCCATCCACACGGCTTTTACAGGCTTAATTCAGTACTATGAAATTCTTACAGTTGTCAGGCACAGTAAACCTTAAAAGGCTGAGATTTCATTACTGACTATTCATCTGAACTGCTATCCTCACCACATTAGTTATCATATTAAGAACAGTTGCACATTGTTTTGGTCAAACATATAAAAAACGCCAAGAATGAAGCTTTATATCTCCGTACAATCTGAAATAAAAAACACACCTTTCAGTTCTATGGTTTTAGGTATAAACTTTACACAAAAAGATAATAAATTTGTGTTTGGTTGATTATTTCTCCTCTTTAGTAACAGCAAATGGTATTATATTATATATTGTTAGGAAAGCCTGATTAGTTGTCTTTACAATGAGGTATAACTTTTAAGGATCGTGTATTTGTGGATTTCTATGCTGATATCATTGGATATCAATTCCAATATCACTGTATATAGATGCTGTTATCATTGACTACTGACAATATCAATGCAGATATCACCGGATATCTATGTCGATTTTTTGGGATATTTAGGCCAATATCAATGCTGATGTTTTTGAATATCTATTGCCAAAATCATTAGATATTGTGGCTGATAATGCTGATATCTTTGGATATTGTTGTCAAAATCAATAATACGGACATTTTTCTCTTCAAATTAGAGTAAGAAATTTTTGCTGCTAGAACAAAGCAAATGTGAACGTATCTTCTTTCTTAAGCACATCTCTATGTTGGATCAATTTCAATATGTATTATTACACCTCCAACAAGCATCATCTGACTTCTCCTTAAAACTATAAACCTAATGCTAAACTATTAACCCAGATATGAATTCAGTTTCCGACTCTGCTTTATTTGTCTTTTGTCTAGAATCTGCAAATTGTAGGGCCAAGCCTGGCCACTACTACGATAGTCTGTTGAAGAACTGCATTAAGTGTGCAGACATTTGTGGGAAACATCCAGCTGAATGCTCCCAGCTCTGCTCGGGTGAGTACCACTTAGCCCTGGCATGGATAGAAATTATTGTTATTTCTGGTAAAACTCTGTGGGAAAAGTTTTTAAGTCAGTTTTTTCCTGGTTATAAAATGAAGTCCACCAGAAGTCCTCTGACTCTGATCACCAGATGCCAATTCAGAAATGTTATTTTCATATATCTCTTCAGCAGTGCCGCCTTCTGTCACCATCAAAAAGCTCCTGCCAGAAATTACCACACAGATGCCTAACGTCAGTAAGCTTATACCAGCTCATACCAGTTTGAGTCGTAAAACAGGTAAATGATCCCAAACATGGCTGCAAATCTGCAGCAAAATGACTAAAAACGAAAAGAATTCCTCTGCATGCATATTACTGACAACACCATCATACAGAAGAGCATTCTTCTAACCTTAGAACTACAAATTTAATTTAAATTTAAAACATCCTAGTTAAACTACATAATCTGTGTTCAATCATATACATGTGCAGTCCAAGAGGGACTTGTGACATTATGTAGGGAAGTCATATGATTCTGATCGCCAGATGCCAACTCAGAGATATTATTTTCATATATCTCCTCAGCGCCACCTTCTGTCACCATCAAAAGGCTCCTGCCAGAAATTACCACACAGCTGCCTAACATCAGTACACAACCAAGCCTGGATGACTCCACTATCCTGATCTACTCCGTCCTGGCTGTCTGCACGGCACTGTTGTTTTCTAGCTTGCTTCTAGTCTTGGTAGTCATTCTGAAGGTGGGTAAGACCAAGCCCTCTGACACAGGACCCAGCCAGGGGACGGACCACAAGCAGAAGTGTGTGGTCGAGCTGGAACAGAAGTGTGACTTTCCAGGAAACCAGGCAGGGATGAGCTCCAAAGGTTAGTGCAAAATCGATTACAAGAAGTAGTAAAAAGACAGTTTAGCTGGGTTAAGACTTCCTGTAATTGTTTATTTCTGTCTTTCCTTTGCTTTGCTGCATTTCTGTTTACAGATTTTCTAACAACTTCTAGCAATCCCACCTACCGCAAGCCATCAGATGACTCAAGCCCAACGGAAACCTGCGTGTGTGTGCACTGTTTCCCTGATCTGAGAGTGTTTGGCCAGGACAACCAAACACCACTGAAAGCACCTCAGTTATCCTACCAGCAAACCGTCTTCCACAGAGCCCAAGTCCAAAAAGGGGGCCTAGTGTGTAACGAAGGGAGTCTTTACAGCTCCGGCCTGAAAGTCCAGCAGGAGGCAGCAGTGGGATGACGAAGCTTGAGCTATTATGTTCTTGTTATATTTTCCACAAGTTTACACAATTACTGAGGTGTTAATTATGCCTGGTCAAAAATACCCCATAGTACAAACTATATTTACAGCTCTTTTCATTTATAGCGTAAGCAGCTTGACTCAATTTATTTGTGGGTTTTAGATGCTGCTGTTAAGGTTTGTTGATTATATGGGCAACTTTTATCCAAAGTTTGCTTATGTAATGAATTTAGTGGCATATTGTCATTCAGAATTTCCAACAAGAAAATAAAAGACCAGCAACTAGAAGTCTGCTAACTGAGATATGAAACATTGAGCTGGTAGAGCATTCTTGTCTTTGTTCTTTTAAGAGTTTTGTTATGTAAAGTTACCACAAAAAGTAAATAAATTTTATTTCTTTGATTGCTTTTTGTTGTAACAATGTTTTGGCAATGAATCTAATATGGTTTAAAATTTCCCTGCCAAATTAGTGAGGGAAATGCATCTGTGGGATGAGCAGCAGAGTTGAGTATGTGGGTTGCTCCCATGAAAAACTTAACAAATCTTCTCTGCCAATGCCAAACAGCTGATTCTATTAACTCTTGTTTGATGTTGTTTATTTGACTGAATGATTAAAGTCTAAAGAAATGAGACATCGTTGACATTTAACATTCAAGTAATTTAACAAACAGGGGTCTCAGTAGAATGTGAAAGAACCATACACAGCCACAACAGCCTGGCACCTCCTCCTGGTCACCAGCTTGGTCAACACTGCTAGAGGATGGCATCCCAATCTTTACCCAGCTTTTATCACAAGTCACACACTGTAGTTGTGTTTGACACTTGGTACGAACAGCACTCCCAAGCTGATGCCACATTCAGAGATAAATATGTTTATATAAGGCAGGATGGATCCATGTTTTCATAATGTTTCTAACAGATTCTGAGTTTACCATCTGAATGTGGAGCTGCAATGGAGACTCATCAGACCAGCAACGTTTCTCCATCTTCTATTGTCCAGTGTTGGTGAGTCTGTATGAATTGTAGCCTCAGTTTCCTCTTCTTAGTTGACAGGAGGCACCCGGTTTGGTCTTCTGCTGCTGGTAGCAGGACATTTTGTTCCATTTTGTTCCAGACAACTACTGCTCTTCTTTAGACTATTCTCTGTAAACCCTAGAGATGGTTGTGTGTGAAAATCCCAGCAGTTACTGAAATACTCAGACCAACAACCATGCCACGTTCAGCGTCACTTAAATCTCCTTTCTTCCTCATCCTGATGCTCAGTTTGAACTTCAACAAGTTATCTGCACCATGTCTACACCATTAAATGTATAGAATTACAGCCATGTGATTGGCTAATTAGTTATTTGTGTTAACAAGCAGTTGAACAGGTGGAGCTAGTAAAGTGGCCAATCAATGATCACCAATGGACTAATAACACAAAACTGCTCTGCCTGGCTGACTTTTATTATCAGCATAACAAGTGAAATACATGCACCAAACGTTAAAACTCAGAATGACAGTTAATGTTGGCAGGAAGAAAAGCTCAGGTGGAAATCTAATTTCATGAGAAAGATGGAAGTAAAGGTCAAAACCACATGCAGCCTTTTATTCTGTAAAAGTTTCATATTGTGATGGATGCATATCTCAGTGGCGAACTTTCCAATCTGCCACCTGCAGCTATGTGCATCGGTTCCTAATCAGTAAAATGTCAAGCAAACGCTTATTCTGTGGATGCCATGGTAACCAAACGGATTCTAAATCTCTTCACATAACTACTCCATGAGCTGAGGAATGTTTATGTAGCGACCATTAAAACGTTCCCTTTTGATGTAAATGTGATTTGTATGTTGTTGCACTTGCTTGGGCTTCAGTGTTCAGAGGAATGCATGTGCAGATGTCAATAGGACTTTTTGTGGCATAACAGCTGAGGATGCATTTTTGATTAATTTTAGTCTTATGCATGACTTCAGTGGAGCGTTGAATTAGTAAATGAATTTTACTCATATGTAAAATAGCTATAGACATGATGAGAGTGAAACTTCTGCTGGTTGTGCAGGGACACTGCAGCTTAGGACTCATTGCTATGAAGCTAGTGTTTGACCGAAGGTGTAAGCAAATAATATCCAAGCATACAGTAGTGTGTGTTGTTGTAGAGGTGCACCAATAGCAACAATAACACTAAATAACTTTAAATTCTTTCCAAAACTGCATTTGGTAGCAGAGCTTTTTCTTGCTGTTGCTCTATATTGCTCCAAATTCTTGGATCATATTTTTTAAATTGCCACATTTCCAGCCAAGCTAAATGCCCTTTTCCTTTTAGGGCATTTACAAATTACAGATTACAAATGGCCAGGTTTGGATTATCTGGACTTGTAGTGAAAACTACCAGACTGAAGTCATACTGGCTGAGCAGCATCCGATCACGCTGACTGATCAAGCCAGATGTTGATTGGTTTGACATGTTCTGCAGCAACCTGAGGGGCTGTCTTTTCAGCTGATGGACAGAGGTGAGCCTTTTTAACAATAGCTGTGGTGTTGAATGTGCAGTCATCTGCCAGGTGGACTCCCAGGATCTTTGTTGAGCTGATCCTCTGTCCAGTGGAGGAACTGATCGCCAGAGGCAGATGCCAGCTACTACCGTCCGCTCTGACATCAATCAGCATTACTTTTTTATTTGTCCACACTGAGACTGAGATTGTTTGCACCACACCACAGTACCAGCTTCTCCATCTCCTTCCAGTATGCTCTCTCATCATTTTCACTGACCAGACCCAAAACTGTCTTCTCATCTGCAAGCCTGACAGGCAGGCTGTTGGTTTCTGTTTGAGGGCTCTTTTGCTTCCCTCACCACACCTCTTCATTCTACATAGAACACCTGGACTTAGTATTACCTTCAGATATGAAGAGAATCATTATTCTGTTGCAAAGATTTGTTAAACGGACGTCTGTTCAAATGTGATGTTGTTGTACATAATCTGTAAAAGTTCTGTTTTTTTTAGGTTATTTTCTTCTCCGATGATTTGGAAACTCTTCAGTGATTGCTTGTGTAACAGTGTGCAATAAGCGCCCATATTTAATCACGTTGGGGGATAAAATTACTGTCAAAGACACCATCTTAAATGTTTTGCCAGTGTCTGTATGTTGGATAGTTTTTGTGTTTCCCCATCTTCAGAGAACATGGTGTTTATCTAGTATTGTCTCACATTAAAGTGGGATTCTATCAGTTCTTAAAGGGAACTCTGGCCAGTAGCAACAATAAACCTTGTAAAACATGATATTATAAATAATTTTTTCAGTTTTTAATAATTTTGAACAATTAATTTAACTCATATGGCATCATTGTTGTTCATGTTCTTGGTAATGACGCATTAGGGTTGTAGGTGTCGGCGCTATATGACAGTACTGGCTAAATGTTTTATATTCGATCTTTTCAAATTGAAACCGAGCTCACTGACAAGGAAAACAATGATGAAAAACTCATTGTAATAACAATTAAGATGAGGACGAAGATGACTGAATCAACTGAAATATAGAAGCTTAATAATACACACTGAGATAGTTGCTGTTTCTCTGTTTCTTATTTCAGTGGCATTTATACGTTTTCGTGTACATAATGGCATGAAAACTTTCGGGTAGTTTGTCTCAGAGTGAGAAACAAGGCTGAAGGTCTTCCTCTAATTTTTCCAGCTTACCTGCGTAAATATGATCCGTAGTTATCAGGTAACAGACATCTGCTGCCGCTATACTGCCGCATGTGATGGGCTGTTATCTGTTCCAGCTGCAGCATTGATCGTAGTTAAAGAAAAACTGGAAACTTCTAGATTGCTGGACTAAATGAAGCAGTGTCCAGGGTCGGTCTGATGGTTCAGGGTCAAGTTTGGTGGTTCAGACGCTGACAGCAGGACATCCAGTGTCTCTGACTTTTCTCACCATATTTTTTCCCATCAGCCTGAACTGTGGTCCATCGTCTTGTTGTTGGTCTCTTGTTGGTTTCAGTGTTTGTTTTTACCCACCAGCCTGTTAGCTCCATTAGTATCTGTGGTCAATAAATTGACTAAAAGGAGGAGAGAAGTGTGGAGAACATAAATGTGAGTCTTTTCACAGACTTTCTCCCATTCAGTTCTCTTCTTTTCACTCAGAAAACAGCAAAGACTCATGTTGCTGCTATTTTGCAGCATTGTTTATGCCAGTGGTGGTCAACCGTGGCCCTTGTCCTGCAAGTTTTCCATGTGTCCCTGCTCTAACACAACTGATTCAAATTAATGAGTCCCCGTAGAGAACTTGATTGGTTGTCGGATCCATTTGATTTGAATCAGGTGTGTTAGAGCAAGAAGAGATGGTAGGAATGTGGTTTAAACCACATGTTTACACGTATGTGGATCTACGTGGATCCATATATTTTAGTCTAGTGAGCAACCCTTATACATAATCTCCCAGAATGCATTGCACAAGTAAAATAATGACAATCTTCATTGTTCAGAAACGTAGTAAATATGTACACAGCAAATACATACCATTCCATACAATTTCTGCATTGTTAGCTCCAAAATGCTAACAATAAAGAGCTTTTAGCTTTGTAGCTTAACTCTAATTTCCTCAAAAAGAAAATAGAGCTGTAAGCCTTAGTGTTGTTAGTTCCATAACAGCTAACCTGTTTGTATGTCTCCTGTAAGAGACAGGAGGTAGTTTTTTCAATGGAAAAGCCTGCAGAACTGTTGGACCTAAAATTCACTGGATCCCAGCTGACACCTGATTTAACAGAGTAAAGTGCCAAATGAGCACAAAATGCATCACCTAGAACAACTGTTACAAGTTGTTCTAGCTGCATGGTTGTACAATGTCTTATTTCTCAGCATTCCGTCCAGGCAGAAGAACAACATTAAAAACAAAACCAAGATCTATGATTCAAAATGTCCAGTGTTTTCACACTGCCCCCATGTGGCAGTGGAAGTTAAAACAGGTAGTTGCACACTCTCAATAGCTGTTTTGAAACACTAAACACAGATTTGTTCCAGCCTTAGGTCATTCGATATTTTTTTAATTAATGACAACTACAGTTCTGTTTCTCTTCCACCTCATGTTCTTTTTTTTTCTTGGTATGCTCAGGTTCCAGAAAGATAAACTAAGGTGCACAAATTACACATTATACTTTTCTTGAATCATTCTGTTGGAAATGTCATAACTAAGTTCATGTAAAACCCAAGCACGTTTTTAATGAGGCTCCCGATTTAGGAACCAATCACAGACATTCGTTCAGGCTGTCCAGGGACTTAAAAAAAAGGCTTTCATACCCATAGATCATGAATTTTTCAATGCAGAGGGAGCAGATCTCGTTATAAAACCTACAAAGCCCTGAATTATTATGCAAAGTTGAATACTTCTGTATTTTTGTTTGCAGAGAGGCTGAATACAAACCATCATCCCTGCATTTGTTCTCACATCTGTCCTTGGGGAGTTTTGTTTAGCCAACACAGCACAAAATACTGTTGCTATAGCTACCAGCAGTTTGACGCAAACCTCATCCATTCATCTTTCTTTTAATCAGCAACAAAATCAAATTCAAACATTACAGAAGGATGTGAAATGAATCACCAACACGAGTGTTTACAGATATAGATTTTCTTTATTTGAGTGTATTTTTCCATCACTGTGTCCTGTTCTTGCAGCGGTACCGACTGTGTGCGAGGAATGACTGACCGGCTGTGATTACGGCTGGATTCAGCATTACAGAAGAACAAATTAACTTTGAGGTTTCACCATTTTGTCTCACACATACAAACTGTACACATACGCTTTACATACATCATCAACATGTGGGGGAAAAAAAAAAACAAACTCTTATCAAACTGTGATACCCAGCTCAGACGGCATGCTCAAAGTACTGATTCAGTACACAAACATACAGTTGCATATGCACGCACACAACCCATGTGCATACAAACAGAAACACACACTTTTGTTTTATTAACCCTCTCTATATGCAATTTATATAAACACACCTACTCTGAGGTTTTCTTTCTTTTTTTTTCTTCCTCTCTGACAGATACATGTGCACACATTCACACAAACACACAGTGACATGCTGTCGACAGTTAACACTGCAGGACTGAGCTTCTCATCCATCACATACAACATTTCTCTGCTTTCTGTTTTCATTTCTTTTCAACTGTTTACCTGAAACAGCATAATGACATGTTTTCAACATGGAGAATATTTATCAGGAAAAAAGAAAAAAAAAAAGAAAAAAGGAAGCTATAGCAGCATTTTCACAAAAATCCTTAAACTGTTTTCTTCGCATGTACAAAAAAAAAAAAAAAAAATCAAGATTGACGACACGACCTAACAAAAGGGAAACGACGCGAGAGTTTAAAGAGGATGAAAAAACCGTAAACAAACTTTTTAAATGCAAGATGTACAAAAATATAATATTCACTGTTTCTGTTTGCCCTCTTTGACTGTTGGTAGCTGGAAGAGAGGTTGAAAATAACTGGGTTTTTTTTGTGTTTTGTTTTTTTTTAAACTAGCACTCATAAGCAATTAATGGAATAAAATTCAAAATAGTGATTGTGATTTCCCCCCACTATAGTTTAAAAAACACAATGGATCATGAGACAATATTTGGTCTTTTGGACGAGCATGGATGTGTTAGAAACATGTGCTTGTGTCCAGAAATATCTCGGTTTCAATCCTTGACAGGAAGGGGGATGAGAAGAGGTAAAAGCAGAGCTTTCCTAAAGCAGAGCTTTGTACCCCAGAGGGAAGCTGCAGATCTACCTGGATGCTAAAATGTGCAGCTGTGGAAGCATGAAGCCAGAGATGGGTGAAGAACAGCATTTGGGATCAAGTAAAACTTCCCCGTTTCTTTTGTCTGTGCCCATTGACAGAAAAACGTAGGCATATGAGGCAATTCCTCTATCATCTGCAAGCAGGCACAGACTATCACAGCTTCTTTCTTCATCATGCCCTGAATTCAAGTGAAAACATCTGCAAAGCTCTCTTGTGTATTTGTAGCATTTGTGTGGGTCCTTGTAGTTTGCTATATTTAGCACAGCAGACAGTGGATCTGGTCTAGAGCGTAGTAACGGTGGGTCCATGTTAGCGTGAGAGCTGAAGGTTTCCCCGCCTCAGCTCCTCCCGTGGGCTCAGACTATTCGTACTCCAGGAACTGTTTGTGGTAAAACAGAAGGTACCTGGAGAGATTGATAAAAGCACCAGAGTCAAACCAAAGCCTTGTCAATAAGGGAGCAGCTCAACACTTTGACTTTGCTCACCCTTCGCTATCTAGTACGTCCTTGATGCTAGCCTTGGTGATGATGGCATCATCACACTTAAACCACTGGTCCTTGTGCTGCCGGATGAAGGTGGTGTAATGGCCGCTCTCTAGTGTCCCCTGGTGGTTAACCACTGCAAACAAACTGTACCTAAAACAGGAAGAAATAAGAAGAAAATTACTTTCAGGTTATTAAATGAATAAATTTACTATATTGTGAAAAAAAAGTTTTAAAAATTAGATGCCAGCAATACATTCAAAAGGTACTGCATAAAAATTCTGAAAGATTCTACAATTAAAAAATTGGTAAGGGTGCCACGACTGAGTATAAAAGGAGCATCCACCAAAAGTTTACTTTTTTTCATGCAAGGATGGGCCATGTGTCACCACTTTGTGTCAAAGCTCACAAAAGCTGTAGACATTTCAGTAAAATGTTTTTTTTTTTTTTTATGATTTAATGGACAAGACTGTGAAATCCAGTCTGTAAGATTTCTTTTGTTTCACACAGCAGAGGGAAGATCTTAAAGTAATCTAGAAACTGTGCTGATAGACTTTTTAATCACACATCTTACTTGTTGTCATTGTTAAATGGGTCCACAGTTTGCTGATACTGCCCGTTCATCCGGCTTTCTTTACTGAAAAACAGCAGAAAGAACAGAACTTAGTTTCAACCTTTCTAGGTGCTACCACAGTTTAGTAATGAAATATTTTCTATTTGGGGTGTAAAAAACTTTTACATTATATCAATTCAGTGGATATGGCTAAAATTATCAACATCTAATTTTCTTCCTGAGCTCAATCAGACATTGAAATGAAGATCCATCTGTAGACTGTGCTACACTCTGGATAATGAGTTTTAAAACATTTGCTTCATTTTAAAGAAAACTGAAAGAATAAATTTGTATTTGTTGACATTAAAGCAGGATATAGTGAAAATTTTACTCCTTTCTGGAGTTTCATCTGTAGGACGTAGTTATAATAACCACAGTAGTACAGTCTAACTTCATCATAGTTATGTAATTCCACATTTCTTTCCTTAAGCATGTCTTACTAACAATTACTGCACTGATATTTGAGCTGTTGTTTAAATTTTGCTGATGTGTTGACATTGATGGATGTTTTATTACAGCCCTATAATCTACAGAGGTCTGTCTAGAAACAGAGTGATACATGCTGCTGTACAGCTTCTACATCCTCTTTTATCTAAACATTTTTGCCTGTAGTGACTCAGAAGAAGAAAAAATGCCTGTTTCTAAGAAGCAAAGATTCTCTATATGGAGAAACTACACTAAGTTTGAGAGTCAGATAAGAAAGAGAGAATAAGTTCAATAAATATATTATAAATTTCACCACAATTGATTTTAAAATGTACAATTTATTATCAGTCTGCTTTAAAGTCGATTGCAGGTTTCATTCTACAGCTGATGTGAGAGATCTAATGAGATGAAGACCTCACAGTAACACCAGGGAGTAAAACTTTAAACATGGAGGATCAGCTCATACAGATGTTGTTCTAAAAAGCAGCTGGTCGGATTCTTGTGTTTATTCTGTGGTTTAACACAAATGACTGTTTTTGGTTTCCTGTCCTTTCTTCTTATGGAATCTGCTCACCTGGAGGCCATGAAAGGCGTCATGTCCAGCTCCAGTGGAAAGGAGACATACGTTGTAATCTTCCGCCGCAGTTTGGCTGAATGCTCAAACCTCTAAAGACACAAACACACACACGATTGTGAGACCGCTGCTGTTGTTGTCGGTACACTCCCTAACATAAGCAGTCAAACTGAATTCTTTTTACTTTGAGGTGGAAGCAGGCTACGATGGGAAGCTTCTTCATGGTCAGCTGCTTGGTGGACTCTTGGTAACTATGGCAACCACTGCACTTGATCTTGGCACTGCTGCCGAGGTGCTCCGGTCTGGTGAATCTGGACAGGAAAAGGAAGGATTTAGTGAAAGAGTATTTGTGCCTGTGTTCTTGTCCGTCACCGTTTGCTGACATCTCTGCTCCGGTGGATCTGTGAGGGACGGCTGTGGCACCATCAGAGACTTGAAATTCATCAATCCGTACTGGACCGGTTGTGTCTGACTTTGAAGTTTAATTTTAGGAAAACACTTGTTTTTTTTTTTTTTATTATACCAAAGATTGGAGTTTACCTGCGCAGACAGTCGGTGAGGGTTGTGGCTCCAGTGGTGTGACTTTCTCCATTAAGTGCTGATAAGTCTCCTCCAGGACTGAGGGGCCAGAATGGTGTGGAGGAGCCCGGCAGGTCCAGGCTGATGTCCCAGAACGGGTCTATGGTTGTTGACACGCCACTAGGAAGAAGACAGACAAACCAAAAACATTAGCTTTTTTTCTTAAATTAGTCCCCATTAACAAGTGAATTGAGTTTATATTTAAACACACACAGTGGGTTTAAATGGGAGTCCCTGGACTCCCTGGTGACAGTGGCAGAGAGGAGAACACTAAAAAAAACTACTGGCTATTGTGAATGATGCCAGTCACCCTCTGCACACTGTCATCAGTGCACAGAGAAGCCTGACCAGTAACAGGCTGCTCCTCCCCAAGAGTAGGACCAACCGGCTCAGAGACTCCTTTGTCCCCCGAGCCATCAAACTGTACAACTCTGCATTAGGCAGGAGGGGGAGAAGGAGGGGGGAGAGGGAGGTGTGTCGTCCGCCTGATACAACACATGCACAATAACCCATACAAACAGTTGCAATAACTTATACGTGCAATAAGTGAACTGGGAATCTGTACCACCTCTACTGTGTGCAATGCTTGTTTATATTATTTTATTTAACTTATCTTATTGCTATTTATTGCATTCTATTTATACTTTTCTTGCACCTTATTGCCTCTATTTTACTTTATACCTGTATATATTGTGTCTTGTGCTTATCCTGCTTTACTGTTGGTGTTGTATTGCTGCTGGTACCCAAATTTCCCTGAGGACTCTCCAAAGGGATTAATAAAGTATTTCTATTCTATTCTGTACAAGCTAAAATGTATGTACTTAGCAGCTACTTTATTAACTGCACATGTTCAATTGCATGTCACAAATATCTAATCAACCAAACACATGGCAGAACTCATATTTAGTCATGTAAACATGGTAAAGATGACTTGCTGAAGTTCAAACTGAGCATCAGAATGAAGAAGAAAGGAGATTTCAGTGTTTTTAAATGTGGTATTGTTGTTGGTCTGTGTGTTTCAGTAACTGATGATTTACTGGGATTTTGACATACAACCATCTCTATGATTTACAGAGAATGGTCTGAAGAAGAGAATATATGCAGTGTACAGCAGTTGTCTGGACCAAAATGTCGTGTTGATGTCAGTAGAGAATGGTCAGACTGGTTGGAGATGATAGAAAGGCAACAGAAAGTCTAATAAGCACTGATTCCAACTAAGGTCTGCAGAACAACATCTCTGAACACACAACACGTCCAGCCTTGAAGCAGATGGACTACAGCAGCAGAAGACCACACCGGGTGCCTCCTGTTAGCTAAGAACAGGAAACTGAGGCTACAATTCACACACACTCACCAACAATGGACAATAGAAGATGGAGAAACGTTGCTGCTCTGATGAGTCTCCATTTCAGCTCCACATTCAGATTGTAGGCTCAGAATTTGGTGGAAACATCATGAAAACATGGATCCATCCTGCCTTGGATCCATAGTTCAGGCTGTTGCTGGTGTAATGGTTGGGGGATATTTTCTTGGCACACTTTGGGCCCCTCAGTACCAACGTGGCCTGGTTTAACCACCACAGCCTACCTGAGTATTGTTGCTGACCATGTGCATCCCTTTATCACCACAGTGTAGCATCTTCTGATGCTACTTCCAGCAGGATAATGCACCATGTCACAAAGCTCAAATCATCTCCAGCTGCTTTCTAGAACATGACAATGAGTTCACTGGACTCCAGCGGCCTCCACAGCCACCAGATCTCAGTCCAGTAGAGCAGCTTTGGGATGTGGTGGAACGGGAGATTCTCATCATGGATGCAGCCGACAAACCTGCAGCAACTGTGTGATGCTGTCATGTCAATATGGAGCAAAATCTCTGAGCATTGTTTTTAACACCTTGTTGAATCTATGACACAAAAAATTAAAGCAGATCTGAAGGTATAGGGGGTGTGTATGTACCTGCTCTTTTTTGTTTTTTTTCCATCTATTATACTCTCATAATGTTTAAACATTAGGTCTTTTATCAGTTTTTTTTGTACACATCAGTTTAGCATCAGTCCTCCAGTCATCTGAACTTTAGCATCAGTTCAGAAGACTTGGATATTTAATGAGTGACAGCTGCTTCCTCCAAATAGCCTACAGTTAACAGGAAAACAGGACTTAAAATGTGAGTTTGTCACCCATCCTGATGCCCCATTGAGTGTCAAACAGTGAACATAAAAGACAAAAGTGAGTATCGATGATCAGCCCTGTGGTTCTGACTGAAGATTTCTCTGCAGCTGAACATCGGAGGCACCTTACAGCAGGGAGTTAAGGACTACAGACTCGAAGCTGATGGCATTCGTGACTCCTTTGGTTAAAATCTGTCGGTTGTTTAATCCTTTTAGCACAGGATTTTGTGGGATTGTGGGATGTCCCAGTGTGATGATGCTGGGCAGGTGTCCAGCCTGTTAGAGAGCTGATGCATGAAAGCTGATGGATTTCTATCAACATCACAGATAATTCTTTACATGGCAGGTGTTTTAAAGCCTGAAGGATCTTGTTGTGAAATCACAGACATTAAAACACCTAACATACTCTTTTTTTAAATCTTCCCTTCAGCTCCACAGAGTCACTCATTGCTTTTGTTTTTGCAGCACAGAAGCTGCAAGGCTCTGCTGCAGTGTCATGTCAAGTCTCCTCAGTACTTTATTTATTCCAGCCAGATTTAACTCCACCACTTTCACTTCATGTATCTGAGTTTCTGCCTCCAAACAACTCAAACTGGGCCTCTCGAGCTACAATGAGCAACAACAAAATATGTTACATGTGAAAAAGAGCAGAAAGCCTGAATGCAGAGGGGAGCGAGCTGCAGCGCGGCAGATCTTTATCACCTGCAGCATTTTAGGAGGCAGGACTGCAGGACGATGAAGGCAGAGACCTAAATCTGAGTAATATTTTCCTTCAAACCAAACACAGGGGATCTATCTGCTGTGTTTGGCCTCAGGTTACTAATTAATGCCGAGACTAATGTGCTCTAAACTCCTCTGAGCTTTCTAAACGATCTGCTGCACATTTTTTTCTTCTATTTGCTTAATTGATTTATAATAAACTGGTGAAGTAAAATGAAGGAAAATCTTCTTTCTGCGGAAGGAACATTTCCATTTGTTAACCTGGCGCTTAATATGAACCAACATGGAGAATCCCATCTTGATGATGAATGATATTTACAGCTATGAAGGGTTTTATACTGGGATGGCTCCAGCTGTGGTCCTCTGATGGAACGTCGAAGCATTACTGAACAACTCTGCTATAAAATCCTTTTGATTATTCATCGATCATTTTTAACTCACGCCTGCATTTCACAAAAGAGATCGAGCTCTCTTTTAGTCTCTCTGAATCTCCTGCTTGATGTTTTTCTGAGGGTGGGTGGTGTTCTCAGATCACAGATAAGGCTGGATGTCAAACTTTTATTAACCCTCAAAATTCCAAGACATTTTTGGTCCTCTGTTCTTATTTTTTTTTTTCCAGTGTAAAAATGCATGTAGAAGCTCGAGCCTTTTAATCAGAGATATTATTTTTCTAGGACAGCCTCATTCATTTATGTAAAATGAATGAATCAATAGATATAGCTCCATAAATTTGGCTGAGCAATTTTACTTTGCCAAGAGGAGTCTTTTGGATATGAGGCTTCCCTCATATTAGTCATTTTTTTAATATATATTTCTTGTCAATTTTACTCATAACTGCTGGGCCGGATTGAAGTAACAACAGAAGGAAGAAGGAAAGAGAAAGGAGAGCTAAACAAAAGGTAGAAAACAAACCACAGCCTAAACAGAAAAACCTGTAAAGAAACAGTAAACATCCTAACGCTTCTGAGAAAACACCCCGGACATCGCGCAACCAGCACCGCCCACCTGCCACGCACCCACCCAGAATGGGGACGGGGAAGGCTGCAGTCAGAGCTTAGTTTCATTCAGTTCAGTGAAGCTGGCGCTTTGAGTTTGTTTAAATTTAGTTTCTTCTACTTAACATTTGTGCTTCAAACACAAACATTTTGTTAACCTCAACCTTGTTCCCAATACATTAATTTGCCATCAATATCTATGGTAATGATCAAAAAGCTTAATGTCTATTAAAATGTAGTGCTCAGAACAATAGTGTGAAAATTGGGGTGCAACTCAGTTTTTTGTAGGTTCACACAAATCAAACAGTTGGATGCACCAATGCAACCAAAGCCCTGCCTCAGGCTGCTGCTCTGTAGCACCGATCAGGAAAACAAACATAATACTATGAATCTTTCATTCAGTCCGTCATCAGGCTGTTAAACTCAGAGGATTTCAACTTGGAATGAGAGCAGAACGGTTTTATGTTTACTTATTATTGTGGCTCACCACACAGTGGAAATATTACATACTAATGTTGGTGATACATTACTGAATAGAAATTTTAATCTAATGTGATGTGTCTCTGTATCTCTGCATTTGGTTGTATTTAATTGGTAAGCATACTTCCATCAATGTGCTAATTATGTATTTATCCTCTCTGACATATTTGTGTCGGGCTCATTTGTTATTTTCCGTATGGTCTTGCTGGACTGCTTAAACTAAATTGTTATTTGGGGATTAATAAAGTTTTTTAACGGAGAAGAAACGCTTAACGACATCTGAGATTATGGTATTTAACATCCAGTACCAGACCATCCAGAACACTCATATGTTCTTTGCCCACCCCCTGACTGGTCAGAGGGCAGGGGGGCTTTCCCGGAGCTGGTCTGGGAGCTAACAGGCTAACCAGCTCCTGTCCTGGTAAATCATGAGCTAAATACCTTCAATGGCCCCAGAAGTCTTAAAGTGACAGTGGCTGGATTAAGCCAGCAGGGGGAGCTACAGAACAATGTTCCACACTGCTCAGCAGTGCTGCGTGTATGTGTGAAAATGGGGGAGGCCCAGCTAAACACAGACAGGTGAGGTGGACTGAAACGGTTTAACAGTTGTTATGCAGTCAGTGGTGAGTGTTCAGTGAGGCGTTCATAGTGTTATGTTTTTACACACACACACAAACGGATGCTTACTGGCAGACTTGGCAGGTGACGTCAGACTGCAGGCCTCCTGTGAAGATTTGGTCGATGATGCAGTTACAGTGGTTCGGGTTATTGGCTTTCTTCCCGTTGTCATCTGTGTGGATACACACACACACACACACAGACAGAAATGTGCACCGTCATTACAAGCTATCCTGTTTTACTTCCCATCCACCTACTCTGCTTGTAAACTGACAGGAGTGACTGAGAAATCCAACAAGATCAACTCCGTCTGTCAGTCTGTCATCCTTTTTTCTTCCCCCCATTCTCTCAGCTTCACTCATCACTTGGAGAAGCTCACATCCTGTGCACCTGAAAGCCTCATCTCTCCTTCATATTATTTCATCTCTGGGCGTTTTTACCTTTGCAGTGTCTGTGAAGGACGTCCAGCGCCGCGATGAGGAATTCGTGGGCGTCCTGCTGCTCGTAGCCGGCTAGGTGACGGGCGTGGGTCCACACCAGGTGGAGGAGGCGGAACGGGATGTGTGGCGAGCGGTGGCCTGAGTAGAACTGAATTAAGCAGTGTGTAAGAAAAGAGCAAAAGTTTCCTTTATAGACGCTGCAGCGTATAGAGCTGCATTCATAAGCATCATCTGCAGCTGAAGTGTGTTTTCAGCTTTCCTGCTCTGTATTAATTACATGTCTTGCTTTCATTTACACTGTTATCAGTGGTAAAACACGGTTTTAATGCTAGACTGGTGATAGTAAACTATCTCCCTGCACTGTGGTACTTTAAAGAAATGAAGGCCTACTGAAGGGGACGTTTAAATGATGTAATGACGGAGCTCTGTGGCTCTGTCCCTGTGGAAAAGACCCAGCCTTAAGCACGAACTCAGAAAAAAAAGGTGGAACTGAGTATTAAGACCTGAAGCTTTAGAAATGGCTCTAAAACCATTCTGGTGAAAATATTTTGTAAAAACCTCTGAGAAGACAGTCACCTCCTGGAACAGCTGCGACATCTCACACACCAGGCAGGAGTTGCTCTGCATTTCACATTTGTGTCGGTCGGACAGGAAGAAGTCTCGTAGTAGCGGAGTGTGTGTTAGCGCCTGGACGATGCAGTTCATGAAGCACGTGTTGCCCAGGTTTATCAGACCACGCAGACCTGACAGGGATATAAAAAGCCAACACTCAGTGTAAATTAAAACTTCTCTTCTGAGCGCTGACTGCCGCTCTGAGCCAATCAGGTTAGAGCACAAAGAGACATCGTCCACTAAATCCATCTTCTAAAATCAAACAATTGATGTTTTTGAGGTGACATTAAAGTGGCTAGTAATCTGAATTTGTGCATTTATTGAGATACAAAGTTCTCAGATAAATAAGAGGCAATGTTCTGATTACCACACAGCTTCCTCGCTTAAAAGAAGAAAGTGACTAAAGTAAAATAAATGAAAATTTAAAAAAATTTTTTAGCAAAGGGACGTCCAACCTGGGTTCTTTGAACCACTGTCCTGCAGGTTTAGGTGGTTCACTGCTTCAACACACCTGGCTTACAAGCCAGTTAATGACAAATTAATCAGATTCAGGTACAGAAGCAGGAAAATGTCTAAAATCTACCGGACAGTGGCCCTCAAGGACTGGAACTGGACATCCTTGTTCTAGTGGAAGGTCAGTTCGATCTGAGACAATTCTGTGACACAAATAAGGGAACGTTGGACATACTGACAGATTAAACAGCAGGAGAGAAGGTGGCAACGTGGCTGGTGATGTTAGCGGTCAAGGCATCGCTTTTCCCAGATACCACAATGAGTAAACATATTCTGTAAATACATTATGAACCACCGGCCACTTTATTAAGGTACAACTGCTTCTTCACACAAGTAGCTGATCAGCCAATCACATGGCAGCAAATCGATGCATGTAGTCATGTAGTCATGGTGAAGATGACTTGTTGAAGTTTAAACTGAGTATTCAATGGCTTTGGGATGTGGTGGAACGAGAGATTCTCATCATGGATATGCAGCAACTGTGTGATGCTGTCACGTCAATATGGAGCAAAACCTCTGAGGAATGTTTACAACACCTTGATGAATCTATCACCCCAAGAATTAAAGCAGTTCAGAATGTAGAAGGGGTCCAACCCGATACTAGAAAGTGGCCGATGATATAAGTTCTTATGTAAGTAACACTTTTCATTTTTCATTGCTGCTGCACATCTGTTACACAAAAAAAAAAAACGGTAAAAACTGATCTACATGGCTTCAACGTCTTCATCTCCCTGCTACAATCATTTACATTACAGGCTTGAAACTGTGTTTTGTCTCTTCATTTTCCACTCGCTCCTCTTCCTACAGTCCATCTGAAAATAAGCGACTGTCAGAATCAGCAGGACGGCTGTCAGCTCCAGCACTAGTGTGTGTGTGGGTGTGTGTGTACGAACCGATTGTACAGTTGGAGGTGATTCTCCTCCTCTTGGGATTATGTCGGAGCAGCTCCAGCTCCCTCTTAGTGGGCTCCCACGTTGAGAACTTCTCCCCTATCCCTGAAACGGATATGAAACAATAAAAACTATAATAATCATGCTATGTTCTGTATCTCAGAAAAAAGACTTAACGTAAAGGAACTGCACTTTATAATATAAAAACAATACTAAATGAATTTATAAATGTTTTTAAGCCTCCTTATAAGCATAAAACTCTTAACCATAATTTTTAATGTAATGATATTCTAATTTGTGTGTGAAATCCATCCACAGCTGCAGAGAATTGACTGACTTGGATGAATTAGTCAGTTTCTGCTGATTACATAGAATTAAACAGCAAAATAAGAAAAAGAAAAAGGAGAAACAGTTTCCTCTTCTACAGTTAAAATTTAAGACATAAATATTCCTGCAGAAAAAAAAGACATACCAGTTTTATAAAACAGGATTTTTCTGTTTAATTAATGTCTCTCAACCTGGACTCTTATCATTTACATCATGTACGCTGATCAAAAAATGACAGGAACACTCTGGAAACACAGCAGATCTCAGTGGGGGAAAAAGAACCATGTTGGATATCTCTGCTATGGACTGGGATGTGTTAAGAACAAAAGAATGAAAATAAACAACATACAGAGAAATTAATTCAACCCAGAAAATCAAAGGATTGTGTCCTAAGGGTATGTCCTCCCAGATCTGGACCAGGGCCTGAGGTGCAACTTGGTGGCATTGGATGGACTGAAACAAAGTCCCAGATGTGCTCTATTGGATTGAGGTCAGGTGAGCATCGGGGGCAGTCGATGGTATCAATTCATTCATTCTCTCTCCACATGAGGCTGGACATTGTCATGCACCAGAAGGAAGCCAGGACTCACTGATACCTAATGGCAGTAAGGGTGCGGTCCATGGAAATGTCTCCCCAGGCCATCACTGACCCACCACCAAATTGATGTCACAGGCAGCTTAATGATCTCCATGGCTTCTCCAGGCCCTTTCACGTCTGCCTCATGAGCTAAATGAGAACCTTCTCTCAACTCTGCAAATCACAGGGCGCCAGTAGTGGACCTGCTGATTCTGGTGTTCTATGGCATACGCCAATCGAGCTACACGATGCCGAACTGAGGGCACAGGTCCCCTAAAGCAGAGGTCCCCAACCCTGGTCCTCAAGGCCCAATATCCTGAAGATCTTAGATGTCTCCCTGCTGCAACACACCTGATTCAAATTAAATGGTTCTGTGACAAGCTCTGCACAAATCTGCTAATGAGCCATTCATTTGAATCAGGTGTGCTGCAACAGGGAGACATCGAAGACCTGCAGGATAGTGGGCCTTGAGGACCAGGGTTGGGGACCACTGCCCTAAAGGACATCATGCCCTCAGGCCACCCCATGATGTCTGTTTCTGATTGTTTGGTCAGAGACATCTACGCCAGTGTCCTATTGGAATTTGTTTTGTAGGGCTCTAGCAGTGCTCACCCTACTCCTCTTAACACAAAGAGGCAGATACTGGTCCGGATGATGGGTTAAAGACCTACTATGGCCCTGTCCAGCTCTCCTACAGTAACTGCCTGTCTCCTGAGACGCTCTTGATCCACTCTGTGTGGGAACAAGACAAAACTTATTTGGTATTAAAGTGCCGTCAAGGAGGAGCTGGACTCGCTGCACCACTTCTGTAGCCAAATTCAAAACAGTCAGAAAAAATCAGCTTCAGTGTATTAAATGATACAAATGTATGAAAATGAGAAGCACAGGAAATCAGATATATAGCGCAACTTCTCGCCAATCTGTTATCCTTGAACTGCTCCGCTTGGGTTTACACCAGTAGACTTGGTGTGGTGACTAAGCGTGCTCGGTGCTGCTGTACCTTGCATCTTCCAGGCTTTTCTTTGCTCATCTTTGGCAATCTGTTCCATCTCTTTGTCATAAATGTAGTCTTGGCACATAAAGCAGTAAATTCCCCCGTACAGCAGGTCGATAGCTGGACACACACACACAAGAAAAAAAAAAATGATCAGAACAGTGCAGGATATCATTTTATTTAAAAAGACAGAGACTTTGGTTTATCTGCCTGTCACAAGGTAATGAAGGGCTATGTTGATGCGGTCTGCGTTAACCACTGACTGCTTCATCTCAGGCTTGTTGCCATGGTGATGCCGCGCCAGGTAGCTTCGGCTAATCTGCTGACAGATCGGCGATCTTTCTGATGCCATTACAAAATGACAAACACTGAGACGTAGTAAAAGCAAAAGGGTTAGGTGGAGAAAGACGAGAGGGAGGAAGGAGGGGGGACCTATCAGTGCAATCTTTCACTGTCACACACTCACTTAAGTGTTCACAACACAAAAAAAACCAAAACAAAACAAAAAAAACCTTCTGCCTCTTTCACTTCTCTCATCACCTGATCTGTACTCTCCAGCTACATGCTTGATGTTGCTATGACAACCTGCCTGAGGGCCTTCTCGGCTGTCATCCTCTGAAGGTATGAAGGGGTAAAAAGCAAAAGGAGGAACAGAAAGAGAAAGGAAGAAATCTGCACAGCAGGAAGACACAAGTCGCAATTAAAGGAAATCCTTCAGCAGTTATGAATATCGGAAGGGTCATCCGGTAACCATGGGAACGAGAGGCCAAAAGAAAAGAGGATAGAGGGGAGAGAAGCCAGCATAAGACGGAAAACAGAATGCGGCAAAAGGCTGAGTGAAAATGCAGAAAAACGGGTGGATGAAAGAGATGAAGTGGCAAAGAAAAAGAGGAGAAGGATGAGGAGGTGTCTTTGATGAAGGCTAATTTAACTGGATGTTAATTACCTTCTCCCCAGTTTCTTGAGATCGGTCCCTTTTTCTCTGTTTGACTGTTTTACTTTAGTTTTTCTGCAGCAATTAATTCAGGAGGTAAACTAATTAAACAATTACACTCTGGGAAACACACCACAGGAGGTCTTTCCTGAGTGGACTGATAAGTGGAGCAAAGAAAGCTGCATAAAACCACCGAACAGAGTCTCAACATCTGCCAAAACCAGCTTTTTGTGGCCGACACCCTGAGTGTCCTCTGCAGAACGCTGCAGTGCTCCACTGCCAGCTCTGAACAGCCCAAATCTGTTAGGAGGAGAATATAACAGGAAGCTACAGCTCAAGACTAACAGGGTGCTGCATAGGGTTAAACATTTTTTTTTAATTTTGTTTGGTAATGTTGTAGGTAACGCATGGTTTTTAAAAAGTAACCAACTTAAAACAGGGTAGAGTAAGAAGATAAAAAGAAAAGCTATCCAGAAGCATTGCGATGAGTTTTCTCCACTGTTCAGTGTCTTCACATGTAGGTCTGATTACCAGTTAAAGTAGGTGCTGGGTGATAAAACTATCTCAAAACTAGACTGATTAAATTTACATTGATCTCTGTGATAAAAACAAGACATTCGATCCATCTACGGCAGGAATCTCAAACTCCGGTCCTTGAGGGACATTGTGTTTAGTCAAAATGTGATATCATCTCATCCAAATTTACCATCTTGTTCTTGTACTTAGCAACGCTCTGAAGTATAAATCCAGCTACTGAGGGCTCTGGTTGAGATTCATTATCTGCCTCAGAAATCCACCTTCCTTGATTTTCCCTGCCTGGCAACAAGAAATACAGAGTTTCCAGTTGCCAATGAAAGCCACTTTAATGCCACACAACCTTTTCTTTTCCTAATCAGACGACCACAGAGGGGTTTACATTGGTATTTAAAGTGCAGTCGATCATTTGGCAGCTGGTATTAATGGCGGAGTTCAGTGGATGGTTACAGGCTGCTCCGTCTCTATGGAAATAACAGAGATGGAGGGGAGGGGAGCCTACAGTTGACATTAGCTTTATTCAAATCTGGACGAATCCAGATCGTCTCTGTTTGATGCAAATATTTAGTTGAGCGACTGAAATGCATCTTTTCAATTTGCCAGGTAAACATGGCATCAATAATCGAGCTGCAGTTAGAAGCAGAGAAGTTGGTTCAGATTATCGGACGTTTTGAAGGAGAAATAAAATCAGCTAATTATCCATGTGATGGCTTAAGCCCCACGATGGTGATGTTGGTCACATATTTTCATTATACTTTTTTTTGCAGATAAATATTAAACCGTATTTGTATTCATGTTTTACCTTGCATTGATGATTTGGAGTGCATACGTGTCAACAATGGAAGGTTATGTGCTTTAACATGTTTGTTCTTGTTTTGAGTTACCGTGGTGGCGCAAGCTTCTTTGCTACGCCTCTCATCAGTAAGGAAAAGGGCGGAGGAGCTTTAAATCTGGATGCCAGCTCGTCAGGCTAAAACCATGTGCTGCTGGATCACTGGGGGGGCGCAAACCACTATAAGCTACCTCCATTGTGTTAGGTCAGTTTTTCCCTCAGGTAAGTTTGATTTTAAGTTAAACTTTTGAGTATCGTTAAATTTAGTTGACCTCTTTTAATGGCCGGCTAGTTTAGTCATTCTTTTGGATTTTTGTATTATTTTCGGGCCAATAAAAACCCAGGTTTTGAAATAACTTTCTGTGTCCTCGCTGCTTGTACTGCTTGGTCCCTGACACACCAAGATATTTAACATGTAAAATCCTCTAATTTCTACAGTTTTTATTTTTTAAAGGGATTTTCAAGAAATCCAATCATAAAGCACATATATTGCAAACAGACTAACATATAAACCTAATCCTACTCAGCTACCAAGACCAATCCAAGTCCCTGTTCATTAGTAAATTCACTAATGAATTTGTTTCCTCTAAAGGACAACGAGGCCAAACAAACCGGTGAGACTCAAATCCCCCTTTGAGGCCAAAGCCCTTTAGACTCTGTTGCAATATCGTTGCAGCAGATTGCAAAAGAACTGAATGTTGTGTTTCTCCCGATTAAATCTCCCACAAAAACAACAATCTGTCACAACCATAAAAAGATAAACACACTGTGATGTGAATGAGTTACAGCTTCACATAGTCATTTGTAACAACTGGTTCAGTTTTTGAGAGATGTCAGCATGGCATCAGTGTTCTGAACCAACACTCATTTCTTCACATGCTGCCTGGAAAATGGGAAACAGGTGCAGAAATTAATCAAAACATGCAAACAAAAATGCAAAAACATAGTTTGTACGATTCTAATTAACTTGGAAGTCTGAATCTCTTTATGTTCAACTGAACCTTCTTGAACCAGCTTTTTCTTGAAGTAATCTTTAGTATTAGTTCCCAGACTTCTTGAAGGACTTTCCACGGCTCTTCTTTGGATGTTGGCTGATTTTTTGTTCTGTTCTCTGTCCAGATGATCCCACACTGTTTCAATAACATTGAGGTTCAGACTCTGGAGAGGATTCATCCCTACCTACATCAGACCTGCTGCTGATTTTCAGTCCAGTTCTAGGGTCATGTGACCTACCTCCGCCTTTTCTCCCTGTTTCCCTTCCTTAAGAATGGCAGCTTGACAACCATCCTTCCATTTCAGATGAGGCTTCAGTGGACAGCAAAAGGTTTGGATGGATCTAAGGACCTGCATCATATCTTTACTGGATTTGTTCCCGTTTTTTTTACATGATATGACTTTCAGATATTTTAAGTTTTTGCGCTTTCTTTCTTTGGTGCTGGCTTTTTCCTCCACTTTGCCAATACTATTATCTGTTTGTCAAACTGTCTTGGCTTAGGCATTTTTCGTAGGTGGAAATAATAAAAATGGGAACAAATTGTGTCTTTGTGACAGGCTGCTGGTAACAAAGTGCCTAAACATGCAATTTTATGTTTTCAGTATGTATAAAAACAACATTTTATTACATTAGGGATGAAACAAAAAAACCTTGATAGGTCTTCAGAAAGCCTGAGAAACGTTTGCTCAGGAACACTTTAAAGATCACAACAAAGTTTGGTTCCTTAAAAGCAAAATTTAAAGAAACAAGAGATGGCTTCACATGTTTGCATGACACTGAGTAGACAGTCTGTGTGTTTTTCTAAAGTAAATACCAACCTAGGTTATGTCTTTTGCTCTTGGCATGTTCGTGGATATGTTTTTTGGCAAAGCAGGCGAAGAAGACGCAGTAGAGGCAGGAGTGGAGTCTGTTGAGGTGGGCGCCGCACATGTGACAGATACATGACTTGGCCTGAAAGACAAGAGCGGGTTGAGGAAAGAAACAAGAGGGAAAGGATAAAAACAGGGAGACAAAAAGACACAATCAGACTTCCTGAATCCTGGACTGACAGCATCAGCAGCTTCCATCCATTTTAAAAAAAATCATCTTTAGAGGACTTAAAGAGGAAACACAGTCCAGATTTAAAGGCTGAATAATTAGGATTTTTTCTGTAAAAATAATTTAAAATATTCTCATTTGTTGTGAGGGATAAAAGGAAGCTTCCCTATAAACAATCTCTCTCATACATCAACAATGTCTTTGTCAAGTTTTTCTCCTTCAAAATAAGAGTTCCGTGCCGGAATAACTTGGGTGCACCGTGTTGCTCTTTCCAACTTCCTGGTTCCTTAACCAATCACATGCGACTCCCCACAGTTGCCTAACAACAGCAGCATGCAGGTATGGAAGCTAGTAAAAGAAGCGGACCAGAAATAGTTTCAGAAAAACCTAAAAAGCCTCAACATCCTGCTAAAAAAGCAAACGACCAAAAACAAAATAAAACGAGGATCAATATTGGAGAATCTTTTGAAAAGTGGAGAAGTCTGAGCTGGCAAAGTTTCTCCTCGACAGGTAAACACCGGAATTTTGCTTAAATTAACTGAAAAGTTTATCTTGATTTACAAAGATTTTAGTCTAATTTATTTCTCGGCACTCATTAAATTAATTTGTGACTGTGTGGATGTATTAGTGGAGTAAATTGGTGGCCTGTTGGTTTACAACAACATATGTAATGATGTTTGGGTCAAGTGAATACTGTCTTTGTCCTTATAAACTTAAGAAAATACTATCAAATTAAATTAAAAGTGCGGCAACCTACGCGAAACTCTGAGGGGGAGGTGGGGGAGGGAGGAAGAACGCTCTCCGTGTTTTTCTCTTTCGACTGCAGTTCTGATTTGAAACACTAGGTGTTAACTTACTTATTTTGCCTTTAAAGATGCCTTCAGTGCCATAATGTCCAATTCATTTCAAATACAGTTAGTAGTAATATATTCATTTTAGAACTATTTTATGCCTTGGTTATAATAATACACTTTTTCTAAAAGAAATGTACTCATGAAAATAATCAAAGTAGGTTTTATGGCTTTATTGTCCTGGAAATAAACAATAGAGGTGTGGATGTTTCTCACTTCTAAGATGCACTCATTGGCTACTTCACCTTCAACTTCAGCCAATCACATGGTAGCAACTCAATGCGTTTAGTCATGTAGACATGGTCAATATGACACGCTGAGTTCAAAGTGAGCATCAGAATAAGGAAGAAAGGGGATTTAGGCGACTCTGAACGTGACATGGTTGCTGGTATCAGGTGGGCTGGTTTAAAAATTAAACACAAATTTGATTATCACACTTATTCGTGTCTTAAAACCCAAAGAGATAAAACTAATTTACGCACAATGCAGTGCCTGTGAAACAATCAGTTCATTTATTTTTCCAATTTCCCGCTTTCTCATAACACTCCACTGTCATGCTGCAACCCGGGGCAACTTAAAATGGAGTTTTTGTCTCTGGTGAGGGTAAAAAAATCAAAGAAAACACCAAAAGAAGTTGGGTTTCCTTATTTGTATGTTGGGCAAGTTCCAGAAAACAGATAGGAAAGTAAACAAAGCAGCTTGTGAACTTTAGAAGACGAAATAAAAATTGCAGGATTATGATATCTGACATTCAACTTTTATTAAAAGTTGTGTTATTTATCAGAAAAAGCTTTAGGAAGTAAAAAATTAAAATATTCCTTCTAGGGTTAGCGTCTCAAAAGCTCTGAGTAGGAAATGTTTTGGTTTTAATTCTCATTTATTAGTAATTACAGCTAGAGAAATACATCTGTTAAAAATCAGAGTCCATAAACTAGCATCTGTAAAGAGCTTTGACATATCAGATGGACAGGAATAAGATTCCTAATGATTGATTATAATTCTCCTGATGAGTAATAATCTAATGTTTGCCAACATGCAGATCGCTTGTTTTCAAAACTTCTGCTGCACAATGGCTTTGTAAAAGTCATTAAATAAATATGTAAACTTAACATGCAGTGGAGAACTGAATTATTAATCTGGCTTCCTATACATTCTGTTTGATAGTCGCCGCGGAAAAAAAAGGGTGGGCGGCCACGAATGTGGGAGGAGGAAAGATAGCAACAGTTCAAACGCTGATGAGCTGGCACGCCAACGAGCCAGCATGAGGATGAGGAGGTGAGAAGAAATGAGCAAATGCCTGGAAGAGGAGGGCAGGGAAGAGAAACATGGATGAAAACAGAAGAGAAAAACAAAAATAAAATGAAACCTGGACTTCTGTTCTGGATCTTTATGGGATGATTGACATAAAATTAGCTAACACTGCATGAGAAAATAGATCTGTACATGCACAACTCAGTGTTTACCAACACAACCAGCTTCCTCTGCTCATCTTAAAAAAGAAAAAAACATGGATTCTTATTCCAGTCACACATGTAACACGTTGACACCACATGAATTATATAAATATGCATCAAAATGCATCAATTCCTCCTCAATCATTCCATTAGGTGTCAGTGCTGCAGCGTGCACGTGTAGCCGATCGTACACATGTAGGAATGTGTGTCAGCCGAGCGTCTTCACATCAGCATCTGAGACTGACTGCACATGTGAAGCACTTACTGTCACTGAACTTTAGGAGCTGTCGTGTCTTTTAGCAACCATCTACTTTTTTAGCTTTCTGCTGCTTTTTTTTCCCTCTAAAAAACCCGCTTGCGTTTGCATGTCTCTGCTAATGATGTAGTTGGATTATACACACAAGTTTCTATAGACTTTCGTATTCCTTGGAAATAGAAGAATTTTCTCTTTGAGAGGTGATGGGGGAAAGTAATACAGTTATATAGAGGCTTCCCGCCCCTTTGTGTTCATAAAACCTGGTCTGGCGTAATGTGATTTGGACAAACGACCTCTGGGCAAGGAAGCTGTAAGTGGGTCGCTGGTGAGGCCACAGCAGGTCAGACTGTGGATATTCCTGCTGATGCTGCATCATACTGGAATGTGGGGAGCTCAGGGCAAGACGAAGGCAAGACTAAATTTTCTGAATTGGTAAAAATCAGAAACATATCCCTGTTGGTCCCTGTTTATTGAACAAACATGGCAAGAAAGAAAAAGGGAAAAATAAGCAGTGATACTTGTGTAGATTCTGCAAATGCTTCACGATGCATAGCTCACGATGCATAGCTCCTGTCACACAGCTCTACTTGACTCTTATCACACACTGATGAGCATATCGCAGACAGTGTGCAAACATTTCGTACATGGAGAGATGCCAGCAATCAAACCACCAACCTTCCAGTTGGAGGATGCTAATGTGTTGTCCTCCAACCCACAGCTTGGACTGTCCATCCTTTTTGCCTACAAATAAAATGGAAAACTGCTGCACTGAAAACAATTTAAGTGGTGCACTAGTGTTAATGATGCAAGTTAGTCTAAAGTCTAAAGTTAGTCTAAAGCCCTGGAGTTAATCACTTTATATGGCACTTTCTCAAGCAGACTGCATATCAAAGTCCTTAACAAACCAAATAAAAACTCTCTCTCTCTCTCTCGCTCATATCCATAACACAGACCAGTTTTTCTGCATCACTATGAAAAAGGATGCTTTCTGTTTTAGCAATTTTGTGTAATTGGAAGAAGGCAGTTTTAGAGACTTTAGGGAAGCTGCTGGACATCCATGCTTGTATATCATGAAGACAAGGCTGGAGCTTCAACAACAGATTTGTTTCATCAGGAAGCAGAAACAAATAAAGCTGGGTGTCATCGGCATAAAGAACGGGAATGTACGCCATGATTCCTGATGATGGTGACCAGAGGGGAGGGTGTATAAAGTGAAGAGAATAAGAAGACAAGAACCCTGAGGAGCATCAAAATAAACTCTGGTAACTGTAGAGCAGTGGTTCCCAACCTTGGGTTCCTGAACCCCCATGAAGGTCCCCAAAAAGCAGAAGGGGTCTGCGAGGTTTTGACTGTACAGAGCCTGTGTGATGGGTAAAATTAAGGCCATGTCCACACAGAGACAAGCTGAGATGCATCCACATATTCACATTCTGCGAGCCTTAAAACACTCACTTACAAAACATGTCCATAGTCTAAAATAAATAAAAGCTACTTAGTAGGCCACACCTCGAGCATCCGATCACCTTTGATCCATGTACTATGTAGTTTAGTGAGGTCAGTGAGATGGTGCAGTTATAACAGTGAAGTAGTTCATGACTATCCTGGCAACCTTGATTTTTCCTGCACCCTTTCATTAATGAAACAAGTCTGAAAAACACCACAGTACAGACGATTTGTTTCTCTTTTAAAAAAAAAAATGGTGATGTCTTCTTACTTTCTGTTTTTTGCTGAATTAGCCAAGGTGCATGTTCAAATTAGCCAGTGTGTTGATGTCCACTTGCGTTAAGCAAAACCCAGCTCCAACGTCACGCAGCATACTGGAGGAATAAGTCATGAAGTGCAGTTTCTCAGCCTTGGGGTGCTGCTGGACAGCAACGGCTCCAGACGCGTATAATAAACGTCACTGTGCCATCGAATGAGTCAGAACGTGGAGTTTGAAGGTCGGAAAGTTTCATAACGCATCTTAAAAAGGGCATGAAAGGACACATTTGTGCTGAGAAGCTAGCAAGTGAAAGTATGGTTTCAGCATAAAGGGCTGGAGTCACTGCTTTTTGGTATTTGCATTACAGAGATCTTCAAGGAAAAACAGTTGGGAACCATTACAGGAGAGGATACAGTGTTGGCTTGAACAAGGTAAAACCTGTCAGATGAGAAGGATAAAAACCTAAATAAATAACCTAAATAAACCAGTTTAAAGCATTGCCCTTGATCCCAATCTTATTCTCAAGTCTCTGTAGCAACATGTTGTGATCAAGGGGGTTGAATGCAGCACTGAGCTGAAAGAACACCAAAACACAGACAAGACTATTATCAGATGAAACCACAAGGCCATTTGTCACTTAAATTAGTGCTGCTTGTGTCCAGGTGTCTCTCTTTTTCAGCTACTGCCTCAGTGTTTCAAACCACAAACACACAACTACCAGGACCCAAAGTTTCCAGGCAGAAAACAAATCTGGTTTATTTGTGCAGTAAATGCTTTTAAGGCTTGTGGCTAATCTGTGTTTATATCAGTTTACTGCAACAGTTGCCACTAAAAAAAGATATATTCTATTCTATAGTCATTTAGCAGACGCTTTTATCCAAAGCAACTTACATACTTATATTCTCTTGTCTTCACCCTGTTTTGCTGAATACAATATCATCTTAACCATTATGTGCAGATTAATACATAATCATGTCTGGCGATATAACAATAATAATAATAATAATAATAATCCTTCAAATCAACACACTCCATGGGAGCATCTTTGGATAAACATGTGATAAGACACAGCTGAAGAGCAAAGATTGAATTCTCAAGGTGAACAAATGAAGAAAATTCATTCTGCATTAGAAGGTCACTGTCTGCTTGATGCACATTAAGTGTTGATTGTGACCATCTGTTTTCTTTTTATTTTAAACAGTAACACTTGTGAGTGTTGTTGCACAGTAGATACATAGTAGAACCAACTAAATAGCATATACAGCTATGGTATTGCATGCAATGCTTTATATGCTCACAGACAATATACTACCACAACTTCCATTACTGAGTGGAAGACAAAACCTCAATGGATCCAAATGAACTAATATTAACCAGGGGTGCATGTGTACCAGCCTGGGCTATTGGAGGAGGAGATCCTTAAAAAACACTCGCACCACTTACTTCAGTCTAGATGCCTCCCACTGATCCCCTGCACATGACAGTGGGCTAATGGTTGTACCACTGCACACAAGTGCAGGATAAAAGCAATCGTACACTGCAGATGCAAGCGCAGTATGCTAATATTTGGCACATCTGTACTATCCGCACATGTCCTGTTTTTTTTAACCAGCTACATAACATTCTTCGTGTAGATTTTTCGGGGTGCTGATTGATATGTGGTAACGATGTATGTTTTTAACTCATTCAAAATCTGAGAATGGCCCACAAACAAGGAAATACCCCTGTCTGAAGGTGGAAGGAAGTAGAGCAGCTGCAGGCGCAGAGCCAATGCAAACAGATGCACATTAAAGGCGGCTAGCCCTCTGATCTAGTGTGTGGGTTCTCGCTTCGATAGAAGGCTAACCGACGGCAACGAGGGGTTCATTACAGTAGTTTGCTTAAGCTTGGTTTAAACGTAGCTGTGGATATCCTGTCGGGTTGGTATCAAGGCTAACTCTTAAGGGAAAAAAATAAGCCCATGAGGCCAGGTAGTACTTAACTGAGAGCAACAGTAGTTTTGCATCAAGTGTCTGGGTATCCGATGTTTGTGTTGTTTTGGAAGGGCGGGGAACTGTCCACGCACGCGATGCGAGCTCACGCAAACATACGCGCACCCAGAAAAACACACGATGTGGTTTGAGTCACTTCTAAACATTATTTCTGTCACTTGTTACCTTGCGTTTTCTGGTCTCAGCGGAACCGCTCCACACGAAACACTGATAAATGAGCCTCAGGTTCTGCTTCCAGTTGTCCACTTTGAAGCCATTGACATGGGGGCAGCCTCCGGGACTCATTGTAGTCACAGCATCCGGCTTTATTGTCCTGTGAGCGACGAAACCGCTTCAGAACCCTCCACACAGCCACAGTCCAAATGGGCTCTTGGCTAGCTCGCCAGGTTCGTTACCCACCGAATGCTGCGTTCGGGCTAACTGGACATGTTGGTTGCGGGAGCCGAGACACGCGCAGTAGCAAACATCAAGGCAAATTTCAAAATGTGCCTATTTTTTGGAAATAAATATCAGTCACGCGCTTGAATTCGGGATTGCGCAGCACATTATATAGTTCTACACATTGGCTAATTTACATGTTAGCACGCTGGCTAAAGTTGCTTAGCATTGGAATTTCAACAGTCGATTACACAGTAACTGTCATCAAGACCCTCCTCATTCAAGGAGGTGGACCAATGACAGTCCAGTTTTTAGCTTGATTGACGTTTGAGAAATAGCTTTTTTTTCTATTAAGTCCCACCCCTAAGGAATGGGTGCTGCATCGTGATTGGCTCCATTTTCTTGTAACCCACATCAGTTTGTATGAAGACGCTCATTGGCTAATGCGTAAATCAGCTTCACTGTATCAATCAAGAATGTTATGACAATCAAGACGGTAATTCAAATACAACTTAAAGAGAACAGAAAGTTATACATCCTTAAACAATTTATTATTAACAGATCCAAAATCGCAATGCTCAAGCTTCCAAAATGACATGACAGTTTGGTTTCATCCGTTGACTTCATCGCCTGTAATAAGCTGTAAAAACAGTTTTATGTACAGTGCTCTAGCGACCTCTGGTGGACCTGATCTAAAAACCAGGAAAAAAAAATAATAAAACAAAAAACAGTGCACCAGATTGTGAATGACTTCGCCACAGCGCCGTTGCTTGGTCAAGGGCATGTTCATGTGTACAATTTTGCAATCGATATCTACATTCACAAGGAGTGAGACGGAAACGATCATTGCAGTCTTTACAAATGTAGAATATAATCAGATTTATTTCTCGTCAACCAAAGATGTTTCACCTCCAGTTACGGCCATCATGCAGTAGAACCAAAACAAACAGTGAGATTATTCACACATATGTTTGGAACAAATAAGTCCAGTTTTTATTGTGGTGGTTTCTGTCAATGTAGCAGTGGTGCTCCAACCTGAACATTGATAAATAAAACACTGACAAAACTGTAATTTTTTTTTTCCTTTTTCTATAAGGATCTTTTGTTATCCTTAAGACACCGTGAAGTAAGAATAACCAAATTTATCATCATTCCACACAATTAGATTTTCCTTGACCAATGTCCTTATGCAACAGAACGTTTGTTTTCCTCTTTAAAAAAAATCCAACTCATCCTGGGAAGAACGTGTTGGTTGGCTGCAGTGTTTTCTCCCAGTCCAAGGCCCCTCAGGAATAACTTGATGTTTTGCTACCAACATCATCCTCCTGCGATCCCATACTCTGAAGAAAAAAAAAAAAAGGTGTCACATGTTAATAAAGTTACCCTGTAAAATTGACCAAACTACATGTTGCAAACTGGTTTGTGCTGTACTGATTGTTAAATGTGTGCATGCAACAATCCTGCCTCACCTTCTGCACAAATTGTGGGTTTACTGTGATTTCCTGATCCATAGACTTTAGTTTCTCATCCAGCTCTATACATTTCAACATCTGAAAAAGATGCATTACAGTAAAATATTTGAAAATGCACAGCAAAGAAAAGACAATTCTCAAGACCGATTTGAGCATCACCTCTTGGTCAATTTTGTGGAGCATTGCTGGGTTGTTGTATTTTTCTGGGTTGTCGTGGAAGCAGACCATACCATCCTTTTGGTTAATGCTAGCATAGATCTCACCATCTTCAATCTGAAAGTAGCACAAGGAGGAGTTTTAATGTTGTAGCTTTGTAGCAGGAATTTAATCCAAGATAAACAGAAGTTAATGCAAAATATTGGATACATTTTCTAGCGAAAAAACATCAAAACATTCAACAAATAAAGCAAAGATTTAATAGTGTAATCTGCATGATTCAAGCTTTTTGTGCTATTCTCCTAGCGGATCGACTCACCATGTGTAAGACGTATTTCTCTGCTTCCTGGGGACCTGAAAGCTGCACTCGACTCGCCATATCTTGCAAAGACAACGTCAGAAAGGTCTGCAGAGGGGAGGATGAAAAAAGTCAGATCAAACCTGCTGAACCTGTGAGCGCGAACTCAAGCAGGATTGATCTCTGATTCATACATGTGGCTTGGTTGTATGTTTTCAGAGAATTGAACGTGAACATTTGCATCATCCCATGCAGTTCCTCCAGCCAATATCTACAAAATATCAGAGCTGCAATGTGTGTGAAAACAGATCAAACCACCTTAATTTCTTCCCTTTCTGGTCAGTTTCTGCTAGCATCCCTATCTATGACACATCCAAATTAACCAAGAGTTGTTACAGAACAATATGGAAGCATGTGGACTCTTTAAAGCAAAAGCGCTGGATTCCCCCTCTTCCTAAGAAATGTCTCCGCGTGATCCACAGAATTCTCCATCTCTATCTAATTTTACCCACACACCTGTGGGTAGAATTATGTCCGCTATGTCTTGTAGATTAAAAAAGTTTTGTATCAGTCGTGTTTAAACAGTAGAAACTTTTATAAATAAACATTTATTGTCTTTATTGTTATTTTCAGAAATTTGTTGGCTTTTCAGCAACTAGGTGCTTTACAGCAGTCTAAGTGGCAGAAGAGGGACATGGACTTGAACCATGGACTACTGTTGGCTGTGAAAGCTCCTGAAGTCTTGAGTAAGGTAATCTATGACCACAGCTGCCATCTTACTGGAAATTTATGCAATAATCTGTGGGAATATACTGAGGAAATCATTTTTCAGGTAATAAATTTAACTTAAATGCGCCATCAGGACCCCTGATTACAGATCACATGAAATATGACTTATTAAGGTCAATTCTGATTAACAGATATATAAGTTTATGTTCAATGTGATGTGCAAACAGCAACTGGTTATTTATGAATTCAATTTCAATAAATACTTCAGTATTTTTCCCTGGTGTTAAACGGCGGTCTCTCCAGTATTTTGAGGCGTTTTTTTGTGATTGTTGTAACCTAAATACGTTTACATTGCAGCAGGTTTTGCAAAAAAAAGTTGCTCAAAAGGTTGCTGTGGGTTTTATTTTTTTTTTTTTTTTTGCTAAACCTCCTGAAATTTATTTAATTTAAAAGATATACATACTTGACTGAAATAAGCAGACTGGGAGAGTATTTCACCATTTTGCAAAATGCTTCTTCAGCCAGCAGAGAAAAAATAAATAAATAAAATAGCCTGCATATAAATTCTGATTCTTACAGTAGTTCCTGCAGATCTGTATGGAAAAGACTCATTATGGTGATTTTCCTCGTCTCATCTCTTCTCACATCTCAGATATTTTCTAGCTGAGTTTTACCACAGAGAAATGTTTGTATCTTGCAATGCTGCTTGTGGTATAAATCAGATTATTTATACTCTTCTGGAGGAGTCTGGGAAAGTATTTTTAGGCTCTGGAGTCTTTATTGGATCACTGGTTGACAACAGGCTTCGCCCATTGAGCCGTAGCTTCTGTATGTGAGACGTCTGCTCCCCCAGTTGAGCTGAACTCCTCTCAAATAACTGGGGAGAGTCTTGCTCAGTCCTTTGGGGCAATGTTGGACAGGAGATACAACACGTTTTTCCTCACACACATCTGCACCTTAATAACCAGAATCTCTGAAGTTAGGTGGTGACATTTGTATAATTAGGTAAGTAGAGCAGTAGCTCTCAAACTGGGGGTCAAGACCCCCATGGGGGTCGCAAGATAATTTCAGAGGGTCGCAAGATCATTGTAAAAAATAAATAACCTACATTTATCAAATAAATTTGGGATTTTTACCAGGGCTGTCAAAAATAAATCATTAACGAAGATAAAAATCTTTAAAATATTTGCCTTAATGTTTTTTAACACATTAACACATAATAAAGTTAGCATTCCGGCCATATTAAAAATCTAAATTTTACATAATCTCCACGAGAGAAGCTAATTTGGGGCATGTAGCTGCCTTGTCTCAGTGGTGAACCACCAGAAACCACTTTATCCTCCTTATATATGAAGATTCTGACAGTTTTCCAACCTTACATTAAGAGGATGCTGCACGATGACTCATCTGATACATCACACAACTAACTGCACACTAAGTCGTTGCGTGGGGGTCACCAACAAAATCTCAGGGATGTGCAGAATTCACGAGATTTGGCTAAATTCATGTTGATAGTTGTGATTGTAACATTGCAAATTCCTGGAGGGACGATAAAGGGGAAATAAATGACGATAAGAACTAATGTTGACCATCTACCATTCGTCATCTTTAGCATCAGATTCGGCCCAAAGTGGAGGTTTGTCTTCCTGTTACAAGGAATTTTCCTCTCTACTGTCACCTGGTGCATTGAGGATTAAATAGAAGAAACCTGAACAAGTCCCTTTTTAATAGGTCTTTTAAAGAATTAGCATTATATGGACCCAGTTATCCTGAACTGGAGTAATGTGGAACATGTAATCAGCCGAAGTGAAATGTACTGTATCTTTAAAGGTACCTTAAGATAACCGTTGTAACTGGTGCTACACAAATAAATCTGAATTTAATTTTATAATCAGTTCATCCCTACTATGTACTGTATTTACAATAAGCATGGCAAAAATATGATTTCATTATCACACAATTTTTTTTTTTACAAGAAACAGGACCTACAAACAGGATTTTTCCAAGACAGAAAGCAATTAGTACCAGTAGTACCAGACCCCTAATTCATTTTGAAGGGTCTATGAATAACCAACCAAGTGTTTCAGAGAAATTCAGCCCTTTTCTACATGACAGTCTAGCTAAACAACTCTTGAAGAAAGCAAGCCCTTGTCTGTATCTATATTTATCTCAGGTTTCCAAGAATGGCTAACAGCTGGATATAAGACATCTGCATCCATCTTTACACGCCCTTGTAAGAGGGATGTTGATGTTTCTTTTGACCTTTCTACATCTTTTAGATTTCTTTAGTTCTATTCTACCAGCAAACCTGCCACAGATTATAGCCCAAGTGTCAGATTTCCTGATGACATCTGCAGAGTGTTTATCATGTTTATAATTTATAATGAGTGCGGGTGCGTCCCACCTTTGTTAGCCTCTGGATGTTCTTCTTGTAGAGGGACGAGAGGCACTGTTTGACCAGGCCTGTGTTGTTGTCTCGTGTGAAGGTCTCGCTGTGTTTGCTGACCAGGCTGCGCAGCTCGGCCGGGTTGTTGGTGGTGTAAACCTGAGCTAACTCGTGATATGCGTTGCTCAGGGGCTGAAGGCAGAAAACACAAAGAATATGTTAAGAGGAAAATAACTTGGATCTTTACTGGTTTTCATTGCATGGCAGGAAACAGGCTTAATAACAGCTAATGTGTTCTTCACAGCAGAACTCTGGATGTCCACGTGGAGTTAAACTGCTGCATACAAGTGTTGCTGATTTCATAATCAATCACACAGTCGCTTCAAACTGTTTTGTAATCAGTGATTACTCAATAAAAAGATGAAATGATGGGGTCATGACTGCTTCTTGTCACAATCTGAGCCTTGTCTCTGTTTATTCTGTTTCTTGCTCGACTACACAGGCTCTTATCAGCAAACTGAAGCCACACAAACAACCAAATCTGAATGTTGTGTTTACAAAAGATAATAAGAACTGCTGGGGTAAAACTTAAACTTAACACACTTTGAGAGATTGAGGATGTTAAACTTCAGACTGAGACAGAAAAATGAAAAATGAGTTCATCTAAAGCACTGCTGTCAGTTTCATACAGACGTGCAGATGTTAAACTCTCTCCCAGGTTTTGTTTCATGTTGACAGACCATGTAAAACCAGATGCAATCCTTTAAATTTAGAAGAAATATATCTACTTTAATATATTTAAAAGAAGGATCAGACGAGCTGATCATGTGCTACGTTTATTTTATTCTTCATTTCATCACAGAAAAAGGGGCAGAACCAGCTGATCCTACTCGTTGAACTTTTTAAATGCAGATTTAGTGACGTCTGTAAATTTTTAAGGCAAATATAGTAATAAATATAGGTTAAATGGCAAAATCCTGCACCAGGGACCAAACATGGAAGCGGTAAACACTTTTTATGTGATATATGTCAAAATGAAACGTATTTGACAAACAAAATAGGCTCAGACCTCTGACGGTTAAACGTTTAAAAAGTTCTTAACATATCTTTATGCAAGTCACATTAAATAATAATTAAATAAATAAATGTCTACACATTGAATTCAACCATCTAACAACTGGACTGGGTTTATTGTGTGTTAATCCTGCTATTTCTGTGTCCTGGCGTGTCCTGGACCCTGCTGTGCAGCCGTACCTTGATGAACCTTCCTACTATCTGTGAGGTGTATTTGGGCAGCTGCTGCACTTTGCCGTGGAGAATGAGGGACACCAGGATGTATTTCTTATAGGCTTCCAACATGATGTGGCTCACTGCCATGGCTGGAGTGGTTATTGCCTGGCGAAGGAATCGAGACAAGTTAATGCGAGTCAGAGAGCTCATAAGTGTAAAAACGTTCTTTATCCTGTCATTTAAATAACAGAAAAAAGTACCTGTTCATAAAAATACAGTGCTCTTTCAAAGTTTTTCAGGCCCGTGTAAATCATGCCACCATAGTAGTAGTAACATAAAAAGTGCTTTGCGTCGTAGGCTCCATTCTCCTTGCAGATGTCCATCATGTCCAGCTCCAAAAAGGGCAGGGCGGGCTTGAAGCACTTCGCTAACAAGCACAGCTGCACGGGTTGATATCAGAAAAGAGAAAGGATGTATTTAAATCCTTCAGCACAGCTATTACACAACAAAACTCTTCAGCCAAGCATCATTTCTTTTAAAACGGCCAAGAAAACTGACATAAACTGAATCACAGTATTTTGCAGCAAACAGATTTTTTTTTATTTTTATTTAATTCTACTGAGCTTTAAAGTTAATATTATGAGCAGCCAACACAGTCCGAACCCTCTTAGACAAACTTTCTTGTAATTTCTTCTTCTTCAGGAATAGTTTTCCAGGCTTCTTAAAGGACTTTCGTAAACTCTTCCTTGGATGTTTCTGGCTTTTGTTCTGTTCTCTGATCTCCCACTGCTTCAGTAATGCTGAGGTCCAGACTCTGGGGAGGATTCATCCCTCCATCAGACCTGTTGTCACAGATTTTTAGTCCAGTTCTTGTCATGTGGCATACTTTAGCCTTTTTTTTTTTTAGCCTGTCATTTCTTAACGTCATTGCTTTCAGATCTTGTACATCTGCTGTAAATAGTGTTTTAGTTTGACACTTTCTTTTGTCCTCTACTTGCCCCGTTTCCTAACATTTTTTTAAGAAAACACCACAAATTATGCTGAGATATGCCAAGTTTTCAGCCAATATCTCTTTTGGGAAACAACTTGTTGGTGCAACAACACTATTTTATGTAAAACTGTGTAATCTTTGCTGTTTTTCATTGATGGAGCTAAAGAAATGGGAACAAATGACGTGCCTGTCGGTGCAGATACAATTTAAAACAGACTTTTTCTACATCGTCTGGTATGTGTCAACACAACACTGGTACATCCTTTAAGTTAGGAGCCTTTTTTTTATCCTTAAATGATTCATAGGTCAGTGTTCAATGACTAATCAAACAAAAACACATCCCTATGAAATCAGTCTAAATGGTACAAGAACTGGACAGAAAACAAGCGAAGAAGTCGATGTCCAAAGGCAAACTTTGACCTTCAGAAAGCCTGAAGAACTGTCACTCAAGACCATTTTTACATATAACAAGTAAAATTGGCAGCTTGGAATCAAAACACATAGAAATGAGGGCTGGATCAGGACTTTTGTACTGAAATACAAGTAGACATCTAACCGAAGGAACAGCTACTTACATCTTGTTAAGCATCAAAACTAAACATTAAGCATAAGGCTGTTTTTGGTACTAATAATGGTGAAGATGGACCCGAGGCTTTGACTCACCTGACACAGGTCTGCATGAACTGAGGTAAGTTGGTTTGTGTTCATCTGCATTTTATCTATTGCCTGTTTTAGGACGACGACACCCCTCAATGGCTGTCAGAGGAAGATAACATGAGTTATTCAGCTGCAGCTTCACTGAGACATCCAAACACACTGAAAGCCATTCTTAAAATATTTAGTTCAAGAGGGAAAAGGAAAACAAGCTTCTCTTAGGTGCAGATTCATGCAAGCTCTGCCTGAGAGGACAGTAATGAAATGTACTATTCAAAAATAGAGGTTTGAATTTGTAGGATGATGCAGATGAAATTCAACCCGAATTGCTGCACAGTGGCTCTTAAAAAGCTCAGCGCTGCTGGGATGTTGATCACAGAAACACAAAGACTCAAACCCACCACACAGCGCAGAGAGATCAACGCTAACTGATCAAGTGGAAGGAAGTGGTGGTTTTTCTCTCATCTGTCAGAAAGCAGAGGTGTGTGAAGTGCAGAGGCCTACTGTCTCGTGGGTTTGTCAAGTAGTATTGAGAATGTTCAAGTGTGTGAGAGTATTTGTGTTGCATATAACACATACTGAACAGTTAAGTGGTCTAAAATCAAACGATGCTTTTATAACTAAATCAGCATTCTGACAAGGAAAACACACACTGCTCAACAAAAAGGAGAAGACAAACCAAGAGGCTAAAACTGAACTACTAAACCCACTCCAAAAAGAAACTTCTTTAAAAAAAGAAAACCAGGTTTTCAATATTCTCCAAAAAAAAACAAACCGTTGTGACAGTGTCACAGCTGCAACTAGATGATGACATGATAAACAACAGTACCTCATGGGTTGGGAAATATTCCCTGGTGATATAATAAAATGGAAAGTCCAGTCTGGAAAACTGCTTATATCAAACTGTTACTTCGTGTTTTCTTTACTGATAATAATCAGTGGTAAGAGGAAATGACAACAAAGAGGACAAAGAGCCATGTTGATGGTGTTTAGTTAAACTCACCCCAGCTGCTGGGATGTCAAACCCCTCAGGGTGGGCAAGTTTCCATTCTCAACATCTGTCAAAACTACCTGACTTTATCTGCTGTTTTTATTAACAGTGGGAACTGAAACAGATGAGGCACAAAAACAATGAAAACACTTGTTTTTTGGTCATTCTTTTAATCCAGGTGGAGCAAACATTAAAAATGTTCCACAGACAGAAATAAGCATGTTTGAGTTTTTACATTAAACCAGGCACAATGACGACTCTAAGCAGTGAGTTTGTGTTTCATAACACGAGTTCGGCATCTGGTGATTTTTTTTTCCAAAAGCCTGGTTAGCAGCAACAGGCAAAAATAAAAACAAAATTACTCAAAGCCAGTTTTAATCATTTGTGTGGGTTAAAACTGTCTGACTTAGAAACACGTGACTTGCTTATTTGATGTAAACATGCTGCTCAGAGTGAAAATGAAGTGAGGTGTTAGTTACAGTATCGTTTCTTCATGACACCATCTGAATAGGATAATTTCTATAAATAACTTTTACCAAAAATAAACACAATCAAAGATTATAATTCTTATGTTTTTATATATTTTTTTAAATCCTGTTTAAAACAAGAGAACTATAAGTTCAATAAAAAAAAAAACACACTCTTCTCAGTGACTTATTTCTACACTAGTGATGTTTTGGCAACATGCATGTGTAAATAAGTTTTTCTCATCAGGTTATGTCAGATGCATAGATCATTGGTAGATGCTGAAGGATCACATTAAAATAACAAAAAACGAGCACCAGTTATATAGATATTTCAGCTCTATAAAAACCAGAGCACACCTCCCATTTAATGTCCACCTACATTTATACTAATGTGGTATTCCCATAAAGAACATGTAAAACAGTTATTGTATTTCTGTCACACCCTCGTGCACACTGACCAGTGTTGATGAGTCTGAGAGAATATTTTTAAACCTTTTTTGTGAGCAGTGGACTGCCCTGATGCTGTGCGTGAATCACAATCCACTGACCCATTTATGCAACACAATACTGTGAGAGACTGGTTCACCTTTTGTAACGAGATAAACTGCTCAAAAATAAAATGAGTTGGATTTTTTTTAAACAGAAGTGTTCACAATTATATCAGCTACCAGTTAGTCAAATCAACATAGCCTGACCTTTTAAACCTACCATGCAATTACTCTTTTCTTGTGTTCATCAAAGTGGTGGAAGTACGTCACACGTGGAGTCACAGTGCCCTCTTGTGGTCAAATATGTGAATGTCTTCTCCCAACAGCTTTACAGTGAGAAACAAATTTCCATATAATTTCTTTTTTTTTCTCAATCGGCACCAGTTCTACCAAAAACACTCTGAGGCTTGTGGGTGATGCAGTTCCTCACTGCCTTTTGCTGTCCAGGATAGCCCGCCAGTCGTCCGACCAGGAGAGGAGCCGTCTCTGGGAGGGGCTGATGGACAGATGCTTGTTGTGGCAGGCGGTGAACAGGATGTGCTCCCAGGCTGGTTTGGTTTCCACCCCTGATTAAAACAAACAAGTTTAACTGTGAGGATGCAAAACACTGAGACAACACAGCGGACCCAGACAATGCAACACAAAGAAGAATTAGCTCATTTTATTGCTTTGTTTTTTTTTTTTTTCCATTTTATTTCTTTTATTTCTTTTTTAAATTGCCACATTAAGTCATTAAAATACACTGGCACTAATTAACTGAGATTTCTGAACCCCTCCAATAAATATAATTTTGTCATAATAATAAAAGGTTTGTTGAATTTTAGATCCCTGTTTTAAGTGTTGAGCATTGAGGCATTTAAGTTTTAAATGTGGTATATTTGAGCTTTTCCAGACTATAAACAGAAACTATGGTGTACTTAAGAGATAAAGACTGATCTGTTTTCTGTAATTTGATATAAAACACATATTTGGCTTTCAGGGTTATAGAAGCAGCAGGTAACAGATACTATTAAAGTTTAGGATGCATTAGTGTCTGTTAGTAACAGAGAGCTGCTCTGCTGAGGTCAGATGTACACTATATTGCCTAAAGTATTGGCTCACCTGCCTTGACTTGCATGAACTTATTAGACATCACATTCTTAATCAAAGGAGTTCAACATGACCTTGGTCCACCCTTTGCAGCTATAACAGCTTCAACTCTTCTGGAAAGGCTTTCCACAAGGTTTAGGAGTTTTTATAGGAATTTTTGACCATTCCTTCAGAAGTGCATTTGTGAAGTCGGACACTGATGTTGGAGGAGAAGGCCTGGCTTTCAGCCTCCGCTCTAATTCATCCCAAAGGCGTTCTATCGGGTTGAGGTCAGAACTCTGTGCAGGCCAATCAAGTTCATCAACACCAAACTCGCTCATCTATGTCTTCATGGACTTTGCTTTGTGCACTGGTGCACAGTTATGCTGGAACAGGAGAGCGCCATTCCCAAACCGTTCCCACAAAGATGGGAGCATGGAATTGTCCACAATCTCTTGGTATGCTGAAGCATTCAGAGTTCCCTTCACTGGAACTAAAGGGCCAAGCCCAGCTCCTGAAAAACAACCCCAAACCATGATCCCACCTCCACCAAACTTTACATGTTGTAGTATGTAGTCATACAAGTACCGTTCCCCTGGCAACCACCATACCCAGACTCTTCCATCAGGTTGTCAGATCCAGTGGTGGCATTCTTTACACCACTGCATCCGACGCTTTGCGTTGTTTTTGGTGATGTATGGCTTGGATGCAGCTGCTCGGACGTGGAAACCCAAACCATGAAGCTCTCTGATCTGAAGGCCACAAGAAGTTTGGAGGTCTGAAGCAATCGACTCTGTAGAAATCTGCAGACCTTTGTGCACTATGAGCCTCAACATCCACCGACTCTGCTCAGTCATTTTATGGGGCCTACCACTTTGTGGCTGAGTTGCTGTCATTCTTTATCGCTTCCACTTTGTTATGATACCACTGATAGTTGACTGTGGAATATTTAGTATCTGAGACGCTGGTTGGACAAAGAAAGCATTGTTATGTCATTGCTTTGTACTTGTTTGTTTTGTTTTTGAAAGTCCAGGGTATTTGTTGCCTGACAGCGAAGCCAAAGATCAGAGCAGAGGGCAAAGTCCTTCCAGGTGATCCAACGCAGTATCAACGTCAGACTGGGATCAGAGAGCACAGTCCTCAGACATGCCATTGTCATTTGTTTTTGTTTATTTTCAATGATCGTGGGCATTATTTTTTAATTAATGGTAAAATTATCCCTATCTCCTCATAGTAAAGAATCCTTATAAAAAAATTCATTGATTCAAGTCTAGAACTGGATCACCCCAAAAAATTTAAGCACTCCTTCCTTGATCCATTTCTGAGATTCCCTGAAAACTTTATGAAAATCTGTGCACAGCGTTTTTAGATATGTTGCTGACAGACAGACAAACCAACGCTGCTGAATGCATGACCTTCGCCTTGGTGAGGGTAATAATCGGAGCTCTGAGAGAAATTTTCTACCCCCATAAAACAGCCCTGGAAGCCAGGAAGCTTCAGAGTGGGCCTCACAACACTCAGCAATTCTAACTGGCTGGATACATTTTTATCTTAATCTTTCATTAATTTTAGATTTCCTAATTTAGCAATCCAGCCAATACCAAATTGTAAATGATTGAGGAAATGCAGAATAACCAGGAAAATTATCTTTTGATTTTATATATATTTTTTTTTTGTTGACATGAGGACAAAAAGTGATGAAGCATTTCAGGACTTGTTTAGGCCCATTTTCCCTGTAAGAACACATCTTCAGCAGTACATGGTAAACCTAAGAGCTTGAATCAAAGGCAACTGGACTTGTTTTGTCTCTTGAAAACATTTCGCCTCTCATCCAAAAGACTTCTTCTTTATGAACTGACTGGTGAGAAGTTCCAGGTTTTTATAGCATACGAGCCTGGAAGTCCTCACCAGTCAGTCCTTTGTTGAGCATCTGTGTTGCGTGTAAAAGTACACAGGCGGAGTGGGGGTCAACGTTTATACGCCACCGATATGCCTCTGAGTCACAGGGAGGCAATCACAGAGGTGAAACAGCACCTCTAACTACTCACTCAGCTGATTCTGTAACACCAATATGATGCACGTTAGCACACGTCGATGCAGAGCTGAGCTGCCTCCGTTTGGCTCGTGTCATTTACCAGCGGTGGGTTTCTTAGGATTGATTTTTCTTTTTCTTTTTTTTTTAATGCGAGAGCCTTAAATGGGTACCAAACCCATGAAACCCATGAGGTTGTGTACATGATAACAACCACCGCCACTGTAAAATCATTGCTGTCTCAACTTTGTCTGGAAAGCAAATATTGATGCATATTGATTAAAACATAAAAACAATATTCCTGAGGTCTTTCAGTCTGGTTTTAAAGCCTGTCAGAGCACAGAATCGGCACTTTTAAAAGTTTTTAATTACATCTAATTCACCAGACTGGGGACACTGTTTTTTCTTATGCTTTTAGATTTGACAGCAGGCTCTGACACAGTCAACCATGAAATCTTATTACCTTACCTGGAACACTGCGTCGACATTCAAGGTCCCACTTGACCTACTCAACGCTTCTCTTTGAGATTTTATGTCTTCATTCATTCATTTTCTATACCACTCACAATCACTCCTAGGGAGAATTTAGAGAGACCAATTAACCCAGCATGCATATCTTTGGATGGTGGAAGGAAGCCTGAGTAACCGGAGAGAACCCACACAAACACGGGGAGAACTGTTAGAACTTAGTGGTCCACTTGACGACTCTTCCCTGCAGGCTTCAACTCACTGTCACCTTTTGTTAAACTTGAAGCTTCAAGCCAGGGTGAAAGTGATGACCCAGAGGTGAAACTGGAGTAAAGTCCAGTTTCTTTCAGCTGAGACAACTAGCAAAAATAACACCACTATTCTGGCTGTTTCCATGAAATGGATTGGAATAAAAATAATGAATGAAATAAATGTCACAGGCAATATAAGAATAATTATTCTTTTTTATGTTTTTTTTCTTAACTTGCAATTTTTATAGCTTCAACCTTTTCTGATTTGGGGTTGTATTGTCATCAAATTATTCTCTGTTTTTGTGTCTCCTTAAAAGCTTAATAGGAAGTGAGGGCGTTTTGCCTGTGATGGAACAGATAAGGTGCATCAAGGTGATATTTTAAGCCACGTTTTAAAGCATCCTTGTTTGAAAACAAGTCAGCTGGAAACAATTCAAATGCAGTGGAGGTGGCACTTGCTTCTGCCAGCTTCAGTCAACAAACAGCTACGAACAGCTGCCGTCTTGAAGTGCATGTGAACACATGTAGCAACAGTAACTAAGGCAGGATGGACAAAGTAAAAATAAGATAGTCTGACTTTGTTTAGTACATGACAGACAAAGCTCACCGTGAATGTCGGGCTTGTCATCTATGAGGATGTCACCAGTGACTAGTGTCTTGTCTTGGTCAGGATGACCTGCTCCAGGAAGTCATGGCCCAAATGCTTCTCCACCCAGGCATACTGGAAACACACACACACAAGAAGCAGATAAGATCAGTTAGAAAAATTAAACACATTTATGACTTTCAAAGGAAAATCATCCATGTTATTGATCAGAGGAAGGCTTACCTTCTCATAGGGGCAGTGTTTGTAATGTTTAATGGGGCTGGTGCAAATAAAGACATCTGTGCTGCGAGGTGGAGAAGCAAACAACAAGATCAGAGCGGAAAAGTTACAATTCAGGCCCAGACCAGTTATTAGTGACTGGAAATGACCAGTGACTTAGAGACAGCTGGTGATGTCTCGCATGCAAGAAGATAAAGAGGCAGAAAAACAATTATGTTTGATTTCCCTGATGAGAAAACAGGCTTGTTCAGACACTGCTGACTAAAGAAAATCATTCATTTCCACAAGAAGAGGAAACCTAACTGCGACTTCTATTTTTAGGCATTATCCCACCAGGCTGTGCACTTCTGGGAACAGTCCCGGAAACTATGATCACAGCAGACTGTGACTGAAATATCACTGACTAAGGTTTTATCTCTTCACAACATACACTTACAACTTCTCTCAGGGAAAAAATGAACTATTTTTCATTCATTTTATTTATTCAAGAACAAGTCTCGTGTGCCTTAAAGCACTCTCTCCAGATCCATTACCTCGACCATAATCAACATCACTCCACATCTGTCCAACTAATCTGTAACAGTCAGATTTATCCTGTAAATGTGGTCTGCTTCCCATGAACAGCATGTGAATCACATCTTACAGGGTGGCTCTGTGGGCATGCAGCTCCAACAAAGAGCATCTGATGACATATGGCTCACTTTTAATAGTGAATATTTTCTACAACAGTGGCTTTTTTTGTTATAATGTTTAGTTTTATTAGGAGATGCAGGTTCTGAGCTGATTGTCCGATTAATAACACCACTATTAGTCCTTCAGATTCACCTGGAGATTTATTTAATCTGATTCAAACATCAGGCACAGTTGGCATAAAACAAGAGCACCCTGAGGAAGATGGTGTTTGCTCGGTCTGCATTTATCTCGTATTCTATTGGCTGTAGGATGTTTGACAGACAGCTCATACAGCAACCCGAGAGAGAAGAAAAAAAATCCAAGACCACCAGTTTTGAGAGCACAGAGTGTGAGGAAAAAGAGACCAAGTTTGAACACTGGTTTGAGAAAGCAAGATGATATTTGAGTGAAAAAAAATATATATCGCTCTCAAAGCAAACAATTACGCTCTTCATTAAAGATAAAGAAATACCCCCATAATCTCGGGGTCTTTGTTCACAAGTGACGGGAGACTGGAGCAGGGAGATTCCAGTCCAGTAGCGTCTGTAGTGATGTGGACATTATACCAGTTTGATATGGTGAAAAAAAGAGTTGAGACAAAAAGGTGAAGATGTGTATTTACCAGCCCTCACTAGTGGTCATAAAGTCTGGTTGGAGCCTCTAAGTGGAATATCCTACAACTTTTAATGCAAATAAAGTCATTTGAGGTGTTGAAACACTGCACCAGCCTTTATGAGAGAGTTGAGAGCTTATTATATCATCAGAGTTCCAGCCCTGTTTAACCATCTAGATAAGAACAGAAAAGGGGCCTTCAAGTTGAAAGATTACTGCCTTGCAGCCAAAGATACAAAAAGACAGAAAATGCATTCAACCATTCCAAAGATACAGCTCCATACATAGCTCCTAGTTCAAGATTAAAGATGCAGCTGTTACATGACCCAGGAGGGGCAGAAAGAGAACGTTCTTGACAGCTGCAAGCAGATTTCTAAGAAGACGTGCAGAAATATCTGAGTGGCTGCAGACACAGAGGTTTCAGGTGACACAGTAACGTCCACCTGACTTAAAATCGTGAGGAACATCATCTTTAATGCGCACAAACCACCTGGAAAGGCCAAGTTTTAGGATAAAGTTGTTCTGAGAGATAAAAGCAGCTGGATCTTCCCTTTTTCCTCCATATTATAGTAACTGCTATAATTAGACAATGTGTAAAAGGGTGAAATAAAAGTGCACTTGAGATTTTTTCTTTTTAAGTTAATTAAGCTAGACGATTGTCTTTATTATTATGATTTATTCTCTTGGCTTATTTCCACTGCCCACAAGAGGTCAACTATACAAATGCAGAACTTAATTACTATAAATATTGTAACTAGAAGCAGTCAGAGAGCGCAGTCCTCTGCCAAGCCTTTGTCTTTTATTGTTTTGTTTTTTTTTGCCAAGGACTGTGGGCATTATTTTTAGTTAGAAGCTCTAATTGCTAAATTATCTACCCATTGGGACGAATCCTTTAAAAAATTCCTGGATCAAGGGGGCGATCACCCTCAAAATTGAATCACTTGTTCCTTATTCCATTTCTGAGATTTCCTGAAAATTTCATCACCATCTGTCCATAAAGTTTTGAGTTATGTTGCTAACAAACAATCCAATGTTGCCGAAAACATAATCTCCGCTTTGGTGATGGTACAAATACCTGCAAAATGTCAGAGTAGCTAGAATGACTTTTACAGATTTACTACATGTTGACGTGTCATTCACATGCAGCTCCTGCTGGCTTCCTCAGACTGCATGAAATCTGCTCCAACCTACATCAATAATGTTTTTACATGGACACTGCAGTCTGACTGACAGTAAAATCACGTGCCACCATAAATCTGATTAAATACTGTAGTTTTAAGCTTGAGAAAGGTTTATCCATGTTAGTCGCTTTGATTTACTACCCTAGTTTCAGGTCATTAGAGGGCAAAAAAGTCCTCTCCCAAAATAACTTCATTACATTACAGATGCATACTTTTTTTGCTCAAATTGCTCGTGCCAGTTTAATCACATAATGTCAGTTTTTATGAAAAAAAACTAAATAAAACAATAGAATCCATTTTTGGTAGCTGGGGATTTTGTTTAAAGATCAGTTCTAAATATACTAAAAATAATAACTGCGAGATCTTTTTATTTTTTTTATTTACTTTTTATTTTTTGCAGTGTCAGATTAATAATTTACTACCATTTTGGGTCATTAGAGGTAAAAAAAAAAAAGTCTTCTCCCAAAAACTGCAATGATAATATAGATTTTCTTTTTCAAACTACTGAAAGTTTAACTTTACTTTAGCAGAAAAAACTGGTAGTGAAACATTTTTAATGTAAAATTCAGGGAGAAATTACCTGAAAGGACAAAAAAAGCACTCATGCATTCACTTAATATGGATCCTAACAAACCTGACCAACAGTGCACAAGTCCAGGACTGAAAGGGTTTTTATAAGACACACACTCTACACAGGTTTCATTTGTGATTCATGCAGCTTTTCACATTCAATAACCTCCTCTGAATTATTCTGGTGTATACACATCTCACTGTTCATTAAAAAAATGCATCTGTATCAGCAGTCACGTGGGTTGTTGATGATCTGGATCTCTGATAACTTACTCATCCATCTTGGCCATCTCTTTGACAGCCTCCACTCCTCCAGGAAGAGGCTCCAGGTCTATGAAGAAGTCTTTGGACTCCCAGATACTGATGGCTTTCTCCTGCAGTCAAGACACACAGAAAGACACCACCAACATGTACCTGTGCTCTAAAGACAAAATGTGCAAAGGTCATCTTTTTTATCAAGGTGTTACATGAATGAGGTTGGATTGTGGGAGCAGATGTCTTTCAGTAATGTTTTGTATCTTGGGTCATGAGTGTGTAATTATGCACAAATTAAAGTCTGTCTATTGTTTCATTATCTTTAAAAATGACTTTCAGCTCTCACTTACACACAGATCGCTCCTCAGCTGCCCGTACTGCGTTGACACCCAGAACCCTCTCCTGTCATCCAGGGTGATGTAGGGCTCCTCCGGGTACCGGGCCCTATACTTCTTCAGGAACCCCCCCTCGAAGTCCGCAAGGACCCCGTCCATGTCAACCAGAACCCGCAGTCTCTTACCCGAAGAGGACATGTTTATGCAAATCCTCTTAAACGGATCACAGAGCAAAGTTTTCCCTCTTCCGAGTAGGCGGGTTGTAAGGAACAGTACCATCGTTGACTCTCGGCTGGCGGTGTGCTGCAGTGCCACCAACAGTCACAACTGTCTCCTAACGGCGAGCGGAAAGAGTCGATAAAAGTCCGCATGGGAGTGAAAAAGTTTCCAAATACTGCGACAGTTGAGCCTTTTGTCGACAGTGCAGCATTGGTCGTATTGTTAGTAAAGTTTAGGGTCAATGTTAGCTTAACTTCATCTTTCTGGGCGTTACTCTGTTACAGCTGAGCTAACTGTCAGTGGCTAGCGGATAAACAAAAGGGAGGTCCAACGTAACATGCACTGACTGCTATTAGCATCGGTTGTCAGTATGTTAGCCGACCAAGAACTTTCCATAGCGAACCCACAGCATCTGTAACAACTGGCTGTCTAGAGTGAAAAGGGTAGGAAACGTCTGGTTCAGCAACGGCAGAGAATGAAGCGCTTAGCTAGGAACAATCTCTACTAAGAATCGGTTTGCAACAAAGATAGTTTATACAGGAAGGATGCTTCTCTCCCAACGTTTTAAAGAATACAGTACATGCTTAGTGGTGATTAGCGGATGATTTCTGTCCTACAAGACCAATTCGTGATCATCTTTTTCTGTCCAAATCTGAAAGAAGCTATTTGGTTGTCCAACACATCACTGACGTATTAAATATTTATAATAAAAAGCAGTTATTTTTAATTTTTATATATACTATATTTGAAATGTATTTTATATGTATCTGCCTCATTAAATATAGCATGTTCTATATCACTGTTACATTTTCAGTATCAGTCGGTTGGTGTTGGGCGTAGAAAAGGGAAATTCATCCACAGTTATAGTTTTTAAATATAAAAAATTGAATTGTGTTATCTAAGAACTTAAAGGAAACTTGACGACTTCAGTCGATCCTTTAAAATAGTTTAGACATGAGCTCTTACCTTATAAAGCAGCTTTGACTTAAAAAAAAAAAAAAACCGGCAAACGTTAGGTCCAGTACTTTTTTGTGTATCTAGCCCTTTAAGAGTCTGAACTACCGTCCCTAAGTCTCGTAGAAAGCGGTTCTGTCCTTACGATCTCGCGATAGCTTTTCAGTGGCGGCTGTGTGGCCCCCTGTCTCAGTCCGGACGGAGTTGTTTCTGACGTTTGAATGAAAACCAGTGCAAATTACCTCCACTTTGGACCCAGGAAATAATGGCTTCAGCCTTGGAGCAGTTTGTGAACAATGTGCGGCAGCTCTCCGCTCAAGGTAGGGTTACTAAACTCATCTGAGTATGAAGTATTAGCTAGTTAGCTAGCGCATGCTATCCAATGCCTTGCCGATAGCAAGGCAACCAAACTGGTCATAGCCCTCTTTTTGCTTTATCATGTAAACACACTGCAAAAATGACTTTCTCGGCCTACAAGAGTTCTGCAAACTATCATCCGAGGATGTGTTGGTACATGGGGACGCTAAGGGTAACCTCGAACTTGGTAGCCCTTCAAACAACATGTCAAAATTATACTTTTTGTTTTTGTTCTAGAAAATAATTTCTGGGGACTGCCTACCGGTAGTCCCGCCTATGACTCACATGATTGGCTGATGAACTGAATTCTTGAATGCTATTGGCTTAAAGTCATCTGTCAATCGCACTTGCATTACCTCTTTTGCAAGGCCTTGACAGGACACTTGACCGACCGATTTGTACTGAAATACTTGATAGCGCGATTATTATGAACAGTTGTTTGAGTTTTTTTCGTCTTCTATGTGTATATAGATAATACAATTCTAGTATCTCATGATTAAAAAATATATAATTTTATAAGCTATTTGATTAGTGAAAAATGCCTTAACATACAATGAAAATGATTGATCTCTTCTCTATTAATGCTACTGAGGAAACACTGCATTTTATATGTGTTGAGGAGGAAGGATGTTACTTAACAGTTTTAATTTTGTAACGCTTGTAGTCACATCCTTGTGTTTATGTCCTTGTTGTGTGTATAGTTTTTCTTTTTTTACCCCCCCTTTTTTCCCTTATAGTCTAGCAATTGAAGTTTATAAATGAAAAAAAGTAGACTAAATAGCTTTGGATTTATAAAATGAATGTAAAGTTATGATGGACGCTGCTCCAAACTATCGAACGGAAACTTGACTTTTGTTTCGATCCCCCAGTGATCTTTAAAGCATGCCAGAAAGTTGCAAACTTTTAAGTTTCTAAATGTTGTTGTGCTTTCATCTTACACCCCAGGCCAGATGACTCAGCTGTGTGAATTGATCAACAAAAGTGGGGAGCTGCTGGCCAAAAATCTGTCCCACCTGGACACGGTGCTGGGGGCCTTGGACATCCAGGAGCACTCCTTAGGCGTGCTAGCTGTACTGTATGTTACATTTTCTTGCTTTATACTCATAATTGCAGGCATTCTTACATCTTCACTTTTGCTCCATTTATTTTGGAAATTTGGCAAAGATACTCTAATTTTCTCTTGAAGGTCCTGATTTACCTTTTTTTGTAATTGAGCACTGGCGAAAGACAGAAATCAAGGCCAGAATGGGTCAATTAATGTTGGAGCTAGCTTAATTTTTAGGTAGAAGACCAAAAACATGTTGCAGTTAATTATTCACATTAGCAGACAGACAGCAGTTGGTTAATTTGGCATCTGATCACCTGTTCATTAGACTCCCACAGACTGTGACATTAAATAAATCATTAAAAGCTTTTTATTTCAACCCACCTCCACCCCATGGATTTCCCTGTGATGATTTGAGGCAGTGGCTTTGTTTAGCAACAGCATCAGAGTCAAATAAACAACAGAAATTAGCTTAAAAACGTTTAAACTACTCCTGTTCAACTGCTGTTTAGTTAGTTTTTTAGGGTGATGTGAATTGTGATGGCAAATGGTGATATAGATTGAAGACAACACTCAGGTAAGAGCAATGGTGTTAATTAAATAAACCCTCATAAGTATAACTGAGATTAAGTGAGCTTAAACGTTCAGAGAAGGGATGTTTTTAACTGACTCCATTTATTTCACACAGTCATTACACACTTGGCGTGCTAATGTGAAGGGTTATGACGATATGACATGTTGTGAGAAACTGGTGAGATTAGATTAGCACCTGCACGGTGCATCTTGTTTGGTACACCATGCATGGAGTGGAGCCAGCATAAGACGGAAAACAGAATGCGGCAAAAGGCTGAGTGAAAATGCAGAAAAACGGGTGGATGAAAGAGATGAAGTGGCAAAGAAAAAGAGGAGGAGGAGGATGAGGAGGTGTCTTTGATGAAGGCTAATTTAACTGAGTGTGATCGAGACATCTTAATTACCTTCTCCCCAGTTTCTTGAGATCGGTCCCTTTTTCTCTGTTTGACTGTTTTACTTTAGTTTTTCTGCAGCAATTAATTCAGGAGGTAAACTAATTAAACAATTACACTCTGGGAAACACACCACAGGAGGTCTTTCCTGAGTGGACTGATAAGTGGAGCAAAGAAAGCTGCATAAAACCACCGAACAGAGTCTCAACATCTGCCAAAACCAGCTTTTTGTGGCCGACACCCTGAGTGTCCTCTGCAGAACGCTGCAGTGCTCCACTGCCAGCTCTGAACAGCCCAAATCTGTTAGGAGGAGAATATAACAGGAAGCTACAGCTCAAGACTAACAGGGTGCTGCATAGCGTTAAACATTTCTTTTTAATTTTGTTTGGTAATGTTGTAGGTAACGCATGGTTTTAAAAAGTAACCAACTTAAAACAGGGTAGAGTAAGAAGATAAAAAGAAAAGCTATCCAGAAGCATTGCGATGAGTTTTCTCCACTGTTCAGTGTCTTCACATGTAGGTCTGATTACCAGTTAAAGTAGGTGCTGGGTGATAAAACTATCTCAAAACTAGACTGATTACATTTACATTGATCTCTGTGATAAAAACAAGACATTCGATCCATCTACGGCAGGAATCTCAAACTCCGGTCCTTGAGGGACATTGTGTTTAGTCAAAATGTGATATCATCTCATCCAAATTTACCATCTTGTTCTTGTGCTTAGCAACGCTCTGAAGTATAAATCCAGCTACTGAGGGCTCTGGTTGAGATTCATTATCTGCCTCAGAAATCCACTTTCCTTGATTTTCCCTGCCTGGCAACAAGAAATACAGAGTTTCCAGTTGCCAATGAAAGCCACTTTAATGCCACACAACCTTTTCTTTTCCTAATCAGACGACCACAGAGGGGTTTACATTGGTATTTAAAGTGCAGTCGATCATTTGGCAGCTGGTATTAATGGCGGAGTTCAGTGGATGGTTACAGGCTGCTCCGTCTCTATGGAAATAACAGAGATGGAGGGGAGGGGAGCCTACAGTTGACATTAGCTTTATTCAAATCTGGACGAATCCAGATCGTCTCTGTTTGATGCAAATATTTAGTTGAGCGACTGAAATGTATCTTTTCAATTTGTCAGGTAAACATGGCATCAATAATCGAGCTGCAGTTAGAAGCAGAGAAGTTGGTTCAGATTATCGGACGTTTTGAAGGAGAAATAAAATCAGCTAATTATCCATGTGATGGCTTAAGCCCCACGATGGTGATGTTGGTCACATATTTTCATTATACTTTTTTTTGCAGGTAAATATTAAACCGTATTTGTATTCATGTTTTACCTTGCATTGATGATTTGGAGTGCATACGTATCAACAATGGAAGGTTATGTGCTTTAACATGTTTGTTCTTGTTTAGAGTTACCGTGGTGGTGCAAGCTTCATTTCCTTACTGATGAGAGGCGTAGCAAAGGGCGGAGGAGCTTTAAATCTGGATGCCAGCTCGTCAGGCTAAAACCATGTGCTGCTGGATCATTGGGGGGGGCGCAAACCACTATAAGTTATCTTCATTGTGTTAGGTCAGTTTTTCCCTCAGGTAAGTTTGATTTTAAGTTAAACTTTTGAGTATCGTTAAATTTAGTTGACCTCTTTTAATGGCCGGCTAGTTTAGTCATTCTTTTGGATTTTTGTATTATTTTAGGGTCAATAAAAACCCAGGTTTTGAAATAACTTTCTGTGTCCTCGCTGCTTGTACTGCTTGGTCCCTGACACACCAAGATATTTAACGTGTAAAATCCTCTAATTTCTACAGTTTTTATTTTTTAAAGGGATTTTCAAGAAATCCAATCATAAAGCACATATATAGCAAACAGACTAACATATAAACCTAATCCTACTCAGCTACCAAGACCAATCCAAGTCCCTGTTCATTAGTAAATTCACTAATGAAGTTTTTGAGAGATGTCAGCATGGCATCAGTGTTCTGAACCAACACTCATTTCTTCACATGCTGCCTGGAAAATGGGAAACAGGTGCAGAAATTTATCAAAACATGCAAACAAAAATGCAAAAACATAGTTTGTACGATTCTAATTAACTTGGAAGTCTGAATCTCTTTATGTTCAACTGAACCTTCTTGAACCAGCTTTTTCTTGAAGTAATCTTTAGTATTAGTTCCCAGACTTCTTGAAGGACTTTCCACGGCTCTTCTTTGGATGTTGGCTGATTTTTTGTTCTGTTCTCTGTCCAGATGATCCCACACTGTTTCAATAACATTGAGGTTCAGACTCTGGAGAGGATTCATCCCTACCTACATCAGACCTGCTGCTGATTTTCAGTCCAGTTCTAGGGTCATGTGACCTACCTCCGCCTTTTCTCCCTGTTTCCCTTCCTTAAGAATGGCAGCTTGACAACCATCCTTCCATTTCAGATGAGGCTTCAGTGGACAGCAAAAGGTTTGGATGGATCTAAGAACCTGCATCATATCTTTACTGGATTTGTTCCCGTTTTTTTTAAATGATATGACTTTCAGATATTTTACGTTTTTGTGCTTTCTTTCTTTGGTGCTGGCTTTTTCCTCCACTTTGCCAATACTATTATCTGTTTGTCAAACTGTCTTGGCTTAGGCATTTTTCGTAGGTGGAAATAATAAAAATGGGAACAAATTGTGTCTTTGTGACAGGCTGCTGGTAACAAAGTGCCTAAACATGCAATTTTATGTTTTCAGTATGTATAAAAACAACATTTTATTACATTAGTGATGAAACAAAAAAACCTTGATAGGTCTTCAGAAAGCCTGAGAAACGTTTGCTCAGGAACACTTTAAAGATCACAACAAAGTTTGGTTCCTTAAAAGCAAAATTTAAAGAAACAAGAGATGGCTTCACATGTTTGCATGACACTGAGTAGACAGTCTGTGTGTGTTTCTAAAGTAAATACCAACCTAGGTTATGTCTTTTGCTCTTGGCATGTTCGTGGATATGTTTTTTGGCAAAGCAGGCGAAGAAGACGCAGTAGAGGCAGGAGTGGAGTCTGTTGAGGTGGGCGCCGCACATGTGACAGATACATGACTTGGCCTGAAAGACAAGAGCGGGTTGAGGAAAGAAACAAGAGGGAAATGATAAAAACAAGGAGACAAAAAGACACAATCAGACTTCCTGAATCCTGGACTGACAGCATCAGCAGCTTCCATCCATTTTAAAAAAAATCATCTTTAGAGGTCTTAAAGAGGAAACACAGTCCAGATTTAAAGGCTGAATAATTAGGATTTTTTCTGTAAAAATAATTTAAAATATTCTCATTTGTTGTGAGGGATAAAAGGAAGCTTCCCTATAAACAATCTATCTCGTACATCAACAATGTCTTTGTCAAGTTTTTCTCCTTCAAAATAAGAGTTCCGTGCCGGAATAACTTGGGTGCACCGTGTTGCTCTTTCCAACTTCCTGGTTCCTTAACCAATCACATGCGACTCCCCACAGTTGCCTAACAACAGCAGCATGCAGGTATGGAAGCTAGTAAAAGAAGCGGACCAGAAATAGTTTCAGAAAAACCTAAAAAGCCTCAACATCCTGCTAAAAAAGCAAACGACCAAAAACAAAATAAAACGAGGATCAATATTGGAGAATCTTTTGAAAGGTGGAGAAGTCTGAGCTGGCAAAGTTTCTCCTCGACAGGTAAACACCGGAATTTTGCTTAAATTAACTGAAAAGTTTATCTTGATTTACAAAGATTTTAGTCTAATTTATTTCTCGGCACTCATTAAATTAATTTGTGACTGTGTGGACGTATTAGTGGAGTAAATTGGTGGCCTGTTGGTTTACAACAACAAATGTAATGATGTTTGGGTCAAGTGAATACTGTCTTTGTCCTTATAAACTTAAGAAAATACTATCAAATTAAATTAAAAGTGCGGCAACCTACGCGAAACTCTGAGGGGGAGGTGGGGGAGGGAGGAAGAACGCTCTCCGTGTTTTTCTCTTTCGACTGCAGTTCTGATTTGAAACACTAGGTGTTAACTTACTTATTTTGCCTTTAAAGATGCCTTCAGTGCCATAATGTCCAATTCATTTCAAATACAGTTAGTAGTAATATATTCATTTTAGAACCATTTTATGCCTTGGTCATAATAATACACTTTTTCTAAAAGAAATGTACTCATGAAAATAATCAAAGTAGGTTTTATGGCTTTATTGTCCTGGAAATAAACAATAGAGGTGTGGATGTTTCTCACTTCTAAGATGCACTCATTGGCTACTTCACCTTTAACTTCAGCCAATCACATGGTAGCAACTCAATGCGTTTAGTCATGTAGACATGGTCAATATGACACGCTGAGTTCAAAGTGAGCATCAGAATAAGGAAGAAAGGGGATTTAGGCGACTCTGAACGTGACATGGTTGCTGGTATCAGGTGGGCTGGTTTAAAAATTAAACACAAATTTGATTATCACACTTATTCGTGTCTTAAAACCCAAAGAGATAAAACTAATTTACGCACAATGCAGTGCCTGTGAAACAATCAGTTCATTTATTTTTCCAATTTCTCGCTTTCTCATAACACTCCACTGTCATGCTGCAACCCGGGGCAACTTAAAATGGAGTTTTTGTCTCTGGTGAGGGTAAAAAAATCAAAGAAAACACCAAAAGAAGTTGGGTTTCCTTATTTGTATGTTGGGCAAGTTCCAGAAAACAGATAGGAAAGTAAACAAAGCAGCTTGTGAACTTTAGAAGACTAAATAAAAATTGCAGGATTATGATATCTGACATTCAACTTTTATTAAAAGTTGTGTTATTTATCAGAAAAAGCTTTAGGTAGTAAAAAATTAAAATATTCCTTCTAGGGTTAGCGTCTCAAAAGCTCTGAGTAGGAAATGTTTTGGTTTTAATTCTCATTTATTAGTAATTACAGCTAGAGAAATACATCTGTTAAAAATCAGAGTCCATAAACTAGCATCTGTAAAGAGCTTTGACATATCAGATGGACAGGAATAAGATTCCTAATGATTGATTATAATTCTCCTGATGAGTAATAATCTAATGTTTGCCAACATGCAGATCGCTTGTTTTCAAAACTTCTGCTGCACAATGGCTTTGTAAAAGTCATTAAATAAATATGTAAACTTAACATGCAGTGGAGAACTGAATTATTAATCTGGCTTCCTATACATTCTGTTTGATAGTCACCGCGGAAAAAAAAGGGTGGGCGGCCACGAATGTGGAAGGAGGAAAGATAGCAACAGTTCAAACGCTGATGAGCTGGCACGCCAACGAGCCAGCATGAGGATGAGGAGGTGAGAAGAAATGAGCAAATGCCTGGAAGAGGAGGGCAGGGAAGAGAAACATGGATGAAAACAGAAGAGAAAAACAAAAATAAAATGAAACCCGGACTTCTGTTCTGGATCTTTATGGGATGATTGACATAAAATTAGCTAACACTGCATGAGAAAATAGATCTGTACATGCACAACTCAGTGTTTACCAACACAACCAGCTTCCTCTGCTCATCTTAAGAAAGAAAAAAACATGGATTCTTTTCCAGTCACACATGTAACACGTTGACACCACATGAATTATATAAACATGCATCAAAATGCATCAATTCCTCCTCAATCATTCCATTAGGTGTCAGTGCTGCAGCGTGCACGTGTAGCCGATCGTACACATGTAGGAATGTGTGTCAGCCGAGCGTCTTCACATCAGCATCTGAGACTGACTGCACATGTGAAGCACTTACTGTCACTGAACTTTAGGAGCTGTCGTGTCTTTTAGCAACCATCTACTTTTCTAGCTTTCTGCTTTTTTTCCCTCTAAAAAACCCGCTTGCGTTTGCATGTCTCTGCTAATGATGTAGTTGGATTATACACACAAGTTTCTATAGACTTTCGTATTCCTTGGAAATAGAAGAATTTTCTCTTTGAGAGGTGATGGGGGGAAAGTAATACAGTTATATAGAGGCTTCCCGCCCCTTTGTGTTCATAAAACCTGGTCTGGCGTAATGTGATTTGGACAAACGACCTCTGGGCAAGGAAGCTGTAAGTGGGTCGCTGGTGAGGCCACAGCAGGTCAGACTGTGGATATTCCTTCTGATGCTGCATCATACTGGAATGTGGGGAGCTCAGGGCAAGACGAAGGCAAGACTAAATTTTCTGAATTGGTAAAAATCAGAAACATATCCCTGTTGGTCCCTGTTTATTGAACAAACATGGCAAGAAAGAAAAAGGGAAAAATAAGCAGTGATACTTGTGTAGATTCTGCAAATGCTTCACGATGCATAGCTCACGATGCATAGCTCCTGTCACACAGCTCTACTTGACTCTTATCACACACTGATGAGCATATCGGAGACAGTGTGCAAACATTTCGTACATGGAGAGATGCCAGCAATCAAACCACCAACCTTCCAGTTGGAGGATGCTAATGTGTTGTCCTCCAACTCACAGCTTGGACTGTCCATCCTTTTTGCCTACAAATAAAATGGAAAACTGCTGCACTGAAAACAATTTAAGTGGTGCACTAGTGTTAATGATGCAAGTTAGTCTAAAGTTTAAAGTTAGTCTAAAGCCCTGGAGTTAATCACTTTATATGGCACTTTCTCAAGCAGACTGCATATCAAAGTCCTTAACAAACCAAATAAAAACTCTCTCTCTCTCTCTCGCTCATATCCATAACACAGACCAGTTTTTCTGCATCACTATGAAAAAGGATGCTTTCTGTTTTAGCAATTTTGTGTAATTGGAAGAAGGCAGTTTTAGAGACTTTAGGGAAGCTGCTGGACATCCATGCTTGTATATCATGAAGACAAGGCTGGAGCTTCAACAACAGATTTGTTTCATCAGGAAGCAGAGACAAATAAAGCTGGGTGTCATCGGCATAAAGAACGGGAATGTACGCCATGATTCCTGATGATGGTGACCAGAGGGGAGGGTGTATAAAGTGAAGAGAATAAGAAGACAAGAACCCTGAGGAGCATCAAAATAAACTCTGGTAACTGTAGAGCAGTGGTTCCCAACCTTGGGTTCCTGAACCCCCATGAAGGTCCCCAAAAAGCAGAAGGGGTCTGCGAGGTTTTGACTGTACAGAGCCTGTGTGATGGGTAAAATTAAGGCCATGTCCACACAGAGACAAGCTGAGGTGCATCCACATATTCACATTCTGCGAGCCTTAAAACACTCACTTACAAAACATGTCCATAGTCTAAAATAAATAAAAGCTACTTAGTAGGCCACACCTCGAGCATCCGATCACCTTTGATCCATGTACTATGTAGTTTAGTGAGGTCAGTGAGATGGTGCAGTTATAACAGTGAAGTAGTTCATGACTATCCTGGCAACCTTGATTTTTCCTGCACCCTTTCATTAATGAAACAAGTCTGAAAAACACCACAGTACAGACGATTTGTTTCTCTTTAAAAAAAAAAATGGTGATGTCTTCTTACTTTCTGTTTTTTGCTGAATTAGCCAAGGTGCATGTTCAAATTAGCCAGTGTGTTGATGTCCACTTGCGTTAAGCAAAACCCAGCTCCAACGTCACGCAGCATACTGGAGGAATAAGTCATGAAGTGCAGTTTCTCAGCCTTGGGGTGCTGCTGGACAGCAACGGCTCCAGACGCGTATAATAAACGTCACTGTGCCATCGAATGAGTCAGAACGTGGAGTTTGAAGGTTGGAAAGTTTCATAACGCATCTTAAAAAGGGCATGAAAGGACACATTTGTGCTGAGAAGCTAGCAAGTGAAAGTATGGTTTCAGCATAAAGGGCTGGAGTCACTGCTTTTTGGTATTTGCATTACAGAGATCTTCAAGGAAAAACAGTTGGGAACCATTACAGGAGAGGATACAGTGTTGGCTTGAACAAGGTAAAACCTGTCAGATGAGCAGGATAAAAACCTAAATAAATAACCTAAATAAACCAGTTTAAAGCATTGCCCTTGATCCCAATCTTATTCTCAAGTCTCTGTAGCAACATGTTGTGATCAAGGGGGTTGAATGCAGCACTGAGCTGAAAGAACACCAAAACACAGACAAGACTATTATCAGATGAAACCACAAGGCCATTTGTCACTTAAATTAGTGCTGCTTGTGTCCAGGTGTCTCTCTTTTTCAGCTACTGCCTCAGTGTTTCAAACCACAAACACACAACTACCAGGACCCAAAGTTTCCAGGCAGAAAACAAATCTGGTTTATTTGTGCAGTAAATGCTTTTAAGGCTTGTGGCTAATCTGTGTTTATATCAGTTTACTGCAACAGTTGCCACTAAAAAAAGATATATTCTATTCTATAGTCATTTAGCAGACGCTTTTATCCAAAGCAACTTACATACTTATATTCTCTTGTCTTCACCCTGTTTTGGTGAATACAATATCATCTTAACCATTATGTGCAGATTAATACATAATCATTTCTGGCGATATAACAATAATAATAATAATAATAATAATAATCCTTCAAATCAACACACTCCATGGGAGCATCTTTGGATAAACATGTGATAAGACACAGCTGAAGAGCAAAGATTGAATTCTCAAGGTGAACAAATGAAGAAAATTAATTCTGCATTAGAAGGTCATTGTCTGCTTGATGCACACTAAGTGTTGATTGTGACCATCTGTTTTCTTTTTATTTTAAACAGTAACACTTGTGAGTGTTGTTGCACAGTAGATACATAGTAGAACCAACTAAATAGCATATACAGCTATGGTATTGCATGCAATGCTTTATATGCTCACGGACAATATACTACCACAACTTCCATTACTGAGTGGAAGACAAAACCTCAATGGATCCAGATGAACTAATATTAACCAGGGGTGCATGTGTGCCAGCCTGGGCTATTGGAGGAGGAGATCCTTAAAAAACACTCGCACCACTTACTTCAGTCTAGATGCCTCCCACTGATCCCCTGCACATGACAGTGGGCTAATGCTTGTACCACTGCACACAAGTGCAGGATAAAAGCAATCGTACACTGCAGATGCAAGCGCAGTATGCTAATATTTGGCACATCTGTACTATCCGCACATGTCCTGTTTTTTTTAACCAGCTACATAACATTCTTCGTGTAGATTTTTCGGGGTGCTGATTGATATGTGGTAACGATGTATGTTTTTAACTTATTCCAAATCTGAGAATGGCCCACAAACAAGGAAATACCCCTGTCTGAAGGTGGAAGGAAGTAGAGCAGCTGCAGGCGCAGAGCCAATGCAAACAGATGCACATTAAAGGCGGCTAGCCCTCTGATCTAGTGTGTGGGTTCTCGCTTCGATAGAAGGCTAACCGTCGGCAACGAAGGGTTCATTACAGTAGTTTGCTTAAGCTTGGTTTAAACGTAGCTGTGGATATCCTGTCGGGTTGGTATCAAGGCTAACTCTTAAGGGAAAAAAATAAGCCCATGAGGCCAGGTAGTACTTAACTGAGAGCAACAGTAGTTTTGCATCAAGTGTCTGGGTATCCGATGTTTGTGTTGTTTTGGAAGGGCGGGGAACTGTCCACGCACGCGATGCGAGCTCACGCAAACATACGCGCACCCAGAAAAACACACGATGTGGTTAGAGTCAGCTTCTAAACATTATTTCTGTCACTTGTTACCTTGCGTTTTCTGGTCTCAGCGGAACCGCTCCACACGAAACACTGATAAATGAGCCTCAGGTTCTGCTTCCAGTTGTCCACTTTGAAGCCATTGACATGGGGGCAGCCTCCGGGACTCATTGTAGTCACAGCATCCGGCTTTATTGTCCTGTGAGCGACGAAACCGCTTCAGATCCCTCCACACAGCCACAGTCCAAATGGGCTCTTGGCTAGCTCGCCAGGTTCGTTACCCACCGAATGCTGCGTTCGGGCTAACTGGACATGTTGGTTGCGGGAGCCGAGACACGCGCAGTAGCAAACATCAAGGCAAATTTCAAAATGTGCCTATTTTTTGGGAATAAATATCATTCACGCGCTTGAATTCGGGATTGCGCAGCACATTATATAGTTCTACACATTGGCTAATTTACATGTTAGCACGCTGGCTAAAGTTGCTTAGCATTGGAATTTCAACAGTCGATTACACAGTAACTGTCATCAAGACCCTCCTCATTCAAGGAGGTGGACCAATGACAGTCCAGTTTTTAGCTTGATTGACGTTTGAGAAATAGCTTTTTTTTCTATTAAGTCCCACCCCTAAAGAATGGGTGCTGCATCGTGATTGGCTCCATTTTCTTGTAACCCACATCAGTTTGTATGAAGACGCTCATTGGCTAATGCGTAAATCAGCTTCACTGTATCAATCAAGAATGTTATGACAATCAAGACGGCAATTCAAATACAACTTAAAGAGAACAGAAAGTTATACATCCTTAAACAATTTATTATTAACAGATCCAAAATCGCAATGCTCAAGCTTCCAAAATGACATGACAGTTTGGTTTCATCCGTTGACTTCATCGCCTGTAATAAGCTGTAAAAACAGTTTTATGTACAGTGCTCTAGCGACCTCTGGTGGACCTGATCTAACAACCAGGAAAAAAAAAATAATAAAACAAAAAACAGTGCACCAGATTGTGAATGACTTCGCCACAGCGCCGTTGCTTGGTCAAGGGCATGTTCATGTGTACAATTTTGCAATCGATATCTACATTCACAAGGAGTGAGACGGAAACGATCATTGCAGTCTTTACAAATGTAGAATATAATCAGATTTATTTCTCGTCAACCAAAGATGTTTCACCTCACATTGTAATGCCCTCCAGTTACGGCCATCATGCAGTAGAACCAAAACAAACAGTGAGATTATTCACACATATGTTTGGAACAAATAAGTCCAGTTTTTATTGTGGTGGTTTCTGTCAATGTAGCAGTGGTGCTCCAACCTGAACATTGATAAATAAAACACTGACAAAACTGTAATTTTTTTTTTTCCTTTTTCTATAAGGATCTTTTGTTATCCTTAAGACACCGTGAAGTAAGAATAACCAAATTTATCATCATTCCACACAATTAGATTTTCCTTGACCAATGTCCTTATGCAACAGAACGTTTGTTTTCCTCTTTAAAAAAAATCCAACTCATCCTGGGAAGAACGTGTTGGTTGGCTGCAGTGTTTTCTCCCAGTCCAAGGCCCCTCAGGAATAACTTGATGTTTTGCTACCAACATCATCCTCCTGCGATCCCATACTCTGAAGAAAAAAAAAAAAAAGGTGTCACATGTTAATAAAGTTACCCTGTAAAATTGACCAAACTACATGTTGCAAACTGGTTTGTGCTGTACTGATTGTTAAATGTGTGCATGTAACAATCCTGCCTCACCTTCTGCACAAATTGTGGGTCTACTGTGATTTCCTGATCCATAGACTTTAGTTTCTCATCCAGCTCTATACATTTCAACATCTGAAAAAGATGCATTACAGTAAAATATTTGAAAATGCACAGCAAAGAAAAGACAATTCTCAAGACCGATTTGAGCATCACCTCTTGGTCAATTTTGTGGAGCATTGCTGGGTTGTTGTATTTTTCTGGGTTGTCGTGGAAGCAGACCATACCATCCTTTTGGTTAATGCTAGCATAGATCTCACCATCTTCAATCTGAAAGTAGCACAAGGAGGAGTTTTAATGTTGTAGCTTTGTAGCAGGAATTTAATCCAAGATAAACAGAAGTTAATGCAAAATATTGGATACATTTTCTAGCGAAAAAACATCAAAACATTCAACAAATAAAGCAAAGATTTAATAGTGTAATCTGCATGATTCAAGCTTTTTGTGCTATTCTCCTAGCGGATCGACTCACCATGTGTAAGACGTATTTCTCTGCTTCCTGGGGACCTGAAAGCTGCACTCGACTCGCCATATCTTGCAAAGACAACGTCAGAAAGGTCTGCAGAGGGGAGGATGAAAAAAGTCAGATCAAACCTGCTGAACCTGTGAGCGCGAACTCAAGCAGGATTGATCTCTGATTCATACATGTGGCTTGGTTGTATGTTTTCAGAGAATTAAACGTGAACATTTGCATCATCCCATGCAGCTCCTCCAGCCAATATCTACAAAATATCAGAGCTGCAATGTGTGTGAAAACAGATCAAACCACCTTAATTTCTTCCCTTTCTGGTCAGTTTCTGCTAGCATCCCTATCTATGACACATCCAAATTAACCAAGAGCTGTTACAGAACAATATGGAAGCATGTGGACTCTTTAAAGCAAAAGCGCTGGATTCCCCCTCTTCCTAAGAAATGTCTCCGCGTGATCCACAGAATTCTCCATCTCTATCTAATTTTACCCACACACCTGTGGGTAGAATTATGTCCGCTATGTCTTGTAGATTAAAAAAGTTTTGTATCAGTCGTGTTTAAACAGTAGAAACTTTTATAAATAAACATTTATTGTTTTTATTGTTATTTTCAGAAATTTGTTGGCTTTTCAGCAACTAGGTGCTTTACAGCAGTCTAAGTGGCAGAAGAGGGACATGGACTTGAACCATGGACTATTGTTGGCTGTGAAAGCTCCTGAAGTCTTGAGTAAGGTAATCTATGACCACAGCTGCCATCTTACTGGAAATTTATGCTATAATCTGTGGGAATATACTGAGGAAATCATTTTTCAGGTAATAAATTTAACTTAAATGCGCCATCAGGACCCCTGATTACAGATCACATGAAATATGACTTATTAAGGTCAATTCTGATTAACAGATATATAAGTTTATGTTCAATGTGATGTGCAAACAGCAACTGGTTATTTATGAATTCAATTTCAATAAGTACTTCAGTATTTTTCCCTGGTGTTAAACGGCGGTCTCTCCAGTATTTTGAGGCGTTTTTTTGTGATTGTTGTAACCTAAATACGTTTACATTGCAGCAGGTTTTGCAAAAAAAAGTTGCTCAAAAGGTTGCTGTGGGTTTTATTTATTTATTTTTTTGCTAAACCTCCTGAAATTTATTTAATTTAAAAGATATACATACTTGACTGAAATAAGCAGACTGGGAGAGTATTTCACCATTCTGCAAAATGCTTCTTCAGCCAGCACAGAAAAAATAAATAAATAAAATAGCCTGCATATAAATTCTGATTCTTACAGTAGTTCCTGCAGATCTGTATGGAAAAGACTCATTATGGTGATTTTCCTCATCTCATCTCTTCTCACATCTCAGATATTTTCTAGCTGAGTTTTACCACAGAGAAATGTTTGTATCTTGCAATGCTGCTTGTGTTATAAATCAGATTATTTATACTGTTCTGGAGGAGTCTGGGAAAGTATTTTTAGGCTCTGGAGTCTTTATTTGATCACTGGTTGACAACCGGCTTCGCCCGTTGAGCCGTAGCTTCTGTATGTGAGACGTCTGCTCCCCCAGTTGAGCTGAACCCCTCTCAAATAACTGGGGAGAGTCTTGCTCAGTCCTTTGGGGCAATGTTGGACAGGAGATACAACACGTTTTTCCTCACACACATCTGCACCTTAATAACCAGAATCTCTGAAGTTAGGTGGTGACATTTGTATAATTAGGTAAGTAGAGCAGTAGCTCTCAAACTGGGGGTCAAGACCCCCATGGGGGTCGCAAGATAATTTCAGAGGGTCGCAAGATCATTGTAAAAAATAAATAACCTACATTTATCAAATAAATTTGGGATTTTTACCAGGGCTGTCAAAAATAAATCATTAACAAAGATAAAAATCTTTAACAAGTCCCTTTTTAATAGGTCTTTTAAAGAATTAGCATTATATGGATCCAGTTATCCTGAACTGGAGTAATGTGGAACATGTAATCAGCCTAAGTGAAATGTACTGTATCTTTAAAGGTACCTTAAGATAACCGTTGTAACTGGTGCTACACAAATAAATCTGAATTTAATTTTATAATCAGTTCATCCCTACTATGTACTGTATTTACAATAAGCATGGCAAAAATATGATTTCATTATCACACAATTTTTTTTTTACAAGAAACAGGACCTACAAACAGGATTTTTCCAAGACAGAAAGCAATTAGTACCAGTAGTACCAGACCCCTAATTCATTTTGAAGGGTCTATGAATAACCAACCAAGTGTTTCAGAGAAATTCAGCCCTTTTCTACATGACAGTCTAGCTAAACAACTCTTGAAGAAAGCAAGCCCTTGTCTGTATCTATATTTATCTCAGGTTTCCAAGAATGGCTAACAGCTGGATATAAGACATCTGCATCCATCTTTACACGCCCTTGTAAGAGGGATGTTGATGTTTCTTTTGACCTTTCTACATCTTTTAGATTTCTTTAGTTCTATTCTACCAGCAAACCTGCCACAGATTATAGCCCAAGTGTCAGATTTCATGATGACATCTGCAGAGTGTTTATCATGTTTATAATTTATAATGAGTGCGGGTGCGTCCCACCTTTGTTAGCCTCTGGATGTTCTTCTTGTAGAGGGACGAGAGGCACTGTTTGACCAGGCCTGTGTTGTTGTCTCGTGTGAAGGTCTCGCTGTGTTTGCTGACCAGGCTGCGCAGCTCGGCCGGGTTGTTGGTGGTGTAAACCTGAGCTAACTCGTGATATGCGTTGCTCAGGGGCTGAAGGCAGAAAACACAAAGAATATATTAAGAGGAAAATAACTTGGATCTTTACTGGTTTTCATTGCATGGCAGGAAACAGGCTTAATAACAGCTAATGTGTTCTTCACAGCAGAACTCTGGATGTCCACATGGAGTTAAACTGCTGCATACAAGTGTTGCTGATTTCATAATCAATCACACAGTCGCTTCAAACTGTTTTGTAATCAGTGATTACTCAATAAAAAGATGAAATGATGGGGTCATGACTGCTTCTTGTCACAATCTGAGCCTTGTCTCTGTTTATTCTGTTTCTTGCTCGACCACACAGGCTCTTATCAGCAAACTGAAGCCACACAAACAACCAAATCTGAATGTTGTGTTTACAAAAGATAATAAGAACTGCTGGGGTAAAACTTAAACTTAACACACTTTGAGAGACTGAGGATGTTAAACTTCAGACTGAGACAGAAAAATAAAAAATGAGTTCATCTAAAGCACTGCTGTCAGTTTCATACAGACGTGCAGATGTTAAACTCTCTCCCAGGTTTTGTTTCATGTTGACAGACCATGTAAAACCAGATGCAATCCTTTAAATTTAGAAGAAATATATCTACTTTAATATATTTAAAAGAAGGATCAGACGAGCTGATCATGTGCTACGTTTATTTTATTCGTCATTTCATCACAGAAAAAGGGGCAGAACCAGCTGATCCTACTCGTTGAACTTTTTAAATGCAGATTTAGTGACGTCTGTAAATTTTTAAGGCAAATATAGTAATAAATATAGGTTAAATGGCAAAATCCTGCACCAGGGACCAAACATGGAAGCGGTAAACACTTTTTATGTGATATATGTCAAAATGAAACGTATTTGACAAACAAAATAGGCTCAGACCTCTGACGGTTAAACGTTTAAAAAGTTCTTAACATATCTTTATGCAAGTCACATTAAATAATAATTAAATAAATAAATGTCTACACATTGAATTCAACCATCCAACAACTGGACTGGGTTTATTGTGTGTTAATCCTGCTATTTCTGTGTCCTGACGTGTCCTGGACCCTGCTGTGCAGCCGTACCTTGATGAACCTTCCTACTATCTGTGAGGTGTATTTGGGCAGCTGCTGCACTTTGCCGTGGAGAATGAGGGACACCAGGATGTATTTCTTATAGGCTTCCAACATGATGTGGCTCACTGCCATGGCTGGAGTGGTTATTGCCTGGCGAAGGAATCGAGACAAGTTAATGCGAGTCAGAGAGCTCATAAGTGTAAAAACGTTCTTTATCCTGTCATTTAAATAACAGAAAAAAGTACCTGTTCATAAAAATACAGTGCTCTTTCAAAGTTTTTCAGGCCCGTGTAAATCATGCCACCATAGTAGTAGTAACATAAAAAGTGCTTTGCGTCGTAGGCTCCATTCTCCTTGCAGATGTCCATCATGTCCAGCTCCAAAAAGGGCAGGGCGGGCTTGAAGCACTTCGCTAACAAGCACAGCTGCACGGGTTGATATCAGAAAAGAGAAAGGATGTATTTAAATCCTTCAGCACAGCTATTACACAACAAAACTCTTCAGCCAAGCATCATTTCTTTTAAAACGGCCAAGAAAACTGACATAAACTGAATCACAGTATTTTGCAGCAAACAGATTTTTTTTTATTTTTATTTAATTCTACTGAGCTTTAAAGTTAATATTATGAGCAGCCAACACAGTCCGAACCCTCTTAGACAAACTTTCTTGTAATTTCTTCTTCTTCAGGAATAGTTTTCCAGGCTTCTTAAAGGACTTTCGTAAACTCTTCCTTGGATGTTTCTGGCTTTTGTTCTGTTCTCTGATCTCCCACTGCTTCAGTAATGCTGAGGTCCAGACTCTGGGGAGGATTCATCCCTCCATCAGACCTGTTGTCACAGATTTTTAGTCCAGTTCTTGTCATGTGGCATACTTTAGCCTTTTTTTTTTTTAGCCTGTCATTTCTTAATGTCATTGCTTTCAGATCTTGTACATCTGCTGTAAATAGTGTTTTAGTTTGACACTTTCTTTTGTCCTCTACTTGCCCCGTTTCCTAACATTTTTTTAAGAAAACACCACAAATTATGCTGAGATATGCCAAGTTTTCAGCCAATATCTCTTTTGGGAAACAACTTGTTGGTGCAACAACACTATTTTATGTAAAACTGTGTAATCTTTGCTGTTTTTCATTGATGGAGCTAAAGAAATGGGAACAAATGACGTGCCTGTCGGTGCAGATACAATTTAAAACAGACTTTTTCTACATCGTCTGGTATGTGTCAACACAACACTGGTACATCCTTTAAGTTAGGAGCCTTTTTTTATCCTTAAATGATTCATAGGTCAGTGTTCAATGACTAATCAAACAAAAACACATCCCTATGAAATCAGTCTAAATGGTACAAGAACTGGACAGAAAACAAGCGAAGAAGTCGATGTCCAAAGGCAAACTTTGACCTTCAGAAAGCCTGAAGAACTGTCACTCAAGACCATTTTTACATATAACAAGTAAAATTGGCAGCTTGGAATCAAAACACATAGAAATGAGGGCTGGATCAGGACTTTTGTACTGAAATACAAGTAGACATCTAACCGAAGGAACAGCTACTTACATCTTGTTAAGCATCAAAACTAAACATTAAGCATGAGGCTGTTTTTGGTACTAATAATGGTGAAGATGGACCCGAGGCTTTGACTCACCTGACACAGGTCTGCATGAACTGAGGTAAGTTGGTTTGTGTTCATCTGCATTTTATCTATTGCCTGTTTTAGGACGACGACACCCCTCAATGGCTGTCAGAGGAAGATAACATGAGTTATTCAGCTGCAGCTTCACTGAGACATCCAAACACACTGAAAGCCATTCTTAAAATATTTAGTTCAAGAGGGAAAAGGAAAACAAGCTTCTCTTAGGTGCAGATTCATGCAAGCTCTGCCTGAGAGGACAGTAATGAAATGTACTATTCAAAAATAGAGGTTTGAATTTGTAGGATGATGCAGATGAAATTCAACCCGAATTGCTGCACAGTGGCTCTTAAAAAGCTCAGCGCTGCTGGGATGTTGATCACAGAAACACAAAGACTCAAACCCACCACACAGCGCAGAGAGATCAACGCTAACTGATCAAGTGGAAGGAAGTGGTGGTTTTTCTCTCATCTGTCAGAAAGCAGAGGTGTGTGAAGTGCAGAGGCCTACTGTCTCGTGGGTTTGTCAAGTAGTATTGAGAATGTTCAAGTGTGTGAGAGTATTTGTGTTGCATATAACACATACTGAACAGTTAAGTGGTCTAAAATCAAACGATGCTTTTATAACTAAATCAGCATTCTGACAAGGAAAACACACACTGCTCAACAAAAAGGAGAAGACAAACCAAGAGGCTAAAACTGAACTACTAAACCCACTCCAAAAAGAAACTTCTTTAAAAAAAGAAAACCAGGTTTTCAATATTCTCCAAAAAAAAACAAACCGTTGTGACAGTGTCACAGCTGCAACTAGATGATGACATGATAAACAACAGTATCTCATGGGTTGGGAAATATTCCCTGGTGATATAATAAAATGGAAAGTCCAGTCTGGAAAACTGCTTATATCAAACTGTTACTTCGTGTTTTCTTAACTGATAATAATCAGTGGTAAGAGGAAATGACAACAAAGAGGACAAAGAGCCATGTTGATGGTGTTTAGTTAAACTCACCCCAGCTGCTGGGATGTCAAACCCCTCAGGGTGGGCAAGTTTCCATTCTCAACATCTGTCAAAACTACCTGACTTTATCTGCTGTTTTTATTAACAGTGGGAACTGAAACAGATGAGGCACAAAAACAATGAAAACACTTGTTTTTTGGTCATTCTTTTAATCCAGGTGGAGCAAACATTAAAAATGTTCCACAGACAGAAATAAGCATGTTTGAGTTTTTACATTAAACCAGGCACAATGACGACTCTAAGCAGTGAGTTTGTGTTTCATAACACGAGTTCGGCATCTGGTGATTTTTTTTTCCAAAAGCCTGGTTAGCAGCAACAGGCAAAAATAAAAACAAAATTACTCAAAGCCAGTTTTAATCATTTGTGTGGGTTAAAACTGTCTGACTTAGAACACGTGACTTGCTTATTTGATGTAAACATGCTGCTCAGAGTGAAAATGAAGTGAGGTGTTAGTTACAGTATCGTTTCTTCATGACACCATCTGAATAGGATAATTTCTATAAATAACTTTTACCAAAAATAAACACAATCAAAGATTATAATTCTTATGTTTTTATATATTTTTTTAAATCCTGTTTAAAACAAGAGAACTATAAGTTCAATAAAAAAAAAAACACACTCTTCTCAGTGACTTATTTCTACACTAGTGATGTTTTGGCAACATGCATGTGTAAATAAGTTTTTCTCATCAGGTTATGTCAGATGCATAGATCATTGGTAGATGCTGAAGGATCACATTAAAATAACAAAAAACGAGCACCAGTTATATAGATATTTCAGCTCTATAAAAACCAGAGCACACCTCCCATTTAATGTCCACCTACATTTATACTAATGTGGTATTCCCATAAAGAACATGTAAAACAGTTATTGTATTTCTGTCACACCCTCGTGCACACTGACCAGTGTTGATGAGTCTGAGAGAATATTTTTAAACCTTTTTTGTGAGCAGTGGACTGCCCTGATGCTGTGCGTGAATCACAATCCACTGACCCATTTATGCAACACAATACTGTGAGAGACTGGTTCACCTTTTGTAACGAGATAAACTGCTCAAAAATAAAATGAGTTGGATTTTTTTTAAACAGAAGTGTTCACAATTATATCAGCTACCAGTTAGTCAAATCAACATAGCCTGACCTTTTAAACCTACCATGCAATTACTCTTTTCTTGTGTTCATCAAAGTGGTGGAAGTACGTCACACGTGGAGTCACAGTGCCCTCTTGTGGTCAAATATGTGAATGTCTTCTCCCAACAGCTTTACAGTGAGAAACAAATTTCCATATAATTTCTTTTTTTTTCTCAATCGGCACCAGTTCTACCAAAAACACTCTGAGGCTTGTGGGTGATGCAGTTCCTCACTGCCTTTTGCTGTCCAGGATAGCCCGCCAGTGGTCCGACCAGGAGAGGAGCCGTCTCTGGGAGGGGCTGATGGACAGATGCTTGTTGTGGCAGGCGGTGAACAGGATGTGCTCCCAGGCTGGTTTGGTTTCCACCCCTGATTAAAACAAACAAGTTTAACTGTGAGGATGCAAAACACTGAGACAACACAGCGGACCCAGACAATGCAACACAAAGAAGAATTAGCTCATTTTATTTTTTTTTTTCCATTTTTTTTCCATTTTATTTCTTTTATTTCTTTTTTAAATTGCCACATTAAGTCATTAAAATACACTGGCACTAATTAACTGAGATTTCTGAACCCCTCCAATAAATATAATTTTGTCATAATAATAAAAGGTTTGTTGAATTTTAGATCCCTGTTTTAAGTGTTGAGCATTGAGGCAATTAAGTTTTAAATGTGGTATATTTGAGCTTTTCCAGACTATAAACAGAAACTATGGTGTACTTAAGAGATAAAGACTGATCTGTTTTCTGTAATTTGATATAAAACACATAATTGGCTTTCAGGGTTATAGAAGCAGCAGGTAACAGATACTATTAAAGTTTAGGATGCATTAGTGTCTGTTAGTAACAGAGAGCTGCTCTGCTGAGGTCAGATGTACACTATATTGCCTAAAGTATTGGCTCACCTGCCTTGACTTGCATGAACTTATTAGACATCACATTCTTAATCAAAGGAGTTCAACATGACCTTGGTCCACCCTTTGCAGCTATAACAGCTTCAACTCTTCTGGAAAGGCTTTCCACAAGGTTTAGGAGTTTTTATAGGAATTTTTGACCATTCCTTCAGAAGTGCATTTGTGAAGTCGGACACTGATGTTGGAGGAGAAGGCCTGGCTTTCAGCCTCCGCTCTAATTCATCCCAAAGGCGTTCTATCGGGTTGAGGTCAGAACTCTGTGCAGGCCAATCAAGTTCATCAACACCAAACTCGCTCATCTATGTCTTCATGGACTTTGCTTTGTGCACTGGTGCACAGTTATGCTGGAACAGGAGAGCGCCATTCCCAAACCGTTCCCACAAAGATGGGAGCATGGAATTGTCCACAATCTCTTGGTATGCTGAAGCATTCAGAGTTCCCTTCACTGGAACTAAAGGGCCAAGCCCAGCTCCTGAAAAACAACCCCAAACCATGATCCCACCTCCACCAAACTTTACACAATGTAGTCATACAAGTACCGTTCCCCTGGCAACCACCATACCCAGACTCTTCCATCAGGTTGTCAGATCCAGTGGTGGCATTCTTTACACCACTGCATCCGACGCTTTGCGTTGTTTTTGGTGATGTATGGCTTGGATGCAGCTGCTCGGACGTGGAAACCCAAACCATGAAGCTCTCTGATCTGAAGGCCACATGAAGTTTGGAGGTCTGAAGCAATCGACTCTGTAGAAAGCTGCCGACCTTTGTGCACTATGAGCCTCAACATCCACCGACTCTGCTCAGTCATTTTACGGGGCCTACCACTTTGTGGCTGAGTTGCTGTCATTCTTTATCGCTTCCACTTTGTTATGATACCACTGATAGTTGACTGTGGAATATTTAGTATCTGAGACGCTGGTTGGACAAAGAAAGCATTGTTATGTCATTGCTTTGTACTTGTTTGTTTTGTTTTTGAAAGTCCAGGGTATTTGTTGCCTGACAGTGAAGCCAAAGATCAGAGCAGAGGGCAAAGTCCTTCCAGCTGATCCAACGCAGTATCAACGTCAGACTGGGATCAGAGAGCACAGTCCTCAGACATGCCATTGTCATTTGTTTTTGTTTATTTTCAATGATCGTGGGCATTATTTTTTAATTAATGGTAAAATTATCCCTATCTCCTCATAGTAAAGAATCCTTATAAAAAAATTCATTGATTCAAGTCTAGAACTGGATCACCCCAAAAAATTTAAGCACTCCTTCCTTGATCCATTTCTGAGATTCCCTGAAAATCTTATGAAAATCTGTGCACAGCGTTTTTAGATATGTTGCTGACAGACAGACAAACCAACGCTGCTGAATGCATGACCTTCGCCTTGGTGAGGGTAATAATCAGAGCTCTGAGAGAAATTTTCTACCCCCATAAAACAGCCCTGGAAGCCAGGAAGCTTCAGAGTGGGCCTCACAACACTCAGCAATTCTAACTGGCTGGATACGTTTTTATCTTAATCTTTCATAAATTTTAGATTTCCTAATTTAGCAATCCAGCCAATACCAAATTGTAAATGATTGAGGAAATGCAGAATAACCAGGAAAATTATCTTTTGATTTTATATATATTTTTTTTTTGTTGACATGAGGACAAAAAGTGATGAAGCATTTCAGGACTTGTTTAGGCCCATTTTCCCTGTAAGAACACATCTTCAGCAGTACATGGTAAACCTAAGAGCTTGAATCAAAGGCAACTGGACTTTGTTTTGTCTCTTGAAAACATTTCGCCTCTCATCCAAAAGACTTCTTCTTTATGAACTGACTGGTGAGAAGTTCCAGGTTTTTATAGCATACGAGCCTGGAAGTCCTCACCAGTCAGTCCTTTGTTGAGCATCTGTGTTGCGTGTAAAAGTACACAGGCGGAGTGGGGGTCAACGTTTATACGCCACCGATATGCCTCTGAGTCACAGGGAGGCAATCACAGAGGTGAAACAGCACCTCTAACTACTCACTCAGCTGATTCTGTAACACCAATATGATGCACGTTAGCACACGTCGATGCAGAGCTGAGCTGCCTCCGTTTGGCTCGTGTCATTTACCAGCGGTGGGTTGCTTAGGATTGATTTTTCTTTTTCTTTTTTTTTTTAATGCAAGAGCCTTAAATGGGTACCAAACCCATGAAACCCATGAGGCTGTGTACATGATAACAACCACTGCCACTGTAAAATCATTGCTGTCTCAACTTTGTCTGGAAAGCAAATATTGATGCATATTGATTAAAACATAAAAACAATAATCCTGAGGTCTTTCAGTCTGGTTTTAAAGCCTGTCAGAGCACAGAATTGGCACTTTTAAAAGTTTTTAATTACATCTAATTCACCAGACTGGGGACACAGTTTTTTCTTATGCTTTTAGATTTGACAGCAGGCTCTGACACAGTCAACCATGAAATCTTATTACCTTACCTGGAACACTGCGTCGACATTCAAGGTCCCACTTGACCTACTCAACGCTTCTCTTTGAGATTTTATGTCTTCATTCATTCATTTTCTATACCACTCACAATCACTCCTAGGGAGAATTTAGAGAGACCAATTAACCCAGCATGCATATCTTTGGATGGTGGAAGGAAGCCTGAGTAACCGGAGAGAACCCACACAAACACGGGGAGAACTGTTAGAACTTAGTGGTCCACTTGACGACTCTTCCCTGCAGGCTTCAACTCACTGTCACCTTTTGTTAAACTTGAAGCTTCAAGCCAGGGTGAAAGTGATGACCCAGAGGTGAAACTGGAGTAAAGTCCAGTTTCTTTCAGCTGAGACAACTAGCAAAAATAACACCACTATTCTGGCTGTTTCCATGAAATGGATTGGAATAAAAATAATGAATGAAATAAATGTCACAGGCAATATAAGAATAATTATTCTTTTTTATGTTTTTTTTCTTAACTTGCAATTTTTATAGCTTCAACCTTTTCTGATTTGGGGTTGTATTGTCATCAAATTATTCTCTGTTTTTGTGTCTCCTTAAAAGCTTAATAGGAAGTGAGGGCGTTTTGCCTGTGATGGAACAGATAAGGTGCATCAAGGTGATATTTTAAGCCACGTTTTAAAGCATCCTTGTTTGAAAACAAGTCAGCTGGAAACAATTCAAATGCAGTGGAGGTGGCACTTGCTTCTGCCAGCTTCAGTCAACAAACAGCTACGAACAGCTGCCGTCTTGAAGTGCATGTGAACACATGTAGCAACAGTAACTAAGGCAGGATGGACAAAGTAAAAATAAGATAGTCTGACTTTGTTTAGTACATGACAGACAAAGCTCACCGTGAATGTCGGGCTTGTCATCTATGAGGATGTCACCAGTGACTAGTGTCTTGTCTCTGGTCAGGATGACCTGCTCCAGGAAGTCATGGCCCAAATGCTTCTCCACCCAGGCATACTGGAAACACACACACACAAGAAGCAGATAAGATCCGTTAGAAAAATTAAACACATTTATGACTTTCAAAGGAAAATCATCCATGTTATTGATCAGAGGAAGGCTTACCTTCTCATAGGGGCAGTGTTTGTAATGTTTAATGGGGCTGGTGCAAATAAAGACATCTGTGCTGCGAGGTGGAGAAGCAAACAACAAGATCAGAGTGGAAAAGTTACAATTCAGGCCCAGACCAGTTATTAGTGACTGGAAATGACCAGTGACTTAGAGACAGCTGGTGATGTCTCGCATGCAAGAAGATAAAGAGGCAGAAAAACAATTATGTTTGATTTCCCTGATGAGAAAACAGGCTTGTTCAGACACTGCTGACTAAAGAAAATCATTCATTTCCACAAGAAGAGGAAACCTAACTGCGACTTCTATTTTTAGGCATTATCCCACCAGGCTGTGCACTTCTGGGAACAGTCCCGGAAACTATGATCACAGCAGACTGTGACTGAAATATCACTGACTAAGGTTTTATCTCTTCACAACATACACTTACAACTTCTCTCAGGGAAAAAATGAACTATTTTTCATTCATTTTATTTATTCAAGAACAAGTCTCGTGTGCCTTAAAGCACTCTCTCCAGATCCATTACCTCGACCATAATCAACATCACTCCACAACTGTCCAACTAATCTGTAACAGTCAGATTTATCCTGTAACTGTGGTCTGCTTCCCATGAACAGCATGTGAATCACATCTTACAGGGTGGCTCTGTGGGCATGCAGCTCCAACAAAGAGCATCTGATGACATATGGCTCACTTTTAATAGTGAATATTTTCTACAACAGTGGCTTTTTTTGTTATAATGTTTAGTTTTATTAGGAGATGCAGGTTCTGAGCTGATTGTCCGATTAATAACACCACTATTAGTCCTTCAGATTCACCTGGAGATTTATTTAATCTGATTCAAACATCAGGCACAGTTGGCATAAAACAAGAGCACCCTGAGGAAGATGGTGTTTGCTCGGTCTGCATTTATCTCGTATTCTATTGGCTAGAGAATGTTTGACAGACAGCTCATACAGCAACCCGAGAGAGAAGAAAAAAAATCCAAGACCACCAGTTTTGAGAGCACAGAGTGTGAGGAAAAAGAGACCAAGTTTGAACACTGGTTTGAGAAAGCAAGATGATATTTGAGTGTGAAAAAAAACATATCTCGCTCTCAAAGCAAACAATTACGCTCTTCATTAAAGATAAAGAAATACCCCCATAATCTCGGGGTCTTTGTTCACAAGTGACGGGAGACTGGAGCAGGGAGATTCCAGTCCAGTAGCGTCTGTAGTGATGTGGACATTATACCAGTTTGATATGGTGAAAAAAAGAGTTGAGACAAAAAGGTGAAGATGTGTATTTACCAGCCCTCACTAGTGGTCATAAAGTCTGGTTGGAGCCTCTAAGTGGAATATCCTACAACTTTTAATGCAAATAAAGTCATTTGAGGTGTTGAAACACTGCACCAGCCTTTATGAGAGAGTTGAGAGCTTATTATATCATCAGAGTTCCAGCCCTGTTTAACCATCTAGATAAGAACAGAAAAGGGGCCTTCAAGTTGAAAGATTACTGCCTTGCAGCCAAAGATACAAAAAGACAGAAAATGCATTCAACCATTCCAGAGATACAGCTCCATACATAGCTCCTAGTTCAAGATTAAAGATGCAGCTGTTACATGACCCAGGAGGGGCAGAAAGAGAACGTTCTCGACAGCTGCAAGCAGATTTCTAAGAAGACGTGCAGAAATATCTGAGTGGCTGCAGACACAGAGGTTTCAGGTGACACAGTAACGTCCACCTGACTTAAAATCGTGAGGAACATCATCTTTAATGCGCACAAACCACCTGGAAAGGCCAAGTTTTAGGATAAAGTTGTTCTGAGAGATAAAAGCAGCTGGATCGTCCCTTTTTCCTCCATATTATAGTAACTGCTATAATTAGACAATGTGTAAAAGGGTGAAATAAAAGTGCACTTGAGATTTTTTCTTTTTAAGTTAATTAAGCTAGACGATTGTCTTTATTATTATGATTTATTCTCTTGGCTTATTTCCACTGCCCACAAGAGGTCAACTATACAAATGCAGAACTTAATTACTATAAATATTGTAACTAGAAGCAGTCAGAGAGCGCAGTCCTCTGCCAAGCCTTTGTCTTTTATTGTTTTGTTTTTTTTTTGCCAAGGACTGTGGGCATTATTTTTAGTTAGAAGCTCTAATTGCTAAATTATCTACCCATTGGGACGAATCCTTTAAAAAATTCCTGGATCAAGGGGGCGATCACCCTCAAAATTGAATCACTTGTTCCTTATTCCATTTCTGAGATTTCCTGAAAATTTCATCACCATCTGTCCATAAAGTTTTGAGTTATGTTGCTAACAAACAATCCAATGTTGCCGAAAACATAATCTCCGCTTTGGTGATGGTACAAATACCTGCAAAATGTCAGAGTAGCTAGAATGACTTTTACAGATTTACTACATGTTGACGTGTCATTCACATGCAGCTCCTGCTGGCTTCCTCAGACTGCATGAAATCTGCTCCAACCTACATCAATAATGTTTTTACATGGACACTGCAGTCTGACTGACAGTAAAATCACGTGCCACCATAAATCTGATTAAATACTGTAGTTTTAAGCTTGAGAAAGGTTTATCCATGTTAGTCGCTTTGATTTACTACCCTAGTTTCAGGTCATTAGAGGGCAAAAAAGTCCTCTCCCAAAATAACTTCATTACATTACAGATGCATACTTTTTTGCTCAAATTGCTCGTGCCAGTTTAATCACATAATGTCAGTTTTTATGAAAAAAAACTAAATAAAACAATAGAATCCATTTTTGGTAGCTGGGGATTTTGTTTAAAGATCAGTTCTAAATATACTAAAAATAATAACTGCGAGATCTTTTTATTTTTTTTATTTACTTTTTATTTTTTGCAGTGTCAGATTAATAATTTACTACCATTTTGGGTCATTAGAGGTAAAAAAAAAAAAGTCTTCTCCCAAAAACTGCAATGATAATATAGATTTTCTTTTTCAAACTACTGAAAGTTTAACTTTACTTTAGCAGAAAAAACTGGTAGTGAAACATTTTTAATGTAAAATTCAGGGAGAAATTACCTGAAAGGACAAAAAAAGCACTCATGCATTCACTTAATATGGATCCTAACAAACCTGACCAACAGTGCACAAGTCCAGGACTGAAAGGGTTTTTATAAGACACACACTCTACACAGGTTTCATTTGTGATTCATGCAGCTTTTCACATTCAATAACCTCCTCTGAATTATTCTGGTGTATACACATCTCACTGTTCATTAAAAAAATGCATCTGTATCAGCAGTCACGTGGGTTGTTGATGATCTGGATCTCTGATAACTTACTCATCCATCTTGGCCATCTCTTTGACAGCCTCCACTCCTCCAGGAAGAGGCTCCAGGTCTATGAAGAAGTCTTTGGACTCCCAGATACTGATGGCTTTCTCCTGCAGTCAAGACACACAGAAAGACACCACCAACATGTACCTGTGCTCTTTAGACAAAATGTGCAAAGGTCATCTTTTTTATCAAGGTGTTACATGAATGAGGTTGGATTGTGGGAGCAGATGTCTTTCAGTAATGTTTTGTATCTTGGGTCATGAGTGTGTAATTATGCACAAATTAAAGTCTGTCTATTGTTTCATTATCTTTAAAAATGACTTTCAGCTCTCACTTACACACAGATCGCTCCTCAGCTGCCCGTACTGCGTTGACACCCAGAACCCTCTCCTGTCATCCAGGGTGATGTAGGGCTCCTCCGGGTACCGGGCCCTATACTTCTTCAGGAACCCCCCCTCGAAGTCCGCAAGGACCCCGTCCATGTCAACCAGAACCCGCAGTCTCTTACCCGAAGAGGACATGTTTATGCAAATCCTCTTAAACGGATCACAGAGCAAAGTTTTCCCTCTTCCGAGTAGGCGGGTTGTAAGGAACAGTACCATCGTTGACTCTCGGCTGGCGGTGTGCTGCAGTGCCACCAACAGTCACAACTGTCTCCTAACGGCGAGCGGAAAGAGTCGATAAAAGTCCGCATGGGAGTGAAAAAGTTTCCAAATACTGCGACAGTTGAGCCTTTTGTCGACAGTGCAGCATTGGTCGTATTGTTAGTAAAGTTTAGGGTCAATGTTAGCTTAACTTCATCTTTCTGGGCGTTACTCTGTTACAGCTGAGCTAACTGTCAGTGGCTAGCGGATAAACAAAAGGGAGGTCCAATGTAACATGCACTGACTGCTATTAGCATCGGTTGTCAGTATGTTAGCCGACCAAGAACTTTCCATAGCGAACCCACAGCATCTGTAACAACTGGCTGTCTAGAGTGAAAAGGGTAGGAAACGTCTGGTTCAGCAACGGCAGAGAATGAAGCGCTTAGCTAGGAACAATCTGTACTAAGAATCGGTTTGCAACAAAGATAGTTTATACAGGAAGGATGCTTCTCTCCCAACGTTTTAAAGAATACAGTACATGCTTAGTGGTGATTAGCGGATGATTTCTGTCCTACAAGACCAATTCGTGATCATCTTTTTCTGTCCAAATCTGAAAGAAGCTATTTGGTTGTCCAACACATCACTGACGTATTAAATATTTATAATAAAAAGCAGTTATTTTTAATTTTTATATATACTATATTTGAAATGTATTTTATATGTATCTGCCTCATTAAATATAGCATGTTCTATATCACTGTTACATTTTCAGTATCAGTCGGTTGGTGTTGGGCGTAGAAAAGGGAAATTCATCCACAGTTATAGTTTTTAAATATAAAAAATTGAATTGTGTTATCTAAGAACTTAAAGGAAACTTGACGACTTCAGTCGATCCTTTAAAATAGTTTAGACATGAGCTCTTACCTTATAAAGCAGCTTTGACTTAAAAAAAAAAAAAAAACCGGCAAACGTTAGGTCCAGTACTTTTTTGTGTATCTAGCCCTTTAAGAGTCTGAACTACCGTCCCTAAGTCTCGTAGAAAGCGGTTCTGTCCTTACGATCTCGCGATAGCTTTTCAGTGGCGGCTGTGTGGCCCCCTGTCTCAGTCCGGACGGAGTTGTTTCTGACGTTTGAATGAAAACCAGTGCAAATTACCTCCACTTTGGACCCAGGAAATAATGGCTTCAGCCTTGGAGCAGTTTGTGAACAATGTGCGGCAGCTCTCCGCTCAAGGTAGGGTTACTAAACTCATCTGAGTATGAAGTATTAGCTAGTTAGCTAGCGCATGCTATCCAATGCCTTGCCGATAGCAAGGCAACCAAACTGGTCATAGCCCTCTTTTTGCTTTATCATGTAAACACACTGCAAAAATGACTTTCTCGGCCTACAAGAGTTCTGCAAACTATCATCCGAGGATGTGTTGGTACATGGGGACGCTAAGGGTAACCTCGAACTTGGTAGCCCTTCAAACAACATGTCAAAATTATACTTTGTTTTTGTTCTAGAAAATAATTTCTGGGGACTGCCTACCGGTAGTCCCGCCTATGACTCACATGATTGGCTGATGAACTGAATTCTTGAATGCTATTGGCTTAAAGTCATCTGTCAATCGCACTTGCATTACCTCTTTTGCAAGGCCTTGACAGGACACTTGACCGACCGATTTGTACTGAAATACTTGATAGCGCGATTATTATGAACAGTTGTTTGAGTTTTTTTCGTCTTCTATGTGTATATAGATAATACAATTCTAGTATCTCATGATTAAAAAATATATAATTTTATAAGCTATTTGATTAGTGAAAAATGCCTTAACATACAATGAAAATGATTGATCTCTTCTCTATTAATGCTACTGAGGAAACACTGCATTTTATATGTGTTGAGGAGGAAGGATGTTACTTAACAGTTTTAATTTTGTAACGCTTGTAGTCACATCCTTGTGTTTATGTCCTTGTTGTGTGTATAGTTTTTCTTTTTTTACCCCCCCTTTTTTCCCTTATAGTCTAGCAATTGAAGTTTATAAATGAAAAAAAGTAGACTAAATAGCTTTGGATTTATAAAATGAATGTAAAGTTATGATGGACGCTGCTCCAAACTATCGAACGGAAACTTGACTTTTGTTTCGATCCCCCAGTGATCTTTAAAGCATGCCAGAAAGTTGCAAACTTTTAAGTTTCTAAATGTTGTTGTGCTTTCATCTTACACCCCAGGCCAGATGACTCAGCTGTGTGAATTGATCAACAAAAGTGGGGAGCTGCTGGCCAAAAATCTGTCCCACCTGGACACGGTGCTGGGGGCCTTGGACATCCAGGAGCACTCCTTAGGCGTGCTAGCTGTACTGTATGTTACATTTTCTTGCTTTATACTCATAATTGCAGGCATTCTTACATCTTCACTTTTGCTCCATTTATTTTGGAAATTTGGCAAAGATACTCTAATTTTCTCTTGAAGGTCCTGATTTACCTTTTTTTGTAATTGAGCACTGGCAAAAGACAGAAATCAAGGCCAGAATGGGTCAATTAATGTTGGAGCTAGCTTAATCTTTAGGTAGAAGACCAAAAACATGTTGCAGTTAATTATTCACATTAGCAGACAGGCAGCAGTTGGTTAATTTGGCATCTGATCACCTGTTCATTAGACTCCCACAGACTGTGACATTAAATAAATCATTAAAAGCTTTTTATTTCAACCCACCTCCACCCCATGGATTTCCCTGTGATGATTTGAGGCAGTGGCTTTGTTTAGCAACAGCATCAGAGTCAAATAAACAACAGAAATTAGCTTAAAAACGTTTAAACTACTCCTGTTCAACTGCTGTTTAGTTAGTTTTTTAGGGTGATGTGAATTGTGATGGCAAATGGTGATATAGATTGAATACAACACTCAGGTAAGAGCAATGGTGTTAATTAAATAAACCCTCATAAGTATAACTGAGATTAAGTGAGCTTAAACGTTCAGAGAAGGGATGTTTTTAACTGACTCCATTTATTTCACACAGTCATTACACACTTGGCGTGCTAATGTGAAGGGTTATGACGATATGACATGTTGTGAGAAACTGGTGAGATTAGATTAGCACCTGCACGGTGCATCTTGTTTGGTACACCATGCATGGAGTGGAGCCAGCATAAGACGGAAAACAGAATGCGGCAAGAGGCTGAGTGAAAATGCAGAAAAACGGGTGGATGAAAGAGATGAAGTGGCAAAGAAAAAGAGGAGGAGGAGGATGAGGAGGTGTCTTTGATGAAGGCTAATTTAACTGAGTGTGATCGAGACATCTTAATTACCTTCTCCCCAGTTTCTTGAGATCGGTCCCTTTTTCTCTGTTTGACTGTTTTACTTTAGTTTTTCTGCAGCAATTAATTCAGGAGGTAAACTAATTAAACAATTACACTCTGGGAAACACACCACAGGAGGTCTTTCCTGAGTGGACTGATAAGTGGAGCAAAGAAAGCTGCATAAAACCACCGAACAGAGTCTCAACATCTGCCAAAACCAGCTTTTTGTGGCCGACACCCTGAGTGTCCTCTGCAGAACGCTGCAGTGCTCCACTGCCAGCTCTGAACAGCCCAAATCTGTTAGGAGGAGAATATAACAGGAAGCTACAGCTCAAGACTAACAGGGTGCTGCATAGCGTTAAACATTTCTTTTTAATTTTGTTTGGTAATGTTGTAGGTAACGCATGGTTTTAAAAAGTAACCAACTTAAAACAGGGTAGAGTAAGAAGATAAAAAGAAAAGCTATCCAGAAGCATTGCGATGAGTTTTCTCCACTGTTCAGTGTCTTCACATGTAGGTCTGATTACCAGTTAAAGTAGGTGCTGGGTGATAAAACTATCTCAAAACTAGACTGATTACATTTACATTGATCTCTGTGATAAAAACAAGACATTCGATCCATCTACGGCAGGAATCTCAAACTCCGGTCCTTGAGGGACATTGTGTTTAGTCAAAATGTGATATCATCTCATCCAAATTTACCATCTTGTTCTTGTACTTAGCAACGCTCTGAAGTATAAATCCAGCTACTGAGGGCTCTGGTTGAGATTCATTATCTGCCTCAGAAATCCACTTTCCTTGATTTTCCCTGCCTGGCAACAAGAAATACAGAGTTTCCAGTTGCCAATGAAAGCCACTTTAATGCCACACAACCTTTTCTTTTCCTAATCAGACGACCACAGAGGGGTTTACATTGGTATTTAAAGTTCAGTCGATCATTTGGCAGCTGGTATTAATGGCGGAGTTCAGTGGATGGTTACAGGCTGCTCCGTCTCTATGGAAATAACAGAGATGGAGGGGAGGGGAGCCTACAGTTGACATTAGCTTTATTCAAATCTGGACGAATCCAGATCGTCTCTGTTTGATGCAAATATTTAGTTGAGCGACTGAAATGCATCTTTTCAATTTGTCAGGTAAACATGGCATCAATAATCGAGCTGCAGTTAGAAGCAGAGAAGTTGGTTCAGATTATCGGACGTTTTGAAGGAGAAATAAAATCAGCTAATTATCCATGTGATGGCTTAAGCCCCACGATGGTGATGTTGGTCACATATTTTCATTATACTTTTTTTTGCAGGTAAATATTAAACCGTATTTGTATTCATGTTTTACCTTGCATTGATGATTTGGAGTGCATACGTATCAACAATGGAAGGTTATGTGCTTTAACATGTTTGTTCTTGTTTAGAGTTACCGTGGTGGTGCAAGCTTCATTTCCTTACTGATGAGAGGCGTAGCAAAGGGCGGAGGAGCTTTAAATCTGGATGCCAGCTCGTCAGGCTAAAACCATGTGCTGCTGGATCATTGGGGGGGGCGCAAACCACTATAAGTTATCTTCATTGTGTTAGGCCAGTTTTTCCCTCAGGTAAGTTTGATTTTAAGTTAAACTTTTGAGTATCGTTAAATTTAGTTGACCTCTTTTAATGGCCGGCTAGTTTAGTCATTCTTTTGGATTTTTGTATTATTTTAGGGTCAATAAAAACCCAGGTTTTGAAATAACTTTCTGTGTCCTCGCTGCTTGTACTGCTTGGTCCCTGACACACCAAGATATTTAATGTGTAAAATCCTCTAATTTCTACAGTTTTTATTTTTTAAAGGGATTTTCAAGAAATCCAATCATAAAGCACATATATAGCAAACAGACTAACATATAAACCTAATCCTACTCAGCTACCAAGACCAATCCAAGTCCCTGTTCATTAGTAAATTCACTAATGAAGTTTTTGAGAGATGTCAGCATGGCATCAGTGTTCTGAACCAACACTCATTTCTTCACATGCTGCCTGGAAAATGGGAAACAGGTGCAGAAATTAATCAAAACATGCAAACAAAAATGCAAAAACATAGTTTGTACGATTCTAATTAACTTGGAAGTCTGAATCTCTTTATGTTCAACTGAACCTTCTTGAACCAGCTTTTTCTTGAAGTAATCTTTAGTATTAGTTCCCAGACTTCTTGAAGGACTTTCCACGGCTCTTCTTTGGATGTTGGCTGATTTTTTGTTCTGTTCTCTGTCCAGATGATCCCACACTGTTTCAATAACATTGAGGTTCAGACTCTGGAGAGGATTCATCCCTACCTACATCAGACCTGCTGCTGATTTTCAGTCCAGTTCTAGGGTCATGTGACCTACCTCCGCCTTTTCTCCCTGTTTCCCTTCCTTAAGAATGGCAGCTTGACAACCATCCTTCCATTTCAGATGAGGCTTCAGTAGACAGCAAAAGGTTTGGATGGATCTAAGGACCTGCATCATATCTTTACTGGATTTGTTCCCGTTTTTTTTAAATGATATGACTTTCAGATATTTTACGTTTTTGTGCTTTCTTTCTTTGGTGCTGGCTTTTTCCTCCACTTTGCCAATACTATTATCTGTTTGTCAAACTGTCTTGGCTTAGGCATTTTTCGTAGGTGGAAATAATAAAAATGGGAACAAATTGTGTCTTTGTGACAGGCTGCTGGTAACAAAGTGCCTAAACATGCAATTTTATGTTTTCAGTATGTATAAAAACAACATTTTATTACATTAGTGATGAAACAAAAAAACCTTGATAGGTCTTCAGAAAGCCTGAGAAACGTTTGCTCAGGAACACTTTAAAGATCACAACAAAGTTTGGTTCCTTAAAAGCAAAATTTAAAGAAACAAGAGATGGCTTCACATGTTTGCATGACACTGAGTAGACAGTCTGTGTGTGTTTCTAAAGTAAATACCAACCTAGGTTATGTCTTTTGCTCTTGGCATGTTCGTGGATATGTTTTTTGGCAAAGCAGGCGAAGAAGACGCAGTAGAGGCAGGAGTGGAGTCTGTTGAGGTGGGCGCCGCACATGTGACAGATACATGACTTGGCCTGAAAGACAAGAGCGGGTTGAGGAAAGAAACAAGAGGGAAATGATAAAAACAAGGAGACAAAAAGACACAATCAGACTTCCTGAATCCTGGACTGACAGCATCAGCAGCTTCCATCCATTTTAAAAAAAATCATCTTTAGAGGACTTAAAGAGGAAACACAGTCCAGATTTAAAGGCTGAATAATTAGGATTTTTTTCTGTAAAAATAATTTAAAATATTCTCATTTGTTGTGAGGGATAAAAGGAAGCTTCCCTATAAACAATCTATCTCGTACATCAACAATGTCTTTGTCAAGTTTTTCTCCTTCAAAATAAGAGTTCCGTGCCGGAATAACTTGGGTGCACCGTGTTGCTCTTTCCAACTTCCTGGTTCCTTAACCAATCACATGCGACTCCCCACAGTTGCCTAACAACAGCAGCGTGCAGGTATGGAAGCTAGTAAAAGAAGCGGACCAGAAATAGTTTCAGAAAAACCTAAAAAGCCTCAACATCCTGCTAAAAAAGCAAACGACCAAAAACAAAATAAAACGAGGATCAATATTGGAGAATCTTTTGAAAGGTGGAGAAGTCTGAGCTGGCAAAGTTTCTCCTCGACAGGTAAACACTGGAATTTTGCTTAAATTAACTGAAAAGTTTATCTTGATTTACAAAGATTTTAGTCTAATTTATTTCTCGGCACTCATTAAATTAATTTGTGACTGTGTGGACGTATTAGTGGAGTAAATTGGTGGCCTGTTGGTTTACAACAACAAATGTAATGATGTTTGGGTCAAGTGAATACTGTCTTTGTCCTTATAAACTTAAGAAAATACTATCAAATTAAATTAAAAGTGCGGCAACCTACGCGAAACTCTGAGGGGGAGGTGGGGGAGGGAGGAAGAACGCTCTCCGTGTTTTTCTCTTTCGACTGCAGTTCTGATTTGAAACACTAGGTGTTAACTTACTTATTTTGCCTTTAAAGATGCCTTCAGTGCGATAATGTCCAATTCATTTCAAATACAGTTAGTAGTAATATATTCATTTTAGAACCATTTTATGCCTTGGTCATAATAATACACTTTTTCTAAAAGAAATGTACTCATGAAAATAATCAAAGTAGGTTTTATGGCTTTATTGTCCTGGAAATAAACAATAGAGGTGTGGATGTTTCTCACTTCTAAGATGCACTCATTGGCTACTTCACCTTCAACTTCAGCCAATAACATGGTAGCAACTCAATGCGTTTAGTCATGTAGACATGGTCAATATGACACGCTGAGTTCAAAGTGAGCATCAGAATAAGGAAGAAAGGGGATTTAGGCGACTCTGAACGTGACATGGTTGCTGGTATCAGGTGGGCTGGTTTAAAAATTAAACACAAATTTGATTATCACACTTATTCGTGTCTTAAAACCCAAAGAGATAAAACTAATTTACGCACAATGCAGTGCCTGTGAAACAATCAGTTCATTTATTTTTCCAATTTCTCGCTTTCTCATAACACTCCACTGTCATGCTGCAACCCGGGGCAACTTAAAATGGAGTTTTTGTCTCTGGTGAGGGTAAAAAAATCAAAGAAAACACCAAAAGAAGTTGGGTTTCCTTATTTGTATGTTGGGCAAGTTCCAGAAAACAGATAGGAAAGTAAACAAAGCAGCTTGTGAACTTTAGAAGACTAAATAAAAATTGCAGGATTATGATATCTGACATTCAACTTTTATTAAAAGTTGTGTTATTTATCAGAAAAAGCTTTAGGTAGTAAAAAATTAAAATATTCCTTCTAGGGTTAGCGTCTCAAAAGCTCTGAGTAGGAAATGTTTTGGTTTTAATTCTCATTTATTAGTAATTACAGCTAGAGAAATACATCTGTTAAAAATCAGAGTCCATAAACTAGCATCTGTAAAGAGCTTTGACATATGAGATGGACAGGAATAAGATTCCTAATGATTGATTATAATTCTCCTGATGAGTAATAATCTAATGTTTGCCAACATGCAGATCGCTTGTTTTCAAAACTTCTGCTGCACAATGGCTTTGTAAAAGTCATTAAATAAATATGTAAACTTAACATGCAGTGGAGAACTGAATTATTAATCTGGCTTCCTATACATTCTGTTTGATAGTCACCGCGGAAAAAAAAGGGTGGGCGGCCACGAATGTGGGAGGAGGAAAGATAGCAACAGTTCAAACGCTGATGAGCTGGCACGCCAACGAGCCAGCATGAGGATGAGGAGGTGAGAAGAAATGAGCAAATGCCTGGAAGAGGAGGGCAGGGAAGAGAAACATGGATGAAAACAGAAGAGAAAAACAAAAATAAAATGAAACCCGGACTTCTGTTCTGGATCTTTATGGGATGATTGACATAAAATTAGCTAACACTGCATGAGAAAATAGATCTGTACATGCACAACTCAGTGTTTACCAACACAACCAGCTTCCTCTGCTCATCTTAAAAAAGAAAAAAACATGGATTCTTATTCCAGTCACACATGTAACACGTTGACACCACATGAATTATATAAACATGCATCAAAATGCATCAATTCCTCCTCAATCATTCCATTAGGTGTCAGTGCTGCAGCGTGCACGTGTAGCCGATCGTACACATGTAGGAATGTGTGTCAGCCGAGCGTCTTCACATCAGCATCTGAGACTGACTGCACATGTGAAGCACTTACTGTCACTGAACTTTAGGAGCTGTCGTGTCTTTTAGCAACCATCTACTTTTCTAGCTTTCTGCTTTTTTTCCCTCTAAAAAACCCACTTGCGTTTGCATGTCTCTGCTAATGATGTAGTTGGATTATACACACAAGTTTCTATAGACTTTCGTATTCCTTGGAAATAGAAGAATTTTCTCTTTGAGAGGTGATGGGGGAAAGTAATACAGTTATATAGAGGCTTCCCGCCCCTTTGTGTTCATAAAACCTGGTCTGGCGTAATGTGATTTGGACAAACGACCTCTGGGCAAGGAAGCTGTAAGTGGGTCGCTGGTGAGGCCACAGCAGGTCAGACTGTGGATATTCCTTCTGATGCTGCATCATACTGGAATGTGGGGAGCTCAGGGCAAGACGAAGGCAAGACTAAATTTTCTGAATTGGTAAAAATCAGAAACATATCCCTGTTGGTCCCTGTTTATTGAACAAACATGGCAAGAAAGAAAAAGGGAAAAATAAGCAGTGATACTTGTGTAGATTCTGCAAATGCTTCACGATGCATAGCTCACGATGCATAGCTCCTGTCACACAGCTCTACTTGACTCTTATCACACACTGATGAGCATATCGGAGACAGTGTGCAAACATTTCGTACATGGAGAGATGCCAGCAATCAAACCACCAACCTTCCAGTTGGAGGATGCTAATGTGTTGTCCTCCAACCCACAGCTTGGACTGTCCATCCTTTTTGCCTACAAATAAAATGGAAAACTGCTGCACTGAAAACAATTTAAGTGGTGCACTAGTGTTAATGATGCAAGTTAGTCTAAAGTTTAAAGTTAGTCTAAAGCCCTGGAGTTAATCACTTTATATGGCACTTTCTCAAGCAGACTGCATATCAAAGTCCTTAACAAACCAAATAAAAACTCTCTCTCTCTCTCTCTCTCTCTCGCTCATATCCATAACACAGACCAGTTTTTCTGCATCACTATGAAAAAGGATGCTTTCTGTTTTAGCAATTTTGTGTAATTGGAAGAAGGCAGTTTTAGAGACTTTAGGGAAGCTGCTGGACATCCATGCTTGTATATCATGAAGACAAGGCTGGAGCTTCAACAACAGATTTGTTTCATCAGGAAGCAGAGACAAATAAAGCTGGGTGTCATCGGCATAAAGAACGGGAATGTACGCCATGATTCCTGATGATGGTGACCAGAGGGGAGGGTGTATAAAGTGAAGAGAATAAGAAGACAAGAACCCTGAGGAGCATCAAAATAAACTCTGGTAACTGTAGAGCAGTGGTTCCCAACCTTGGGTTCCTGAACCCCCATGAAGGTCCCCAAAAAGCAGAAGGGGTCTGCGAGGTTTTGACTGTACAGAGCCTGTGTGATGGGTAAAATTAAGGCCATGTCCACACAGAGACAAGCTGAGGTGCATCCACATATTCACATTCTGCGAGCCTTAAAACACTCACTTACAAAACATGTCCATAGTCTAAAATAAATAAAAGCTACTTAGTAGGCCACACCTCGAGCATCCGATCACCTTTGATCCATGTACTATGTAGTTTAGTGAGGTCAGTGAGATGGTGCAGTTATAACAGTGAAGTAGTTCATGACTATCCTGGCAACCTTGATTTTTCCTGCACCCTTTCATTAATGAAACAAGTCTGAAAAACACCACAGTACAGACGATTTGTTTCTCTTTAAAAAAAAAAATGGTGATGTCTTCTTACTTTCTGTTTTTTGCTGAATTAGCCAAGGTGCATGTTCAAATTAGCCAGTGTGTTGATGTCCACTTGCGTTAAGCAAAACCCAGCTCCAACGTCACGCAGCATACTGGAGGAATAAGTCATGAAGTGCAGTTTCTCAGCCTTGGGGTGCTGCTGGACAGCAACGGCTCCAGACGCGTATAATAAACGTCACTGTGCCCTCGAATGAGTCAGAACGTGGAGTTTGAAGGTTGGAAAGTTTCATAACGCATCTTAAAAAGGGCATGAAAGGACACATTTGTGCTGAGAAGCTAGCAAGTGAAAGTATGGTTTCAGCATAAAGGGCTGGAGTCACTGCTTTTTGGTATTTGCATTACAGAGATCTTCAAGGAAAAACAGTTGGGAACCATTACAGGAGAGGATACAGTGTTGGCTTGAACAAGGTAAAACCTGTCAGATGAGCAGGATAAAAACCTAAATAAATAACCTAAATAAACCAGTTTAAAGCATTGCCCTTGATCCCAATCTTATTCTCAAGTCTCTGTAGCAACATGTTGTGATCAAGGGGGTTGAATGCAGCACTGAGCTGAAAGAACACCAAAACACAGACAAGACTATTATCAGATGAAACCACAAGGCCATTTGTCACTTAAATTAGTGCTGCTTGTGTCCAGGTGTCTCTCTTTTTCAGCTACTGCCTCAGTGTTTCAAACCACAAACACACAACTACCAGGACCCAAAGTTTCCAGGCAGAAAACAAATCTGGTTTATTTGTGCAGTAAATGCTTTTAAGGCTTGTGGCTAATCTGTGTTTATATCAGTTTACTGCAACAGTTGCCACTAAAAAAAGATATATTCTATTCTATAGTCATTTAGCAGACGCTTTTATCCAAAGCAACTTACATACTTATATTCTCTTGTCTTCACCCTGTTTTGGTGAATACAATATCATCTTAACCATTATGTGCAGATTAATACATAATCATTTCTGGCGATATAACAATAATAATAATAATAATAATAATAATCCTTCAAATCAACACACTCCATGGGAGCATCTTTGGATAAACATGTGATAAGACACAGCTGAAGAGCAAAGATTGAATTCTCAAGGTGAACAAACGAAGAAAATTAATTCTGCATTAGAAGGTCATTGTCTGCTTGATGCACACTAAGTGTTGATTGTGACCATCTGTTTTCTTTTTATTTTAAACAGTAACACTTGTGAGTGTTGTTGCACAGTAGATACATAGTAGAACCAACTAAATAGCATATACAGCTATGGTATTGCATGCAATGCTTTATATGCTCACAGACAATATACTACCACAACTTCCATTACTGAGTGGAAGACAAAACCTCAATGGATCCAGATGAACTAATATTAACCAGGGGTGCATGTGTGCCAGCCTGGGCTATTGGAGGAGGAGATCCTTAAAAAACACTCGCACCACTTACTTCAGTCTAGATGCCTCCCACTGATCCCCTGCACATGACAGTGGGCTAATGCTTGTACCACTGCACACAAGTGCAGGATAAAAGCAATCGTACACTGCAGATGCAAGCGCAGTATGCTAATATTTGGCACATCTGTACTATCCGCACATGTCCTGTTTTTTTTAACCAGCTACATAACATTCTTCGTGTAGATTTTTCGGGGTGCTGATTGATATGTGGTAATGATGTATGTTTTTAACTTATTCCAAATCTGAGAATGGCCCACAAACAAGGAAATACCCCTGTCTGAAGGTGGAAGGAAGTAGAGCAGCTGCAGGCGCAGAGCCAATGCAAACAGATGCACATTAAAGGCGGCTAGCCCTCTGATCTAGTGTGTGGGTTCTCGCTTCGATAGAAGGCTAACCGTCGGCAACGAGTGGTTCATTACAGTAGTTTGCTTAAGCTTGGTTCAAACGTAGCTGTGGATATCCTGTCGGGTTGGTATCAAGGCTAACTCTTAAGGGAAAAAAATAAGCCCATGAGGCCAGGTAGTACTTAACTGAGAGCAACAGTAGTTTTGCATCAAGTGTCTGGGTATCCGATGTTTGTGTTGTTTTGGAAGGGCGGGGAACTGTCCACGCACGCGATGCGAGCTCACGCAAACATACGCGCACCCAGAAAAACACACGATGTGGTTAGAGTCGCTTCTAAACATTATTTCTGTCACTTGTTACCTTGCGTTTTCTGGTCTCAGCGGAACCGCTCCACACGAAACACTGATAAATGAGCCTCAGGTTCTGCTTCCAGTTGTCCACTTTGAAGCCATTGACATGGGGGCAGCCTCCGGGACTCATTGTAGTCACAGCATCCGGCTTTATTGTCCTGTGAGCGACGAAACCGCTTCAGATCCCTCCACACAGCCACAGTCCAAATGGGCTCTTGGCTAGCTCGCCAGGTTCGTTACCCACCGAATGCTGCGTTCGGGCTAACTGGACATGTTGGTTGCGGGAGCCGAGACACGCGCAGTAGCAAACATCAAGGCAAATTCCAAAATGTGCCTATTTTTTGGGAATAAATATCATTCACGCGCTTGAATTCGGGATTGCGCAGCACATTATATAGTTCTACACATTGGCTAATTTACATGTTAGCACGCTGGCTAAAGTTGCTTAGCATTGGAATTTCAACAGTCGATTACACAGTAACTGTCATCAAGACCCTCCTCATTCAAGGAGGTGGACCAATGACAGTCCAGTTTTTAGCTTGATTGACGTTTGAGAAATAGCTTTTTTTTCTATTAAGTCCCACCCCTAAAGAATGGGTGCTGCATCGTGATTGGCTCCATTTTCTTGTAACCCACATCAGTTTGTATGAAGACGCTCATTGGCTAATGCGTAAATCAGCTTCACTGTATCAATCAAGAATGTTATGACAATCAAGACGGCAATTCAAATACAACTTAAAGAGAACAGAAAGTTATACATCCTTAAACAATTTATTATTAACAGATCCAAAATCGCAATGCTCAAGCTTCCAAAATGACATGACAGTTTGGTTTCATCCGTTGACTTCATCGCCTGTAATAAGCTGTAAAAACAGTTTTATGTACAGTGCTCTAGCGACCTCTGGTGGACCTGATCTAACAACCAGGAAAAAAAAAATAATAAAACAAAAAACAGTGCACCAGATTGTGAATGACTTCGCCACAGCGCCGTTGCTTGGTCAAGGGCATGTTCATGTGTACAATTTTGCAATCGATATCTACATTCACAAGGAGTGAGACGGAAACGATCATTGCAGTCTTTACAAATGTAGAATATAATCAGATTTATTTCTCGTCAACCAAAGATGTTTCACCTCACATTGTAATGCCCTCCAGTTACGGCCATCATGCAGTAGAACCAAAACAAACAGTGAGATTATTCACACATATGTTTGGAACAAATAAGTCCAGTTTTTATTGTGGTGGTTTCTGTCAATGTAGCAGTGGTGCTCCAACCTGAACATTGATAAATAAAACACTGACAAAACTGTAATTTTTTTTTTTCCTTTTTCTATAAGGATCTTTTGTTATCCTTAAGACACCGTGAAGTAAGAATAACCAAATTTATCATCATTCCACACAATTAGATTTTCCTTGACCAATGTCCTTATGCAACAGAACGTTTGTTTTCCTCTTTAAAAAAAATCCAACTCATCCTGGGAAGAACGTGTTGGTTGGCTGCAGTGTTTTCTCCCAGTCCAAGGCCCCTCAGGAATAACTTGATGTTTTGCTACCAACATCATCCTCCTGCGATCCCATACTCTGAAGAAAAAAAAAAAAAAGGTGTCACATGTTAATAAAGTTACCCTGTAAAATTGACCAACCTACATGTTGCAAACCGGTTTGTGCTGTACTGATTGTTAAATGTGTGCATGTAACAATCCTGACTCACCTTCTGCACAAATTGTGGGTTTACTGTGATTTCCTGATCCATAGACTTTAGTTTCTCATCCAGCTCTATACATTTCAACATCTGAAAAAGATGCATTACAGTAAAATATTTGAAAATGCACAGCAAAGAAAAGACAATTCTCAAGACCGATTTGAGCATCACCTCTTGGTCAATTTTGTGGAGCATTGCTGGGTTGTTGTATTTTTCTGGGTTGTCGTGGAAGCAGACCATACCATCCTTTTGGTTAATGCTAGCATAGATCTCACCATCTTCAATCTGAAAGTAGCACAAGGAGGAGTTTTAATGTTGTAGCTTTGTAGCAGGAATTTAATCCAAGATAAACAGAAGTTAATGCAAAATATTGGATACATTTTCTAGCGAAAAAACATCAAAACATTCAACAAATAAAGCAAAGATTTAATAGTGTAATCTGCATGATTCAAGCTTTTTGTGCTATTCTCCTAGCGGATCGACTCACCATGTGTAAGACGTATTTCTCTGCTTCCTGGGGACCTGAAAGCTGCACTCGACTCGCCATATCTTGCAAAGACAACGTCAGAAAGGTCTGCAGAGGGGAGGATGAAAAAAGTCAGATCAAACCTGCTGAACCTGTGACCGCGAACTCAAGCAGGATTGATCTCTGATTCATACATGTGGCTTGGTTGTATGTTTTCAGAGAATTGAACGTGAACATTTGCATCATCCCATGCAGTTCCTCCAGCCAATATCTACAAAATATCAGAGCTGCAATGTGTGTGAAAACAGATCAAACCACCTTAATTTCTTCCCTTTCTGGTCAGTTTCTGCTAGCATCCCTATCTATGACACATCCAAATTAACCAAGAGTTGTTACAGAACAATATGGAAGCATGTGGACTCTTTAAAGCAAAAGCGCTGGATTCCCCCTCTTCCCAAAAAATGTCTCCGTGTGATTCTCTATCTCTATCTGATTTTACCCACACACCTGTGGGTAGAATTATGTCCGCTATGTCTTGTAGATTAAAAAAGTTTTGTATCAGTCGTGTTTAAACAGTAGAAACTTTTATAAATAAACATTTATTGTTTTTATTGTTATTTTCAGAAATTTGTTGGCTTTTCAGCAACTAGGTGCTTTACAGCAGTCTAAGTGGCAGAAGAGGGACATGGACTTGAACCATGGACTATTGTTGGCTGTGAAAGCTCCTGAAGTCTTGAGTAAGGTAATCTATGACCACAGCTGCCATCTTACTGGAAATTTATGCTATAATCTGTGGGAATATACTGAGGAAATCATTTTTCAGGTAATAAATTTAACTTAAATGCGCCATCAGGACCCCTGATTACAGATCACATGAAATATGACTTATTAAGGTCAATTCTGATTAACAGATATATAAGTTTATGTTCAATGTGATGTGCAAACAGCAACTGGTTATTTATGAATTCAATTTCAATAAATACTTCAGTATTTTTCCCTGGTGTTAAACGGCGGTCCCTCCAGTATTTTGAGGCGTTTTTTTGTGATTGTTGTAACCTAAATACGTTTACATTGCAGCAGGTTTTGCAAAAAAAAGTTGCTCAAAAGGTTGCTGTGGGTTTTATTTATTTATTTTTTTTGCTAAACCTCCTGAAATTTATTTAATTTAAAAGATATACATACTTGACTGAAATAAGCAGACTGGGAGAGTATTTCACCATTCTGCAAAATGCTTCTTCAGCCAGCAGAGAAAAAATAAATAAATAAAATAGCCTGCATATAAATTCTGATTCTTACAGTAGTTCCTGCAGATCTGTATGGAAAAGACTCATTATGGTGATTTTCCTCGTCTCATCTCTTCTCACATCTCAGATATTTTCTAGCTGAGTTTTACCACAGAGAAATGTTTGTATCTTGCAATGCTGCTTGTGGTATAAATCAGATTATTTATACTCTTCTGGAGGAGTCTGGGAAAGTATTTTTAGGCTCTGGAGTCTTTATTGGATCACTGGTTGACAACCGGCTTCGCCCGTTGAGCCGTAGCTTCTGTATGTGAGACGTCTGCTCCCCCAGTTGAGCTGAACCCCTCTCAAATAACTGGGGAGAGTCTTGCTCAGTCCTTTGGGGCAATGTTGGACAGGAGATACAACACGTTTTTCCTCACACACATCTGCACCTTAATAACCAGAATCTCTGAAGTTAGGTGGTGACATTTGTATAATTAGGTAAGTAGAGCAGTAGCTCTCAAACTGGGGGTCAAGACCCCCATGGGGGTCGCAAGATAATTTCAGAGGGTCGCAAGATCATTGTAAAAAATAAATAACCTACATTTATCAAATAAATTTGGGATTTTTACCAGGGCTGTCAAAAATAAATCATTAACGAAGATAAAAATCTTTAAAATATTTGCCTTAATGTTTTTTAACACATTAACACATAATAAAGTTAGCATTCCGGCCATATTAAAAATCTAAATTTTACATAATCTCCACGAGAGAAGCTAATTTGGGGCATGTAGCTGCCTTGTCTCAGTGGTGAACCACCAGAAACCACTTTATCCTCCTTATATATGAAGATTCTGACAGTTTTCCAACCTTACATTAAGAGGATGCTGCACGATGACTCATCTGATACATCACACAACTAACTGCACACTAAGTCGTTGCGTGGGGGTCACCAACAAAATCTCAGGGATGTGCAGAATTCACGAGATTTGGCTAAATTCATGTTGATAGTTGTGATTGTAACATTGCAAATTCCTGGAGGGACGATAAAGGGGAAATAAATGACGATAAGAACTAATGTTGAGCATCTACCATTCGTCATCTTTAGCATCAGATTCGGCCCAAAGTGGAGGTTTGTCTTCCTGTTACAAGGAATTTTCCTCTCTACTGTCACCTGGTGCATTGAGGATTAAATAGAAGAAACCTGAACAAGTCCCTTTTTAATAGGTCTTTTAAAGAATTAGCATTATATGGACCCAGTTATCCTGAACTGGAGTAATGTGGAACATGTAATCAGCCGAAGTGAAATGTACTGTATCTTTAAAGGTACCTTAAGATAACCGTTGTAACTGGTGCTACACAAATAAATCTGAATTTAATTTTATAATCAGTTCATCCCTACTATATACTGTATTTACAATAAGCATGGCAAAAATATGATTTCATTATCACACAATTTTTTTTTTACAAGAAACAGGACCTACAAACAGGATTTTTCCAAGACAGAAAGCAATTAGTACCAGTAGTACCAGACCCCTAATTCATTTTGAAGGGTCTATGAATAACCAACCAAGTGTTTCAGAGAAATTCAGCCCTTTTCTACATGACAGTCTAGCTAAACAACTCTTGAAGAAAGCAAGCCCTTGTCTGTATCTATATTTATCTCAGGTTTCCAAGAATGGCTAACAGCTGGATATAAGACATCTGCATCCATCTTTACACGCCCTTGTAAGAGGGATGTTGATGTTTCTTTTGACCTTTCTACATCTTTTAGATTTCTTTAGTTCTATTCTACCAGCAAACCTGCCACAGATTATAGCCCAAGTGTCAGATTTCATGATGACATCTGCAGAGTGTTTATCATGTTTATAATTTATAATGAGTGCGGGTGCGTCCCACCTTTGTTAGCCTCTGGATGTTCTTCTTGTAGAGGGACGAGAGGCACTGTTTGACCAGGCCTGTGTTGTTGTCTCGTGTGAAGGTCTCGCTGTGTTTGCTGACCAGGCTGCGCAGCTCGGCCGGGTTGTTGGTGGTGTAAACCTGAGCTAACTCGTGATATGCGTTGCTCAGGGGCTGAAGGCAGAAAACACAAAGAATATGTTAAGAGGAAAATAACTTGGATCTTTACTGGTTTTCATTGCATGGCAGGAAACAGGCTTAATAACAGCTAATGTGTTCTTCACAGCAGAACTCTGGATGTCCACGTGGAGTTAAACTGCTGCATACAAGTGTTGCTGATTTCATAATCAATCACACAGTCGCTTCAAACTGTTTTGTAATCAGTGATTACTCAATAAAAAGATGAAATGATGGGGTCATGACTGCTTCTTGTCACAATCTGAGCCTTGTCTCTGTTTATTCTGTTTCTTGCTCGACTACACAGGCTCTTATCAGCAAACTGAAGCCACACAAACAACCAAATCTGAATGTTGTGTTTACAAAAGATAATAAGAACTGCTGGGGTAAAACTTAAACTTAACACACTTTGAGAGATTGAGGATGTTAAACTTCAGACTGAGACAGAAAAATGAAAAATGAGTTCATCTAAAGCACTGCTGTCAGTTTCATACAGACGTGCAGATGTTAAACTCTCTCCCAGGTTTTGTTTCATGTTGACAGACCATGTAAAACCAGATGCAATCCTTTAAATTTAGAAGAAATATATCTACTTTAATATATTTAAAAGAAGGATCAGACGAGCTGATCATGTGCTACGTTTATTTTATTCTTCATTTCATCACAGAAAAAGGGGCAGAACCAGCTGATCCTACTCGTTGAACTTTTTAAATGCAGATTTAGTGACGTCTGTAAATTTTTAAGGCAAATATAGTAATAAATATAGGTTAAATGGCAAAATCCTGCACCAGGGACCAAACATGGAAGCGGTAAACACTTTTTATGTGATATATGTCAAAATGAAACGTATTTGACAAACAAAATAGGCTCAGACCTCTGACGGTTAAACGTTTAAAAAGTTCTTAACATATCTTTATGCAAGTCACATTAAATAATAATTAAATAAATAAATGTCTACACATTGAATTCAACCATCTAACAACTGGACTGGGTTTATTGTGTGTTAATCCTGCTATTTCTGTGTCCTGACGTGTCCTGGACCCTGCTGTGCAGCCGTACCTTGATGAACCTTCCTACTATCTGTGAGGTGTATTTGGGCAGCTGCTGCACTTTGCCGTGGAGAATGAGGGACACCAGGATGTATTTCTTATAGGCTTCCAACATGATGTGGCTCACTGCCATGGCTGGAGTGGTTATTGCCTGGCGAAGGAATCGAGACAAGTTAATGCGAGTCAGAGAGCTCATAAGTGTAAAAACGTTCTTTATCCTGTCATTTCAATAACAGAAAAAAGTACCTGTTCATAAAAATACAGTGCTCTTTCAAAGTTTTTCAGGCCCGTGTAAATCATGCCACCATAGTAGTAGTAACATAAAAAGTGCTTTGCGTCGTAGGCTCCATTCTCCTTGCAGATGTCCATCATGTCCAGCTCCAAAAAGGGCAGGGCGGGCTTGAAGCACTTCGCTAACAAGCACAGCTGCACGGGTTGATATCAGAAAAGAGAAAGGATGTATTTAAATCCTTCAGCACAGCTATTACACAACAAAACTCTTCAGCCAAGCATCATTTCTTTTAAAACGGCCAAGAAAACTGACATAAACTGAATCACAGTATTTTGCAGCAAACAGATTTTTTTTATTTTTATTTAATTCTACTGAGCTTTAAATTTAATATTATGAGCAGCCAACACAGTCCGAACCCTCTTAGACAAACTTTCTTGTAATTTCTTCTTCTTCAGGAATAGTTTTCCAGGCTTCTTAAAGGACTTTCGTAAACTCTTCCTTGGATGTTTCTGGCTTTTGTTCTGTTCTCTGATCTCACACTGCTTCAGTAATGCTGAGGTCCAGACTCTGGGGAGGATTCATCCCTCCATCAGACCTGTTGTCACAGATTTTTAGTCCAGTTCTTGTCATGTGGCATACTTTAGCCTTTTTTTTTTTTAGCCTGTCATTTCTTAATGTCATTGCTTTCAGATCTTGTACATCTGCTGTAAATAGTGTTTTAGTTTGACACTTTCTTTTGTCCTCTACTTGCCCCGTTTTCTAACATTTTTTTAAGAAAACACCACAAATTATGCTGAGATATGCCAAGTTTTCAGCCAATATCTCTTTTGGGAAACAACTTGTTGGTGCAACAACACTATTTTATGTAAAACTGTGTAATCTTTGCTGTTTTTCATTGATGGAGCTAAAGAAATGGGAACAAATGACATGCCTGTCGGTGCAGATACAATTTAAAACAGACTTTTTCTACATCGTCTGGTATGTGTCAACACAACACTGGTACATCCTTTAAGTTAGGAGCCTTTTTTTATCCTTAAATGATTCATAGGTCAGTGTTCAATGACTAATCAAACAAAAACACATCCCTATGAAATCAGTCTAAATGGTACAAGAACTGGACAGAAAACAAGCGAAGAAGTCGATGTCCAAAGGCAAACTTTGACCTTCAGAAAGCCTGAAGAACTGTCACTCAAGACCATTTTTACATATAACAAGTAAAATTGGCAGCTTGGAATCAAAACACATAGAAATGAGGGCTGGATCAGGACTTTTGTACTGAAATACAAGTAGACATCTAACCGAAGGAACAGCTACTTACATCTTGTTAAGCATCAAAACTAAACATTAAGCATGAGGCTGTTTTTGGTACTAATAATGGTGAAGATGGACCCGAGGCTTTGACTCACCTGACACAGGTCTGCATGAACTGAGGTAAGTTGGTTTGTGTTCATCTGCATTTTATCTATTGCCTGTTTTAGGACGACGACACCCCTCAATGGCTGTCAGAGGAAGATAACATGAGTTATTCAGCTGCAGCTTCACTGAGACATCCAAACACACTGAAAGCCATTCTTAAAATATTTAGTTCAAGAGGGAAAAGGAAAACAAGCTTCTCTTAGGTGCAGATTCATGCAAGCTCTGCCTGAGAGGACAGTAATGAAATGTACTATTCAAAAATAGAGGTTTGAATTTGTAGGATGATGCAGATGAAATTCAACCCGAATTGCTGCACAGTGGCTCTTAAAAAGCTCAGCGCTGCTGGGATGTTGATCACAGAAACACAAAGACTCAAACCCACCACACAGCGCAGAGAGATCAACGCTAACTGATCAAGTGGAAGGAAGTGGTGGTTTTTCTCTCATCTGTCAGAAAGCAGAGGTGTGTGAAGTGCAGAGGCCTACTGTCTCGTGGGTTTGTCAAGTAGTATTGAGAATGTTCAAGTGTGTGAGAGTATTTGTGTTGCATATAACACATACTGAACAGTTAAGTGGTCTAAAATCAAACGATGCTTTTATAACTAAATCAGCATTCTGACAAGGAAAACACACACTGCTCAACAAAAAGGAGAAGACAAACCAAGAGGCTAAAACTGAACTACTAAACCCACTCCAAAATAAATAAATACATCTAGTGTATTCTGTATCCTAGACTGACACTACTCAGAGTTCATGGACAATTATGTGTCAGAAATGACAAATAAAGACAAACTATTGGGCAAAATAGAAGAAGAAGAAGCACTTGCTGAAATAAAAAGATTTTCCTTAAAGGATGCGAATGAGTATGCAAAGCTTGGCCTGAGGGGAGCATCTGAGAAGCTGCTCGGTGGTCTTACCTGTTTCCGTTCTACAAGGGCGTTTGTCAACTGGTGGCAGAGACCAGCAACTGGAAGAGGACAGAGAAATCAAAATTTAACTGCTTGTATAAGTGATGTATCACTTTATTATCATGCCCTGCTCTCGTGTTTGCAACATATCAACACAGTTGCTATCTGATAATCACACATATGTAGACAATGACGCAGTTTTTTATCTAACACTGGACTTTAAATTCATTTCAAGGTGAGGTAAAGGCCTTAAAGACTTTAATAGAAAGATAGAAAGCAGTGTGGGATACTTGTTTAGGATGGGTCCCAACCATTAGGAGTATTTCAGGTGGACCTAACATGCTCACAGGATCTGGTTTGTGCTGAGGTTTACTCCTCAGAATCTCTGCCAGTTCCACATGGGGTAAGAAACGTGACGTACCGCGCTCGTAACACAGAATTACTACAGAAAGTAGCCCAAAATGTTTTCCTTTTTACAGCTTTCTTTTTTATTTTCAGGTTTTAAGTTTAAAAAACCGACTTTCCCACACAAAATATTAGTGCTGAGATCCTGCTTCCAGCTGGAAAACATGCCATCACATATTGTTTCCTCTGAGTTGAGAAGAAAAGCAGGTTCACACAGCTTTGAAATTCATCCTACTGACTTGTTACCTTTTAACTAATCAATTCTGACATTTTCATCCTTGTTATTTTTCTTACTTAAATATTTAAGTTTAAATTCGCTGTTAAAATTAGGCTTATTTGGCTGAAGTGTTTAAAAACCAAAAGTTACTGAACTTTAGTTCATATAGCAGCACTTTTATTACAAAAGTACTTAATACACTCCTTCAGAATCATGACTGAATTTTGCACATAACACTTTTAATGGCAAATAAAATTTCCCCTGCATTAGTTACTACTTTATTTGTCCAAAGGACATCACATGTACCAGACTGTAGGAGTGTGATTCGATCTGCTGAAGGTTTCTGGACTGACATGATTTATATGTCTATTGTTGTCTCAGGTCAAGTTGAAAGGCACTTTATAAGTGTCTACTGGGAAGTGTCAGCCATAATCATGGTCCAAGTGTTAAACAAAATGTTGGAAATGTAAGAAAATATGGTATTTTTTCAGGTTTTGTGAGACCAAATACCTAAAGTCTAAAGGCTCTTATCAGCAGTGATGACAGGACCCCCTGCTGTGTGTCCCCACATAGAAAACATTAACAAAACCATTTGCTTAAAAATATCCAACCAAGTTATAATCTCAGTTTTCTTTAGCTGGGTCTTTAACAAAATGTATTTAGACTCTAAACCCAAATTAAAGTTAAAATAAACACTTAATTTCAGCTTCATGCCTCTAAATCGAGCAGTTATCACATTAACAAACTACAGAGCAATCTATCTCACTGGTGGACCTAAAGCTGATTCAAAACAGATAATCGGTCGTAAGCAGTGCTGACAGGATCTAACAGAGTTATAGAGTCTGATAACTGGTCTTTTCCTTGGTATTCAAGGGAAGTAATGTGTCTTACTTTAATTATAATGACAGACATCATTAAATATGATTAAAGCACAGAAGGAATTACACCTGACCATCAGAAGCTGTGATTAATACCCATTTGTAACATAACATCTCAACTAAAGCAATAGAGCGCATTAGTTTAGAGGACTTACAAGTGTCTGTTGCATATCTAATGTGCTCCCCATTGCAGGTGCTGATGAAGAGCTGGACTTGGGAGAAGAGCGTCTCAAAGTCTGGGATGTTTGGCATGGAGAACTTCACGAATCTGGAGAGAAGAAGAAGGAGGTCAGTGAATGCTTTACAATGTGATAATGAAACTCTGAAGGATGAAAACAGCTGACTGCTCTGTTTATTTTAAAGGTTACAAATTTATGATGAAGAACATGGAAAAAACATACAAATTCTGCTGCACTGCCACAGCACAACTCTGCTGCTTTCCTTATTAACTAATATGCAACAGGTCATCCTTCACTGCTTTATGATCATATCAGATTTCCCATGCAACAGGTAACAAGTGATAAAGAATTCTGTCTGGAAATGACACAAAGATCAATGGTGTATGAGAATGCATGGTGTACCAAACAAGATGCACCGTGCAGGTGCTAATCTAATCTCACCAGTTTCTCACAACATGTCATATCGTCATAACCCTTCACATTAGCACGCCAAGTGTGTAATGACTGTGTGAAATAAATGGAGTCAGTTAAAAACATCCCTTCTCTGAACGTTTAAGCTCACTTAATCTCTGTTATACTTATGAGGGTTTATTTAATTAACACCATTGCTCTTACCTGAGTGTTGTCTTCAATCTATATCACCATTTGCCATCACAATTCACATCACCCTAAAAAACTAACTAAACAGCAGTTGAACAGGAGTAGTTTAAACGTTTTTAAGCTAATTTCTGTTGTTTATTTGACTCTGATGCTGTTGCTAAACAAAGCCACTGCCTCAAATCATCACAGGGAAATCCATGGGGTGGAGGTGGGTTGAAATAAAAAGCTTTTAATGATTTATTTAATGTCACAGTCTGTGGGAGTCTAATGAACAGGTGATCAGATGCCAAATTAACCAACTGCTGCCTGTCTGCTAATGTGAATAATTAACTGCAACATGTTTTTGGTCTTCTACCTAAAAATTAAGCTAGCTCCAACATTAATTGACCCATTCTGGCCTTGATTTCTGTCTTTTGCCAGTGCTCAATTACAAAAAAAGGTAAATCAGGACCTTCAAGAGAAAATTAGAGTATCTTTGCCAAATTTCCAAAATAAATGGAGCAAAAGTGAAGATGTAAGAATACCTGCAATTATGAGTATAAAGCAAGAAAATGTAACATACAGTACAGCTAGCACGCCTAAGGAGTGCTCCTGGATGTCCAAGGCCCCCAGCACCGTGTCCAGGTGGGACAGATTTTTGGCCAGCAGCTCCCCACTTTTGTTGATCAATTCACACAGCTGAGTCATCTGGCCTGGGGTGTAAGATGAAAGCACAACAACATTTAGAAACTTAAAAGTTTGCAACTTTCTGGCATGCTTTAAAGATCACTGGGGGATCGAAACAAAAGTCAAGTTTCCGTTCGATAGTTTGGAGCAGCGTCCATCATAACTTTACATTCATTTTATAAATCCAAAGCTATTTAGTCTACTTTTTTTCATTTATAAACTTCAATTGCTAGACTATAAGGGAAAAAAGGGGGGGTAAAAAAAGAAAAACTATACACACAACAAGGACATAAACACAAGGATGTGACTACAAGCGTTACAAAATTAAAACTGTTAAGTAACATCCTTCCTCCTCAACACATATAAAATGCAGTGTTTCCTCAGTAGCATTAATAGAGAAGAGATCAATCATTTTCATTGTATGTTAAGGCATTTTTCACTAATCAAATAGCTTATAAAATTATATATTTTTTAATCATGAGATACTAGAATTGTATTATCTATATACACATAGAAGACGAAAAAACTCAAACAACTGTTCATAATAATCGCGTTATCAAGTATTTCAGTACAAATCGGTCGGTCAAGTGTCCTGTCAAGGCCTTGCAAAAGAGGTAATGCAAGTGCGATTGACAGATGACTTTAAGCCAATAGCATTCGAGAATTCAGTTAATCAGCCAATCATGTGAGTCATAGGCGGGACTACCGGTAGGCAGTCCCCAGAAATTATTTTCTAGAACAAAAACAAAAAGTATAATTTTGACATGTTGTTTGAAGGGCTACCAAGTTCGAGGTTACCCTTAGCGTCCCCATGTACCAACACATCCTCGGATGATAGTTTGCAGAACTCTTGTAGGCCGAGAAAGTCATTTTTGCAGTGTGTTTACATGATAAAGCAAAAAGAGGGCTATGACCAGTTTGGTTGCCTTGCTATCGGCAAGGCATTGGATAGCATGCGCTAGCTAACTAGCTAATACTTCATACTCAGATGAGTTTAGTAACCCTACCTTGAGCGGAGAGCTGCCGCACATTGTTCACAAACTGCTCCAAGGCTGAAGCCATTATTTCCTGGGTCCAAAGTGGAGGTAATTTGCACTGGTTTTCATTCAAACGTCAGAAACAACTCCGTCCGGACTGAGACAGGGGGCCACACAGCCGCCACTGAAAAGCTATCGCGAGATCGTAAGGACAGAACCGCTTTCTACGAGACTTAGGGACGGTAGTTCAGACTCTTAAAGGGCTAGATACACAAAAAAGTACTGGATTTAACGTTTGCCGTTTTTTTTTTTTTTTTTTTTTTTAAGTCAAAGCTGCTTTATAAGGTCAGAGCTCATGTCTAACTATTTTAAAGGATCGACTGAAGTCGTCAAGTTTCCTTTAAGTTCTTAGATAACACAATTCAATTTTTTATGTTTAAAAACTATAACTGTGGATGAAGTTCCCTTTTCTACGCCCAACACCAACCGACTGATACTGAAAATGTAACAATGATATAGAACATGCTATATTTAATAAGGCAGATACATATAAAATACATTTCAAATATAGTGTATATAAAAATTAAAAATAACTGCTTTTTATTATAAATATTTAATACGTCAGTGATGTGTTGGACAACCAAATAGCTTCTTTCAGATTTGGACAGAAAAAGATGATCACGAATTGGTCTTGTAGGAAAGAAATCATCCGCTAATGCCACTAAGCATGTACTGTATTCTTTAAAACGTTGGGAGAGAAGCATCCTTCCTGTATAAACTATCTTTGTTGCAAACCGATTCTTAGTAGAGATTGTTCCTAGCTAAGCGCTTCATTCTCTGCCGTTGCTGAACCAGACGTTTCCTACCCTTTTCACTCTAGACAGCCAGTTGTTACAGATGCTGTGGGTTCGCTATGGAAAGTTCTTGGTCGGCTAACATACTGACAACCGATGCTAATAGCAGTCAGTGCATGTTACATTGGACCTCCCTTTTGTTTATCCGCTAGCCACTGACAGTTAGCTCAGCTGTAACAGAGTAACGCCCAGAAAGATGAAGTTAAGCTAACATTGACAATAAACTTTACTAACAACACGACCAATGCTGCACTGTCGACAAAAGGCTCAACTGTCGCAGTATTTGGAAACTTTTTCACTCCCATGCGGACTTTTATCGACTCTTTCCGCTCGCCGTTAGGAGACAGTTGTGACTGTTGGTGGCACTGCAGCACACCGCCAGCCGAGAGTCAACGATACTGCGCAGTACGATACTGCGGTCAAGCCAGCCGCCTCTCGTTTTAGCGTAGTCAAGCCAGCCGCTCCTACATTTTCAGTGCGCACCTACCGTCAGTTTACGGTAAATGCAAGCGTACTGCTGCAAGGAAATTATTTCCGGTTCACAAAATAAAAGCACGACTTTAAATGTGTATTATCAAGTGATGTTTTAAGAAACTGATTCACGTTAACTGTAAACTATCGGGGTATACTGCTAACATTTACACTAAATAAATACCTTAGAATGTATGGAGTTGAAAACAGTTTTTTCTATCTATCTATCTGTCTGTCTGTCTGTCTGTCTGTCTGTCTGTCTGTGCTAATAAACATATACTGAGGCCTTAAAGCAGATATTAATTGATATATGATGACTATCCTTGACAGCACTATGATTCTGGACTGCTTTGGGGTCAATAGGTCACATGACTTGGGAGCTATTGAGCAAAAAATGCTCATATTTACAGTTTAAAAATCATTTAAAATATATTAAGACCTTAAAGCAAATACTAAGTGGTGTATGTTGACCATCCTTGATACCACTATCATTCTAGACTACTTTGGGGTCAATAGGTCACATGACCTCAAAGCTATTGAGCGGAAATGCTCATATTTACACTTTAAAAATCATTTAAAATATATTAAGACCTTAAAGCAAATACTAAGTGGTGTATGTTGACCATCCTTGATAGCACTATCATTCTAGACTGCTTTGGGGTCAATAGGTCACATGACCTCAAAGCTATTGAGCCGAAAATGCTCCCATTTGTTATGTAAATTTGATCAAAAACCAATAGAATAATGAAATGAAATACAATATATACAGTGGTCACACAGTAAAAGGACTTCAGATATCTCAAATTCAAACCTTTTTAAAACAAAAACAATTCTTCAACATGTGTAACTTAAGCATTGTGGGGAAAAAATTATGATAATGATATCTAACATTAAAATGACCTCAAAAACAACATCAATAAATACACAATGATAATAAATAAAAATAATACTAGTAATAATAACAATTTGAATTAGGAAATGACCATAAAATAGTTAATATATACATTTAACTATTTACACATGTCACTCTCAAAATGTCTATCAAAATATATATTTGGAAGTAAAGTAGATCTAAAACCAATAGAACAATAAAATTAAATAAAATAAATAGAATGGTCAAATGGTATATGAACTTTTCAAATAGTTTTAAAAGAAAAATAATTCTTCAACATGTGTAACCTCATCACTATAAGAACAACAATAGTACCAATAAAATTGAAAATAACAACAATAATAATAATAACAAATAAACAAAGACAATAATATTTAAATGACCAAAAATGGTAAACATATATATATTTACTGTAACTATTTACACATCAATATCAAACTATCTTAAAGGCACTTTTCAAATAGTTTTAAAACAAAAACATTTCCTTAACATGTGTAACCTAATTACAACAACAATAAAACAACAATAGCAATAAAATTAAAAATAACCACAAACAATAACAATAATAAAAATAAATAATACTTACTTTTAAAACAAAGGCAATTCTTCAAAAAATGTAACCTAATCATAACCACAAAAACAATAATAATAAAAACAAAACAACAACAAAACATCAACATCAAAAACAGCAACAATCGTAATAATTATAAATAGAAACAATAATAATATTGAAATTACAAAAAAATGGTGACTATATACATTAAGCTAATTACAACTAATTATTACTCTTGAACTATCTTGCCATCAAAATTACATTTAAAACAAAAATTATTCTAAAAAATAAATATAAAAAATAAAAACGCAAAGTGTTACGTAAATATCTATATCTTTCTATTTATATACACACATATATAGATACATAGCTACCTCATTCTACATACACACACAATGTGTATGCACATCTATCGATCCATAGCATATATATATCCATATATAATATATGTGTGTGCGTGTGGCTACACGTTGTGTGTGTGTTGGTATACATAATTTTGCATACATGTGAATTGTTGAGTCATTACACAATGTATAATCATTTGCAGAGGTCACAGTCCCATTTTGCTGCTCTTGCTTTTTTGACCTGGTCTTCTGTCAGTGTTAGACATTGCTCGTGATACCACCTCTCACATGTGTCACACTGTATCTTAAAAAGAGAAGATAAAATTTTTGTCATATTATCTGTTGTCAAAATAATGTAGCAAGAAAGAATCCCTCAACTGTAGCAAACAAAGTGTGACATTCATTTCTACTTAAAATTGATCAAACACTTGTATGTCCACATATCATACACACCCAACAGGTAGTTGGAGGACCTTTTCCAGGAGGCTTTGTATCAGAGCACATTGCACATTTGTTATCCAAGTCAAACACTGAAATAAAAGAAATGTATGTTGTTACTGACATAGGTACACCCTCCACATTACTAGTTTTGAAAATATAGCTTGTCAACTAAATTATTTATAATACTCGGACATGTGACATAAGTTTAAATAAATGTTTACTAAGCATTAAAGAAAGAAATAATTCTACACCTTTACAGTCTTAAAATGATTCAGCTTCTGCTTTAAGGTCTTAATATATTTTAAATGATTTTTAAACTGTAAATATTAGCATTTTCGCTCAATAGCTTTGAGGTCATGTGACCTATTGACCCCAAAGTAGTCTAGAATGATAGTGGTATCAAGGATGGTCAACATACACCACTTAGTATTTGCTTTAAGGTCTTAATATATTTTAAATGATTTTTAAAGTGTAAATATGAGCATTTTCGGCTCAATAGCTTTGAGGTCATGTGACCTATTGACCCCAAAGTAGTCTAGAATGATAGTGCTATCAACGATGGTCAACATACACCAATTTATATTTGCTTTAAGGTCTTAATATATTTTAAATGATTTTTAAAGTGTAAATATGAGCATTTTCGGCTCAATAGCTCCCAGGTCATGTGACCTATTGACCCCAAAGTAGTCTAGAATGATAGTGCTATCAAGGATGGTCAACATACACCAATTTATATTTGCTTTAAGGTCTTAATATATTTTAAATGATTTTTAAAGTGTAAATATGAGCATTTTCGGCTCAATAGCTTTGAAGTCATGTGACCTATTGACCCCAAAGTAGTCTAGAATGATAGTGCTATCAAGGATGGTCAACATACACCACTTAGTATTTGCTTTAAGGTCTTAATATATTTTAAACGATTTTTAAAGTGTAAATATGAGCATTTTCGCTCAATAGCTTTGAGGTCATGTGACCTATTGACCCCAAAGTAGTCTAGAATGATAGTGGTATCAAGGATGGTCAACATACACCACTTAGTATTTGCTTTAAGGTCTTAATATATTTTAAATGATTTTTAAACTGTAAATATGAGCATTTTTTGCTCAATAGCTCCCAAGTCATGTGACCCATTGACCCCAAAGCAGTCCAGAATTATAGTGCTGTCAAGGATAGTCATCATATATCAATTAATATCTGCTTTAAGGCCTCAGTATATGTTTATTAGCACAGACAGACAGACAGACAGACAGACAGACAGACAGATAGATAGATAGATAGATAGATAGATAGATAGAAAAAACTGTTTTCAACTCCATACATTCTAAGGTATTTATTTAGTGTAAATGTTAGCAGTATACCCCGATAGTTTACAGTTAACGTGAATCAGTTTCTTAAAACATCACTTGATAATACACATTTAAATTCGTGCTTTTATTTTGTGAACCGGAAATAATTTCCTTGCAGCAGTACGCTTGCATTTACCGTAAACTGACGGTAGGTGCGCACTGAAAATGTAGGAGCGGCTGGCTTGACTACGCGAAAACGAAAGGCGGCTGGCTTGACAGTACTGTTCCATACAACCCGCCTACTCGGAAGAGGGAAAACTTTGCTCTGTGATCCGTTTAAGAGGATTTGCATAAACATGTCCTCTTCGGGTAAGAGACTGCGGGTTCTGGTTGACATGGACGGGGTCCTTGCGGACTTCGAGGGGGGGTTCCTGAAGAAGTATAGGGCCCGGTACCCGGAGGAGCCCTACATCACCCTGGATGACAGGAGAGGGTTCAGGGTGTCAACGCAGTACGGGCAGCTGAGGAGCGATCTGTGTGTAAGTGAGAGCTGAAAGTCATTTTTAAAGATAATGAAACAATAGACAGACTTTAATTTGTGCATAATTACACACTCATGACCCAAGATACAAAACATTACTGAAAGACATCTGCTCCCACAATCCAACCTCATTCATGTAACACCTTGATAAAAAAGATGACCTTTGCACATTTTGTCTAAAGAGCACAGGTACATGTTGGTGGTGTCTTTCTGTGTGTCTTGACTGCAGGAGAAAGCCATCAGTATCTGGGAGTCCAAAGACTTCTTCATAGACCTGGAGCCTCTTCCTGGAGGAGTGGAGGCTGTCAAAGAGATGGCCAAGATGGATGAGTAAGTATCAAAGATCCAGATCATCAACAACCCACGTGACTGCTGATACAGATGCATTTTTTTAATGAACAGTGAGATGTGTATACACCAGAATAATTCAGAGGAGGTTATTGAATGTGAAAAGCTGCATGAATCACAAATGAAACCTGTGTAGAGTGTGTGTCTTATAAAAAAACTTTCAGTCCTGGACTTGTGCACTGTTGGTCAGGTTTGTTAGGATCCATATTAAGTGAATGCATGAGTGCTTTTTTTGTCCTTTCAGGTAATTTCTCCCTGAATTTTACATTAAAAATGTTTCACTACCAGTTTTTTCTGCTAAAGTAAAGTTAAACTTTCAGTAGTTTGAAAAAGAAAATCTATATTATCATTGCAGTTTTTGGGAGAAGACTTTTTTTTTTTTACCTCTAATGACCCAAAATGGTAGTAAATTATTAATCTGACACTGCAAAAAATAAAAAGTAAATAAAAAAAATAAAAAGATCTCGCAGTTATTATTTTTAGTATATTTAGAACTGATCTTTAAACAAAATCCCCAGCTACCAAAAATGGATTCTATTGTTTTATTTAGTTTTTTTTCATAAAAACTGACATTATGTGATTAAACTGGCACGAGCAATTTGAGCAAAAAAGTATGCATCTGTAATGTAATGAAGTTATTTTGGGAGAGGACTTTTTTGCCCTCTAATGACCTGAAACTAGGGTAGTAAATCAAAGCGACTAACATGGATAAACCTTTCTCAAGCTTAAAACTACAGTATTTAATCAGATTTATGGTGGCAAGTGATTTTACTGTCAGTCAGACTGCAGTGTCCATGTAAAAACATTATTAATGTGGGTTGGAGCAGATTTCATGCAGTCTGAGGAAGCCAGCAGGAGCTGCATGTGAATGACACGTCAACATGTAGTAAATCTGTAAAAGTCATTCTAGCTACTCTGACATTTTGCAGGTATTTGTACCATCACCAAAGCGGAGATTATGTTTTCGGCAACATTGGATTGTTTGTTAGCAACATAACTCAAAACTTTATGGACAGATTCTGATTAAATTTTCAGGAAATCTCAGAAATGGAATAAGGAACAAGTGATTCAATTTTGAGGGTGATCGCCCCCTTGATCCAGGAATTTATTAAAGGATTCGTCCAAATGGGTAGATAATTTAGCTTTTAGAGCTTCTAACTAAAAATAATGCCCACAGTCCTTGGCAAGAAAAACAAAACAATAAAAGACAAAGGCTTGGCAGAGGACTGCGCTCTCTGACTGCTTCTAGTTACAATATTTATAGTAATTAAGTTCTGCATTTGTATAGTTGACCTCTTGTGGGCAGTGGAAATAAGCCAAGAGAATAAATCATAATAACAAAGACAATCGTCTAGCTTAATTAACTTAAAAAGAAAAAATCTCAAGTGCACTTTTATTCCACCCTTTTACGCATTGTCTAATTATAGCAGTTACTATAATATGGAGGAAAAAGGGACAATCCAGCTGCTTTTATCTCTCAGAACAACTTTATCCTAAAACTTGGCCTTTCCAGGTGGTTTGTGCACATTAAAAATGATGTTCCTCACGATTTTAAGTCAGGTGGACGTTACTGTGTCACCTGAAACCTCTGTGTCTGCAGCCACTCGGATATTTCTGCACGTCTTCTTAGAAATCTGCTTGCAGCTGTCGAGAACGTTCTCTTTCTGCCCCTCCTGGGTCGTTAACAGCTGCACCTTTAATCTTGAACTAGGAGCTATGTATGGAGCTGTATCTCTGGAATGGTTGAATGCATTTTCTGTCTTTTTGTATCTTTGGCTGCAAGGCAGTAATCTTTCAACTTGAAGGCCCCTTTTCTGTTCTTATCTAGATGGTTAAACAGGGCTGGAACTCTGATGATATAATAAGCTCTCAACTCTCTCATAAAGGCTGGTGCAGTGTTTCAACACCTCAAATGACTTTATTTGCATTAAAAGTTGTAGGATATTCCACTTAGAGGCTCCAACCAGACTTTATGACCACTAGTGAGGGCTGGTAAATACACATCTTCACCTTTTTGTCTCAACTCTTTTTTTCACCATATCAAACTGGTATAATGTCCACATCACTACAGACGCTACTGGACTGGAATCTCTCCTTCTTCAGTCTCCCATCACTTGTGAACAAAGACCCCGAGATTATGGGGGTATTTCTTTATCTTTAATGAAGAGCGTAATTGTTTGCTTTGAGAGCGAGATATGTTTTTTTTCACACTCAAATATCATCTTGCTTTCTCAAACCAGTGTTCAAACTTGGTCTCTTTTTCCTCACACTCTGTGCTCTCAAAACTGGTGGTCTTGGATTTTTTTTCTTCTCTCTCGGGTTGCTGTATGAGCTGTCTGTCAAACATCCTCCAGCCAATAGAATACGAGATAAATGCAGACCGAGCAAACACCATCTTCCTCAGGGTGCGCTTGTTTTATGCCAACTGTGCCTGATGTTTGAATCAGATTAAATAAATCTCCAGGTGAATCTGAAGGACTGATAGTGGTGTTATTAATCGGACGTTTAGCTCAGAACCTGCATCTCCTAATAAAACTAAACATTATAACAAAAAAAGCCACTGTTGTAGAAAATGTTCACTATTAAAAGTGAGCCATATGTCATTAGATGCTCTTAGTTGGAGCTGCATGCCCACAGAGCCACCCTGTAAAATGCTAGTCACATGTTCATGTTCATGGGAAGCAGACCACATTTACAGGATAAATCTGACTGTTACAGATTAGTTGGACAGTTGTGGAGTGATGTTGATTATGGTCGAGGTAATGGATCTGGAGAGAGTGCTTTAAGGCACACGAGACTTGTTCTTGAATAAATAAAATGAATGAAAAATAGTTCATTTTTTCCCTGAGAGAAGTTCTAAGTGTATGGTATGAAGAGATAAAACCTTAGTCAGTGATATTTCAGTCACAGTCTGCTGTGATCATAGTTTCCGGGACTGTTCCCAGAAGTGCACAGCCTGGTGGGATAATGCCTAAAAATAGAAGTCGCAGTTAGGTTTCCTCTTCTTGTGGAAATGAATGATTTTCTTTAGTCAGCAGTGTCTGAACAAGCCTGTTTTCTCATCAGGGAAATCAAACATAATTGTTTTTCTGCCTCTTTATCTTCTTGCATGCGAGACATCACCAGCTGTCTCTAAGTCACTGGTCATTTCCAGTCACTAATAACTGGTCTGGGCCTGAATTGTAACTTTTCCGCTCTGATCTTGTTGTTTGCTTCTCCACCTCGCAGCACAGATGTCTTTATTTGCACCAGCCCCATTAAACATTACAAACACTGCCCCTATGAGAAGGTAAGCCTTCCTCTGATCAATAACATGGATGATTTTCCTTTGAAAGTCATAAATGTGTTTAATTTTTCTAACGGATCTTATCTGCTTCTTGTGTGTGTGTGTTTCCAGTATGCCTGGGTGGAGAAGCATTTGGGCCATGACTTCCTGGAGCAGGTCATCCTGACCAAAGACAAGACACTAGTCACTGGTGACATCCTCATAGATGACAAGCCCGACATTCACGGTGAGCTTTGTCTGTCATGTACTAAACAAAGTCAGACTATCTTATTTTTACTTTGTCCATCCTGCCTTAGTTACTGTTGCTACATGTGTTCACATGCACTTCAAGACGGCAGCTGTTCGTAGCTGTTTGTTGACTGAAGCTGGCAGAAGCAAGTGCCACCTCCACTGCATTTGAATTGTTTCCAGCTGACTTGTTTTCAAACAAGGATGCTTTAAAACGTGGCTTAAAATATCACCTTGATGCACCTTATCTGTTCCATCACAGGCAAAACGCCCTCACTTCCTATTAAGCTTTTAAGGAGACACAAAAACAGAGAATAATTTGATGACAATACAACCCCAAATCAGAAAAGGTTGAAGCTATAAAAATTGCAAGTTAAGAAAAAAAACATAAAAAAGAATAATTATTCTTATATTGCCTGTGACATTTATTTCATTCATTATTTTTATTCCAATCCATTTCATGGAAACAGCCAGAATAGTGGTGTTATTTTTGCTAGTTGTCTCAGCTGAAAGAAACTGGACTTTACTCCAGTTTCACCTCTGGGTCATCACTTTCACCCTGGCTTGAAGCTTCAAGTTTAACAAAAGGTGACAGTGAGTTGAAGCCTGCAGGGAAGAGTCGTCAAGTGGACCACTAAGTTCTAACAGTTCTCCCCGTGTTTGTGTGGGTTCTCTCCGGTTACTCAGGCTTCCTTCCACCATCCAAAGATATGCATGCTGGGTTAATTGGTCTCTCTAAATTCTCCCTAGGAGTGATTGTGAGTGGTATAGAAAATGAATGAATGAAGACATAAAATCTCAAAGAGAAGCGTTGAGTAGGTCAAGTGGGACCTTGAATGTCGACGCAGTGTTCCAGGTAAGGTAATAAGATTTCATGGTTGACTGTGTCAGAGCCTGCTGTCAAATCTAAAAGCATAAGAAAAAACAGTGTCCCCAGTCTGGTGAATTAGATGTAATTAAAAACTTTTAAAAGTGCTGATTCTGTGCTCTGACAGGCTTTAAAACCAGACTGAAAGACCTCAGGATTATTGTTTTTATGTTTTAATCAATATGCATCAATATTTGCTTTCCAGACAAAGTTGAGACAGCAATGATTTTACAGTGGCAGTGGTTGTTATCATGTACACAGCCTCATGGGTTTCATGGGTTTGGTACCCATTTAAGGCTCTCGCATTAAAAAAAAAAGAAAAAGAAAAATCAATCCTAAGAAACCCACCGCTGGTAAATGACACGAGCCAAACGGAGGCAGCTCAGCTCTGCATCGACGTGTGCTAACGTGCATCATATTGGTGTTACAGAATCAGCTGAGTGAGTAGTTAGAGGTGCTGTTTCACCTCTGTGATTGCCTCCCTGTGACTCAGAGGCATATCGGTGGCGTATAAACGTTGACCCCCACTCCGCCTGTGTACTTTTACACGCAACACAGATGCTCAACAAAGGACTGACTGGTGAGGACTTCCAGGCTCGTATGCTATAAAAACCTGGAACTTCTCACCAGTCAGTTCATAAAGAAGAAGTCTTTTGGATGAGAGGCGAAATGTTTTCAAGAGACAAAACAAGTCCAGTTGCCTTTGATTCAAGCTCTTAGGTTTACCATGTACTGCTGAAGATGTGTTCTTACAGGGAAAATGGGCCTAAACAAGTCCTGAAATGCTTCATCACTTTTTGTCCTCATGTCAACAAAAAAAAAATATATATAAAATCAAAAGATAATTTTCCTGGTTATTCTGCATTTCCTCAATCATTTACAATTTGGTATTGGCTGGATTGCTAAATTAGGAAATCTAAAATTAATGAAAGATTAAGATAAAAATGTATCCAGCCAGTTAGAATTGCTGAGTGTTGTGAGGCCCACTCTGAAGCTTCCTGGCTTCCAGGGCTGTTTTATGGGGGTAGAAAATTTCTCTCAGAGCTCCGATTATTACCCTCACCAAGGCGAAGGTCATGCATTCAGCAGCGTTGGTTTGTCTGTCTGTCAGCAACATATCTAAAAACGCTGTGCACAGATTTTCATAAGATTTTCAGGGAATCTCAGAAATGGATCAAGGAAGGAGTGCTTAAATTTTTTGGGGCGATCCAGTTCTAGACTTGAATCAATGAATTTTTTAATAAGGATTCTTTACTATGAGGAGATAGGGATAATTTTACCATTAATTAAAAAATAATGCCCACGATCATTGAAAATAAACAAAAACAAATGACAATGGCATGTCTGAGGACTGTGCTCTCTGATCCCAGTCTGACGTTGATACTGCGTTGGATCAGCTGGAAGGACTTTGCCCTCTGCTCTGATCTTTGGCTTCACTGTCAGGCAACAAATACCCTGGACTTTCAAAAACAAAACAAACAAGTACAAAGCAATGACATAATAATGCTTTCTTTGTCCAACCAGCGTCTCAGATACTAAATATTCCACAGTCAACTGTCAGTGGTATCATAACAAAGTGGAAGCGATAAAGAATGACAGCAACTCAGCCACAAAGTGGTAGGCCCCATAAAATGACTGAGCAGAGTCGGTGGATGTTGAGGCTCATAGTGCACAAAGGTCTGCAGATTTCTACAGAGTCGATTGCTTCAGACCTCCAAACTTCATGTGGCCTTCAGATCAGAGAGCTTCATGGTTTGGGTTTCCACGTCCGAGCAGCTGCATCCAAGCCATACATCACCAAAAACAACGCAAAGCGTCGGATGCAGTGGTGTAAAGAATGCCACCACTGGATCTGACAACCTGATGGAAGAGTCTGGGTATGGTGGTTGCCAGGGGAACGGTACTTGTATGACTACATTGTGTAAAGTTTGGTGGAGGTGGGATCATGGTTTGGGGTTGTTTTTCAGGAGCTGGGCTTGGCCCTTTAGTTCCAGTGAAGGGAACTCTGAATGCTTCAGCATACCAAGAGATTGTGGACAATTCCATGCTCCCATCTTTGTGGGAACGGTTTGGGAATGGCGCTCTCCTGTTCCAGCATAACTGTGCACCAGTGCACAAAGCAAAGTCCATGAAGACATAGATGAGCGAGTTTGGTGTTGATGAACTTGATTGGCCTGCACAGAGTTCTGACCTCAACCCGATAGAACGCCTTTGGGATGAATTAGAGCGGAGGCTGAAAGCCAGGCCTTCTCCTCCAACATCAGTGTCCGACTTCACAAATGCACTTCTGAAGGAATGGTCAAAAATTCCTATAAAAACTCCTAAACCTTGTGGAAAGCCTTTCCAGAAGAGTTGAAGCTGTTATAGCTGCAAAGGGTGGACCAAGGTCATGTTGAACTCCTTTGATTAAGAATGTGATGTCTAATAAGTTCATGCAAGTCAAGGCAGGTGAGCCAATACTTTAGGCAATATAGTGTACATCTGACCTCAGCAGAGCAGCTCTCTGTTACTAACAGACACTAATGCATCCTAAACTTTAATAGTATCTGTTACCTGCTGCTTCTATAACCCTGAAAGCCAATTATGTGTTTTATATCAAATTACAGAAAACAGATCAGTCTTTATCTCTTAAGTACACCATAGTTTCTGTTTATAGTCTGGAAAAGCTCAAATATACCACATTTAAAACTTAAATGCCTCAATGCTCAACACTTAAAACAGGGATCTAAAATTCAACAAACCTTTTATTATTATGACAAAATTATATTTATTGGAGGGGTTCAGAAATCTCAGTTAATTAGTGCCAGTGTATTTTAATGACTTAATGTGGCAATTTAAAAAAGAAATAAAAGAAATAAAATGGAAAAAAAAAAAAACAAAGCAATAAAATGAGCTAATTCTTCTTTGTGTTGCATTGTCTGGGTCCGCTGTGTTGTCTCAGTGTTTTGCGTCCTCACAGTTAAACTTGTTTGTTTTAATCAGGGGTGGAAACCAAACCAGCCTGGGAGCACATCCTGTTCACCGCCTGCCACAACAAGCATCTGTCCATCAGCCCCTCCCAGAGACGGCTCCTCTCCTGGTCGGACCACTGGCGGGCTATCCTGGACAGCAAAAGGCAGTGAGGAACTGCATCACCCACAAGCCTCAGAGTGTTTTTGGTAGAACTGGTGCCGATTGAGAAAAAAAAAGAAATTATATGGAAATTTGTTTCTCACTGTAAAGCTGTTGGGAGAAGACATTCACATATTTGACCACAAGAGGGCACTGTGACTCCACGTGCGACGTACTTCCACCACTTTGATGAACACAAGAAAAGAGTAATTGCATGGTAGGTTTAAAAGGTCAGGCTATGTTGATTTGGCTAACTGGTAGCTGATATAATTGTGAACACTTCTGTTTAAAAAAAATCCAACTCATTTTATTTTTGAGCAGTTTATCTCGTTACAAAAGGTGAACCAGTCTCTCACAGTATTGTGTTGCATAAATGGGTCAGTGGATTGTGATTCACGCACAGCATCAGGGCAGTCCACTGCTCACAAAAAAGGTTTAAAAATATTCTCTCAGACTCATCAACACTGGTCAGTGTGCACGAGGGTGTGACAGAAATACAATAACTGTTTTACATGTTCTTTATGGGAATACCACATTAGTATAAATGTAGGTGGACATTAAATGGGAGGTGTGCTCTGGTTTTTATAGAGCTGAAATATCTATATAACTGGTGCTCTTTTTTTGTTATTTTAATGTGATCCTTCAGCATCTACCAATGATCTATGCATCTGACATAACCTGATGAGAAAAACTTATTTACACATGCATGTTGCCAAAACATCACTAGTGTAGAAATAAGTCACTGAGAAGAGTGTGCTTTTTTTTTTTTATTGAACTTATAGTTCTCTTGTTTTAAACAGGATTTAAAAAATATATAAAAACATAAGAATTATAATCTTTGATTGTGTTTATTTTTGGTAAAAGTTATTTATAGAAATGATCCTATTCAGATGGTGTCATGATGAAACGTTACTGTAACTAACACCTCACTTCATTTTCACTCTGAGCAGCATGTTTACATCAAATAAGCAAGTCACGTGTTTTAAGTCAGACAGTTTTAACCCACACAAATGATTAAAACTGGCTTTGAGTAATTTTGTTTTTATGTTTGCCTGTTGCTGCTAACCAGGCTTTTGGAAAAAAAAAATCACCAGATGCCGAACTCGTGTTATGAAACACAAACTCACTGCTTAGAGTCGTCATTGTGCCTGGTTTAATGTAAAAACTCAAACATGCTTATTTCTGTCTGTGGAACATTTTTAATGTTTGCTCCACCTGGATTAAAAGAATGACCAAAAAACAAGTGTTTTCATTGTTTTTGTGCCTCATCTGTTTCAGTTCCCACTGTTAATAAAAACAGCAGATAAAGTCAGGTAGTTTTGACAGATGTTGAGAATGGAAACTTGCCCACCCTGAGGGGTTTGACATCCCAGCAGCTGGGGTGAGTTTAACTAAACACCATCAACATGGCTCTTTGTCCTCTTTGTTGTCATTTCCTCTTACCACTGATTATTATCAGTTAAGAAAACACGAAGTAACAGTTTGATATAAGCAGTTTTCCAGACTGGACTTTCCATTTTATTATATCACCAGGGAATATTTCCCAACCCATGAGATACTGTTGTTTATCATGTCATCATCTAGTTGCAGCTGTGACACTGTCACAACAGTTTTTTTTTTTTTTTTTTGGAGAATATTGAAAACCTGGTTTTCTTTTTTTATGAATTATTTCCATAAGGAAGGCTACAAAGGCCAGCTTATAGCAGCATTCAAGCTACAAGCCCCAACCCATGAAAAAATGGTGAGAAAAGTCCATTTATTTTAATAGGAGGCCCTTGAACAAAATATAACAATTTTTTTTTTTTTTTTGGAGGGGGGTATCTACCATTTATTACCATGTGATAGTTCAAAAATATTATAATGTGGTTTTCTGCTTCTGGGTATCTATTAGGGGACAGAATACGAGTATCCAATTGTGTTCAACAGGATTTTAAGAAAAGTTTACACCATAAATTGAAGCAAAATGTCTCAGAAACTGTATGTGACAAATATGTCACATCGGGCTCTTATGGGTTAATACATGTATGCATAGACAAGGATTAATATATTGCACCACACTGTAATACTTAACTACTTGGAAAGTATGTAAATAAAAAACATCTGAAACTGGCTGAATAGTAAAGTGACATTCTGATGTTTGGAAGCCCAAACCTGTAATCACATGATATGCAAAGAGACACTTAAACATGTAGTGGGACTGTAACAGAATCCACTAGAAAACAGCACCTTTAAATTTTAAAGAAAGAAATGTGATTCTGCACCATATAAAATGTTTAACAGATTGTTTTTGATTCCATGCATAAAACCTCTAAGCCATTAGAACATGTGCATCTCTGCTTTTATGTCACAGTTGCCTGAAGCTTTGATAGGATATAGTTCAGAGGAGCCCTGCAGCACTCAAACATGTTTAAGAGGCAGAACAATCATGATAAATACCTGGGACTGAAAGTGAAAAGTTTTTTGACCTTACAGGAGGAGCCCTTTAATAGTTCTTCGAACTTTTGGAGGTAGATCCCCCATCAGAGGAGCTAATATCTGTACTTCATAGAACTGCTCTTATATAGTTTGTTTTTAAGCTAATACTTCATAGAATTAGCTTTCTATGGAAACCAAGAACAGTCATGCTAGAACATTCTTTTAAACATTATCTCAAGTTAATGAGTAAAGTGGCATTACTAAACTACTAAGCAAATTTTCACACACTGGCGCCCACAGTGGCTAATTTGGTATTTGTCTGTCATCTTGTCTCTTCCCTTTAGTTCTCTCCAGCCATAAAAAGTCTGATGCTGACTGTCGTCTTTTTTCTTTTTGTCAGTTTTTCTTTCTTTTCCTTGCTTCTTCCAATAATGTATTCTGGGGTTTCTTTGCTGAATCAGCCATAATGGATACGCTGCCAATAAGTAAACCACTGCTGTCATGTGATGCTCAGAGATGGAAAACAAAGTTGTGGAGAGCAGTTTTAAGGTTAACTTTCTCCTTATCTGATTCCATAACAAATCCTTATGGTTCCAAGGCAAATGCTTACAACATTAAAAGAAGAGACAAACGCTCACACATTGTTTTAAAATCTATATTTACAGCGAAGATATGATAGCATACAGATATGCAAATATGAAATATGTTCACATAATCGATTTAATTCTGAAAATATGTACAATTACTTTCAAAACTCAACGCACTTGAGATTAATGTCCTTTGTAGTTCGATCACACATTTATTTCACACACTGGTGAGGTGAAGCTAAAAGGGCTTACCCGTCACACCCATTTTCACACGTGATTTATCAGATATCACACCTAATGTTTTAAGTATTGCCAAGACATAATCACAAAGCTTCAGTCCCTTTATAGATGAATGGCTCAGGATAAAAAAAAAAACACTTACAGAGTTGTTGCAGCTGCTCTGGATTCTCAGTGTGTTGAATAGTTTTGAGCGGTTCTGTATGCAGTGCATAGAAGTATGGACTTATGAAATTTGGCAGATTTTGTGTGACGCAGTGCGTAAAGCGAAACTCAGCTGGAAATGATGCTCCAGGCTGGAACTCAACGATGCATAGTACAGTTTTTCAGCCTTACTGCTGGGCACCAACAACTCCAGGAACTCCTCCATGTAAAATTGTCTGTAAACTGCTGACTGAGATAAATGTGGGCTGCCTCCATGTGCTATTTGTGTGCATGACTTAGCTTTCATGTGCATGTGAACCATCACAGATGCAGTTATGGGACAGTTTTTTAATCTTCAGTTTAGTGTTTTAACATGATCTCACTGTTTTTACAGAAGCAGGAAGTGACGCAGCTCTTAGTATAAGAGTAAGATCTGGATTTTTAGATGCCAAGTTACCAAATATTCCCAAGACTAATGTCTGCACATCATGATATCAATAATATCTTTTTATATTTCCAGTCTGTTATTTTTTTAATTACTACTGACTTACCAGGTACTACACAACTCTAGTTGTGAAAGAGAGATAATCCACCTGCAGTCTGTTTCCTCTCACAACAACACACATACATTTTCTTCATTTTGAACAACAATAGGTGTCATCAGTGACAGACTCTTCACAGTTCAAGGCAGTTTTAGCTTAATTTCCAGCTCATTTCTAGCACCTTGGTCAATCTGAGTCAGAGATCTGTTAATCCAGGCCTGGAATACAAATCATCCACCGTTGTTGACACCTGCCTTAATCAAATGAATCAAACAAAACAACAGCAACCAGAGAATATTCATACAACTGGAATAAATGAGATCTGAGATGAATCAAGCATCTTTTTGTTTGTTTTTGTAGTTTTATACAGGTAAAAATTACATGCAGAAGAGACATTGCTGCTGAGCCACAGATCAAAGACCTAAACATGACTCACTCTTTTAAAGTAGGCTTGTGTTATATGAAAAAAACAAGTCTCTGTGTGAGGACTGACTACTTTTAATCAACTTTTTATATATTTTTTATAACCCCGCATAAACTGCAACAATATGCCAACTAGGCATGTCTGCTCCAGGGTTATTTCCCTGTTTGGGAAAACAGCCAGTAAGAAGAAAGAACAGTCCAGCATATCTTCTCCTGGCTGGTTTCCTCCCTTCTCTGTCCTGTCTCGGTGATGTATTATTGCATTTAAAAGCCTGTCATATTGTTCAAAACTGTATATGAGGCATGATATATTTTTGGTTTGATGACATCAGAGCAGGCGCTGCTTGTTTTGTAACCTCACAGATGTGTCATCCATCACCTCCCATAACAAGAGGATTTCCTCTACAACACGCTAAACCACCTTTACCAAACTGGTTTTTACCTTCTTGTGGTTTGCTGCAACTACATGGCTTCTTTTTGTACAAGAAAAAGAACAGCAACAATCCAAGAAACACAGTCCAGTTCCTCTGCCTTCCACAAACACCCACACTGTTCCTAAACTCACAGAAAGGCTCATCGAACTACAGAAAAAGCCAAAAACCAAAAGATTATTCATATAAAACACACTGAACTGATTGAAACTAACACACATACAGATTGGTGAAATGTGGTTTCATACGATGAATGCTTGATGAGTCACTTGTAGACAATTTATCCCACTACAGTTTAAAATATTAATAAAAAATTAATTGATTAAAAGAAATAAAAATTAGAAGAAAGAAGGAAAGAGCAACAACTGTACAGTCAAAACTAAAACAGAAAAACCAGACATAAATATCTCTCTCTCTCTCTCTCTCTCTCTCTCTCCATATATATATATATATATATATATATATATGATTTTGAGTGCAAAATATAAGGAATGAACTGTGTGTAATGATGAGTGTGATCATGCAAATACAACCACATCTGGTACCGACCTTTTAACTGCTCCTAAAGTCCGGTCTCGTTCTATTATTATGGCCCTCGTCTGTGGAACAGCCTGCCAGAGAACCTCAGGGCTGCAGACTGTCCGTGTTTTTAAAAAGACGGCTCAAGACCTACCCTTTTAGCTCAGCTTTTAATTTTTAATTTTTATTTGTGCTTCATTTATTTATTTATTCATTCATTCATGTATTTATTTATATTCTTTTCACTTTTATCTGCTCTTATGTTTCTTAGTTTATTTGATCTTTGTTTTAACATTTTCAGCTCCAGTGGGTTTCCTCATGGAGATCCTCCGCATCAGGGGCTTTGCCTGCTAGGTCTGCGTGGCTGTTGCTATGGTGATTGTCCTCGTCTGGGTGGCCGGAGGTCCTGCACTGCAGCCCTACGGCTGTGGTGTGGAGTCTGGCCTGCCCTGATTTGGATTTGTGTGCTTCCTGGGCAGTTCCCCAAGATATTGTTTCCTCACAACAGCGTCAAGCCCGATGTATATTTTTACTAATATTTTTACATCCACATTCAGTTAAGTTTGTGTGTGTGTGTGTGTTGCTATACTTTGGTGTGTGGAGGCTTATTTTATCTTTATTGTATTTTAATATGTTAACTTTGTGTTGCTCTTTGCATTAAAAGCACTGTATAAAAAAAGTTTGATTTGATTTGATCCACTCCGAGGATCAGAAGGAGACAAAAAAGCAAACAAATGCAGCCACCACAGAGCATGCACCCCATGATGATGGTGATGTTACATTCAGAGTTGACAACGTTGCAGAGCATCACACACTTACACACTGATGGAAAAATACAAGTAAACCTGTGATGGAAGATGTTTTGACAGTAATCACTGCATGGGTGTTTCGTAAAATGAAAAATGATGGCAATATCCACAAATACAAAAATACACTCTACCATCAAGATAAACAAGACCGAGAAACCCTGCTGCCATCTGTGGGCAAGCTTGATTAAGATGGAATAAAAAGTGAAAAACTGAACCAAAACTGCAAATTATTTTTCAGACCATCAAGCTTATACATAACAGAGGTGGTCCAGAAGTCCTGAGCAGCTGAAATATGTTTTCCTGCAAGATGAAGGAGAAATTTTGCTTTTGAAACTGTAGCTTTTGTTTATATTTTCCTTGTTATGAACATATTTCTCCATTTAACCAAGAACATATTAAAATGAAAACAGCAGATTGCCCATCAGGACCAGCAGTAATCGGAAACCTGCATGTGCACAGTTTTGGCATATAAGACACAGTAGTGTCTGGACTGGACTGGTCTGGACTGGACATTGTACAGACATCTGCGTCAGAGGTCTGAGGAAATCCCAGCAGAGCAATAAAAATTGGACTAGAGCAAGAACTTCTCTTTTAAATGAATATAGAAGCGGTATGGAAGTGATCTCATATAGAACATACAACAGTACAGTTTGTAATGTTTGTGTAGTGGGGATATAACGTACGAGGTGTCCTAAGGGACAGATGATGGTCAGTGTTAAGTTTAGACTAAAGTTACTGTCAGCCACATGCTGCTGATGGTTGCAGTTAATAATAGCTGAATGACATATTCCTTCCAGGAACATATAGCTGTGTGTTTATCAATGATTTAAAAAATACACTCCGTAACAGAGGGTACATGACTGGAAAAAACTGGAGCTGCAGACGGAGGAATAAGTACACAAAATAGAGCGGGTCAGGTGGAGTTTTCTCCTGTTTGCTTGCTTGTTTTTGTTCCTTTCATCACAGCCTTGCAGCTATCTCCCCTGCTTGTCTCACACTCTGTTACCCCATGGTCTGTTTGTATTACTCTCCTTCCGTTTGTCTAATTGCTTTATGGGAGAGCAAGTGTGTTGCAACACATGTTCCAAACAGAATAATCTGTACTTTCACACACATAACCTGTGTGTGCTGAAGCCGGCCAGTTCCTTTCTGAAGATTGAAAGTGGTTATTTCCGCTTTGCTTGATGATTCCTATGTAGCGGTGTTACAGTTTAGTTTTGTAGAGATCCACACAAACATAGTTTTTCCTTACCCCCCCAAAAAAGTAAACTGCACAGCTACCTTGGAAATTTGTTCATTTTCAGTTCCCCAAAACACAAAGAAAAATCAGCATTTGTCGAAATGCACGTGTAGGTGTGTGTTGACATTGCTGAAGGCTGCGATTTTATAAAAGCACAACTGAAAGCCTTTCCTGGACGCCTCCCTGGTGAGGTGCTGTGGGCAACGTCGCTCGCCTGGCCAGGAAATGCCTCAGGATCCCCCTGGACGAGCTGGCAAATGTGACCAGGAAGAGTAAAGTCTATGCTACCTGGCTTAGGAAGCTGTACCCCGCGATCCGACCCTGGATAAGCGGCATGAAAATGGATGTATAGAAGCATGGACTACTGAACTTTGGCAGATTTTGTGTGATACAGTGCATAAAGCGAAACTCAGCTGGAAAATGATGCTCCAGGTATAACACTGGACTGGCAGACACAAATGCAGGTAGAAGAATTTAATAAAGCTATCCAGGGAAAGCAGTACAGCATCTGAGAGAAGACATAAGGCTATACAATGGACTGATGTGAACTGAGTGTTTAAGTCGAGGGGTAAACAGGTGTGACTCGTAGGCTGATGAAGATGAGACACAGGTGGAGTCCAAGATGGCAGGAGCAGAGGAATCCTGGGTAGTGTAGTGTCAGAACCGGTGATCAGTAGGCTGGTGAAGATGAGCGTACGGGTGGAGGAGCAGGCATGACACCAGGCTGGAACTCAAAGATGAATACTAGTTTTTCAGCCTTACTGCTGGGCACCAACAACTCCAGGAATTTACATAATAAATGTCACATTGTAATCAAAACAAGTCTGAAACACATATATTTAAGGTCAGAAATTACATAGTTACATAGTACATAGCTACTTTAAGAAGGTGACAATATGAAATATATTGATTGGTACATTTTCACTATGTTGGCAAATATGGCTGCTAGAAGACTAAATGCTCAAAGGGAACCACCATGTCAATAAAAATGCTTTTTCAGGAATCTCATGAGCACATCAGGTTTAAAAAATATGCCATTTAGTCATACCTCCATGTAAAATTGTCTGTAAACTGTGTCTGTAATTTGTGTGCATGACTTAGCTTTCACGTGCATATGCTTCCTGTGCATGTGAACCATCACAGATGCAGTTATGTGATATGTGAGTCACACTAAGCATGTTGTTGCCACTGACAAACTGAGTTATTCATCCAAAGGCAGCTTTCTATCCAGTCTGTTGGTCTGGCTTATTATCATCTGTCTGTCTGTCTGTCTGTCTGTCTGTCATCAGTCATCTTTCCATCCATCTGTGGGCAACAACAGGACACTGTTTTGCTGAGATGGTGTTATGAGTGGAAGTCAAACACTGATAGCAATTACTGTGAAAACAAACAGCTGGCCTCACTGGTACCACAAAAAGCACAGATACAGTTGCTTTATGATTTTTCCCCCCTAATTTCTGAACACATAATGGCTTATAGCTGTTTCACAATTCCAGTGAATGCACATAACAGCAGAAACCAGCTCCAGCTGGTTTACATCAGATGGATACTGAAGGGCTCTCTGAGGGTGAGCTGAACCAGCAGGGTGGTATTTCTGAGGGATAAATGTTTCTACTGTCATCAGAGAGGCAGGACAATTACCTGATACAAACTTTATAATGTGGGTCACAGGCCCGCAGCTTTCAAGTTACCTGCAGAAATAAACACAGGTCCAAGTAAAAATACAGCTGAAGCAGCATATTAGAGGCTTTGAACATGTTTGGGATACTGTATCTGAAATTGTATTTGCACGCACCAATAGTAGCAGTCAAAAGTTTGGACACACTTCTCATAAAATCTAAAGGGAAAGTGTGTCCAAGAACCAATCCAATTTCTCTAATCCTCAACCTGACTTACTTATATTTTAAGACATATATTTTCTGACTTACAGAGTAAATTTGTATTTTTAGATTAGGCCCAGAAATTACTTTTTTTTTTATCACTGTCTCCTACAGTTGCAGCTTAATTTTTAGTTCATTGACATGTCCATGTCCTGTGTGGCCATACACACATTTAGGTGATGATTTTCACTATTCACATGTTTTACTTGGCTAAAACTCCTAAGACAGAAGGGAGGTTGGAGGGGTTGGAGGGGTTGGTGGACGGTGCTGGTCTATGCAACCTTGTGAACCAGTTGTGTAAAAGATTGCTGGTTCAAATCACAATGTTTTCAACTGTTATTCTATTTGTCTACTTCCACTCAAAGATGCACTCAGAGATGTTAAACTAACAATTGACAATTGCAGATTGATACGACAACTCCATTTTGAACAAGGGGACAAATGTACATAATAAGTACTTATATGTAGATTACCAGTCAGAAGTTTGGGTACATTACCCTATTAAATTTAGTTGGAAACTGTGTCCAAACTTTTGGTTCTGTACCCAATATGTACATAGAATTTACATACATAATATGTTCATTTGTATGACGGAGTATTAGAGGCACAAAAAGAAAATTTTTTTTTCACAGATTTGAGAATAAAGTTGTAATATTACGAGAAAAAAAGTTGTAATTTTACGAGAATAAAGTTGTAATTTTACGTAAAGAAAGTAATATTTTAACCAGGAAAGTTGTTAAAATGAGGGCGGTGGAGCATTTCATGAAGTTATACTTCAGCAAAGGTTTCTCAAACATGGAGATATTTAACCTTTTTGGACATCAGCACCAAATTATCATTATTATCAGGAATTTGACAAGAACCTGCAAGAAAATGAATCTATCCTGCATGAAAGAAACAAGTGGACTCGGAGGAAATCGTTGCTTTTGTGGAGGAGGAAATGGCTGGAACTGGTACAATTACCACTTTATTCTTGTAAAAGTACGACTTTATAAAATTATGACTTTATAAATTACGACTTTTTTTCCTTATAATATTACAACTTTTTTTTTTTGTAAAATTATGACTTTATCCTCATAATACTCCGACTTTATTCTTGTAAATTTACAACTTTATTCTCGTAAAAGTACAACTTTATTCTCGTAATATTACAACTTTTTTCCCATTAAATTATTACTTTATTCTTGTAATACTACAAATTTATTCTCGAATCTTGTGAAAAAAATTTTTTTGTGGTCCCAATACTCTGTCGTACAGCTATGTTTGAAAATAATTATCTTGAGAAAACAAGTTAATTTTCTTGGTATCTTGTAAGAACAGTAATTGTTATCTTGAGGTAACGGGTTATTATGTTTTTTGAAACTACGATAAAACAAAGAGTTTTTTCTTTGTTGGAGTTTAGGAGAGCCATTGGCAGGAAACACCACAAGCATGCTTTAATTTACTGTTACAGATTCAGCTGTGTAAATAATTGATGAAATTAGGTGTTAATATGCACAAAACGCTCATTTCAACCTCATCTTGTAGTCTCAATACAACAAGACTCATTATCTCGCACAAACCAGTTACAGCAGGTGGTTATCTCAGGAAAACAAAAGGCAGATTTTCAAAATAATGACATAAATTGATCTCAAGATAACAATGAGTGATCTTGGTATCAAAAACAATTAATTGCAATCATGCTGCTGTCTGCTTCCATAGATAACAGCATCAAATTTAAATAGCTTCCTTGTGTGAAGGTGCTGCTTTGCATTCATATGTGGTGGTTTGATGGGTCTGGCTAAACGAGAGTTTTATTATCTGCAGTAAATACTGACCAATCTTACATATTAATCTGACATAAAACAAAGCTTATACAGCTCAAACAGTCTGTACCACACTCATTTAGCTTTAACTCCAACAAGAAATAAAGACTATTTCAGGGAAGAGTTGTTATTAAGGAACCATTAACCACATTTCAGCCTTTAAAGAAAATAAGGCTTCATTTTCTTTTCACAGAAAGACAATGACAATGGCATTAATCTCTAACTGGAACGAGTTGTTAAATAAGTACAGGGCTGTATTCCAAGCACCACATTTCTTCTTTTTTTTTTCCTGAAGAAAGGAATTTGGCACACTTTAGTCACTCATTGTGAATTAATCATCAACTGGAAACTAAACTGACTTCCAAGTAAAGCTTAATAGGTTCAGCAGAAAAATGATAATTGAAGCATAAAGTGGAGATTGCTATGTGACTGGGAGATTGGAACATTACAGTCTAGTACAATTCAGCTGTAATTTTGCCTTTAAACACTGAGACAAAAGAGAATAAAAACACGCTGTCAGCATGTGAGCTGAGGTGGATAAAGTGTGTAGTAGTGTCCCAGTGTCTGTGATTCATTTCTACGGAAGAACACAGTGGATTGGGTTTGTTTACGTCTGCCTTTCTGTACCTTTGTGTGTGTGTTTGTCTAGGATGGAAATGAATAGCAGGTACATTTCTACAGCAGCAGAGTACCAGGAAATATAACTACTATAACTATCATATATCTCCAGCAGAGATCTGAGATGTGTCAATGTTTTGATGGCTGTGGAGGCAACACTCTATTTTACTCCAGGGACAAGACTATTAACTGTTGCAGTATTTGAAGTTCCTCCTTGTGCTACCATTAATGCATGGATGACAAAAAGAAGCCAAGACATTGAAGCAGAGATTACAAAGACAAGACTCAATCAGCCTTGTTCCATCTTACTCCAGTTAGGGTCAATCAGCTCTGTAATGGTTTCAGGTGGACAACAGTAATCAGTGGTAGCTGGTTCACCTGGTGTTGCTTCATTCATCTGATTGACTGAATTCAATACAATTAACAGATGTGACTTCGAATCACCTTTCAAGTGTCCTTTAAAATTCCCGCTCTTCCCCAAAGGTTTCCAGAGGACTTCCAGGGTAAATCCCAGGTGTGACAAACCATTTGGTGAATCAGGTTATCTTTTATCTAGAATGTTTGCAAACAGGGCTCTAATACACTGAAGCCTGAATATGCAACAGCCTGCCTCTCTCTGGTATTGTGTGTTTGGTCCTGTTAAAGTAAAAATAAAGAGAAATTATTTTGACAAAATGTGGATAATAATTAAATGCTTATCTACTGTTTGTTATCAGTTGCTTCTTGTCATTATATCTGACATTTTTTTTTTTTATAAAATTATGTAAAATATATAAAATTATGTTCTTGTGCTTTATGTGGTGTTTTAATCCTCATATTTGTGGAGAGGGCTGCACAATGGTGTGGTGGTTTGCTTCACAGCAAGAAGGTTGCTGGTTCGAGCCTTGGCTGGGGGGAGGCTCGAACAATGGCCTTTCCTTGTGGAGTTTGCATGTTCTCTTCATGTTTACATGTGTTCTCTCCGGGTACTCTGGCTTCCTCCCACTGTCCAAAGACATGCATGTTAGGTTAGTGTGTTGGTTTTTGGATGTAAGATTTGCTGACTTAGTTGATGACTGTGACTCAGCAAGCTGTTGTGTGTTTTAATTCTTTGTTTGTTGTTTGTTTCCATCATTGATCTCTCCCAAATGAATTTTCCCTTTAAGTACGAGAGGGCGAATAAATAATGCACGAATGAAGACTTGGACTACATCATCGCAGGAGTGTTGGAAATGGGGGATGACGCAAACAACACCGTGCGCGTCTTAGTGCTCATGCTGTATGTGGTCTGAGAGGATAAAGGAAGAACTCTGTGTGTCGGTATGCTGCACAGATTGACTCACAAAGTCTCTCAAGTGTGTAGACGAAAGCAGGCGAGGGAGGAAGAGCTGCCACCAAAAAGCCTGAATTACTCAACTCGAGTGAGAAAAGGTGCCAGAATTAGAGATAAAAGTAATCAAAAATAAACAAAGGCTGAATAACAAAAATAGCTTTTTTTTCCATCACCAGGAAGATGAATCATGCTCGCTGCAGAGAATATCAAAGCATGTCTTTCTGGTTGGTGTGAAGGGGGTGGCTTTTCACAGGGCTGTCCTGTGGATTTTAAACCTCGGGAGAGGGGTGTGAGACTGAAATAGCAGCTCAGTGCTGGAAGTTTTGTCTATTAAAAATGTCTGTTACAAGAAATAAGCTACATTTATGACATATATCCAAAAAGCCTCATTATGGGGGTTAAACTTGTCTTATTTTTAAACCCCTTTATATCTGCACTCTCTCTTTGCTGTTGAAGTGATGATGCTGTCTCATCATGTCCACATTTGAAGTGCTCCTAAAGCTTTCAAGAAAAATGGCTGTGAATGCTGATGAGTTGGCAAGAGTCTTGAAATAGATCATAACAACAATCATCTATAATTGGTGCAGTTTGGCCAAGATTGGCCACTTTTGCAGATTCAGCTCAGAGGGAAGTATATATTATGCAATAAGAAAGCCAAGAAACCTCCAAAATATTCAAATTTCTGCACAGGGTTTGCAGGTTACTGTTGCAGCTGCATCTATAGTCAAAAATAAATTACACACATTACACTGGCAAAGGGTCTTGGTGGGGACATTTGTTGTCCAATAGTTAGAGCAAGGGATAAAGGCGTGTTAGAGTGATGTGCTCTAAATGATGCCCCACAGTGTTGCTTGACTTCAGTATCAGTTTGCATGTTTGAAACAGTTTAAACAGCTGTTCAAGAGAAAAAAAAAGACATCCAGCTGTGAAGCATGGTGATGGAAATATTATGGTTGTGTGCTGCTTTGCTGACTCAAACATTATTCTATTCATTGTTGAATTTTGCATCAAATCAAGCAGTTCTTGGATATAATATATAGTTATCTGTCTTAAGTTTAAGCCAAGGTGCAAGCAGACCTTGCAGCTTGATATTAGTTTTCAGCAAATGAGCGAATCCGCCAAGCAGTGGTTCAACAGCAGAAGGTTGCTTTAGGTCCACCTTTTTAGCAGGCTAGACACAATATCAGAACTGCTTTAATTCTTGGTGTCATAGATTCAACAAGGTGTTGAAAACATTGCTCAGAGGTTTTCTCCATATTGACATGACAGCATCACACAGTTGCTGCAGGTTTGTCGGCTGCATACATGATGAGAATCTCCCGTTCCACCACATCCCAAAGCTGCTCTACTGGACTGAGATCTGGTGGCTGTGGAGCAGGTGGAGATGATCTGAGCTTTGTGACATGGTGCATTATCCTGCTGGAAGTAGCCATCAGAAGATGCTACACTGTCGTCATGAAGGGATGGACATGGTCTTCATCGGCTGCATTTCAATGATGCCCAGCTGGTACTAAGGTCCTCAAAGTGGGCCAAGAAACTATTCCCCTTATTGTTACACCACCACTAGTCTGAATGGTTGATACAAGGCAGGATGGATCCATGTTTTTATGATATTTTCACCAAATTCTGACTCTACCATCTGAATATGGAGCTAAAATGGGGACTCATCAGAATGTTTTTCGATCTTCTGTTTTCAGTTTTGGTGAGTCTGTTTGAAGTCTAACCTCACTTTCCTGTTCTTCGCTGACAGGAGTGGTACCCGGTGTGGTCTTCTGCTGCTGTGGCCCATCTGCTTCAAGGTTGGACGTGTTGTGCATCCAGAGATGGCATCACCCCCACAGCATCACTGTTGCCCACCCTCTTATTTACATCATAATGTATGATTTTTAACCTTACCGGGGAATCAAATGAAATAATGGTCTAGTGTTAATTTTCCCTTTAATATTCAGAGTAATATATGAGTGTGGTATAAAATATATGAGCATTTTTATATACATTTTTCAAATTTTGTAATTACTATCAAGATATCTTGATGTTTCAAGTCCTCTTGAAGGGCTCCTAGGGGGTGTGAGATCCTCAAGCGGTCGATTAGCTCATTTATGTCTTGGGCTGCTGTTGCCTCTGACATCAACAAGGCATTTTGGCCCAGACACCTGCACACTGGATAGTTTCTGTTTTATAGACCATTCTCATTAAAGCTTTTTAGTTCTACATATATGGTAAATGGACTTGTACTTATATAGCACTTTTCCAGTCTTCTTGACTATTCAAAGCGCTTTACACTACCTGTCACATTCACACACACACACATACTCATACCCCAATAGATACATTGGGAGGCAGTGGGAGTCATTATTTTGACTAATTACCAGTGCATGAAAGAATACCACCAAACATATTGGAACTAGAAGAAATAAGCATATTAAAAAAAAAGGGTGAAAAAAGCAGAAATGCCTCTAACTCAGCCCTCTGTGATTCTACATTGGATAAGTGGTTCAGATCCATTAACAGGATTCAGTCAAACATGTTTATGGAGGTGAAGATAGTGGCAGATGAGCCGTTGTTACTCTAACCTGTGCAGCCTGGCACGCCAACTCATCACTGATGGGTACAGTCACAAAGCAGGCATGGAGCACTAATGAAAGCAACCCACTGCTACAAAGCTCTGCTGTGTGTGCAGATATTCTGTCCATCAGTCATTTTTAAAACCTGCATGGACAGTTCTTTTTCCTAATCAGAAAATTTTGTTTCAAAGCGAGAAATTCAGTTTGATTCATTAGACTGCTGTCATTGTCCTAATATACATTAGTGGGGAAAAGAGTTTTTCATCTAAATATGTCCATAGTTGTGTTGCTGGAACCGGTTTAAAAAAATAAGCATTCACGTAGAAGTTGTATCAAAATTCAGCTTTTAGCTTTATTGATTTTTACAAAAATATGCAGAAAGATAATAATTAATAGATAATTAATTAATTTATTTCTATAATACCTTTCAAGCACAACTAACTCTCAAAGTGCTTCATTCTAAAGAAAAATAAACGAACATAACAGTTAAGTTAATAATTACAACAATTAAAATGCCAGAAAGCCTCAGGGCTGCAGACTGTTGATGATTTTAAAAAGAGGCTTAAGAGCTACGGTACCTTTTTACCAAAGTTTATAGCTGAACTTTATTCATTTTTTATTTTGTTTTTTATCTTATTTAATTCATCATAATTTTATAGACTTGTATTTTATTATTTAATTTGATACTTTTTAAATGCCACCTATTTATGTGGCTCTTTTTATTGTATTGTTTTACCCAGGAACATTGTTTTTATGAACTCCATACCTATCTAACCTGTTTATTTTGTGTTACTGTCATGTGTTTTCTTCGTGGATCCCATGAGGAAAACACATGCCGGTTTCATGGCGGGGGTTTTTCCTGCTCGGTCTGCAGGGTTGTTGCCGTGGGGATTACCCTTGTCTGGGTGGCATATTAGTACTCAGTTATGAATATTATGATTTTAAATTTGATTTTATACAATTTCAGTCAGACTAGCAAGTAACATGTATTTTAACTCTAGATTTGGTCAAACAAACAGCAACAACTTCTTTTATTCTAATAAACATGCTGCTTGTGACCTAATTAATGAGATAAAGCTGTTAAAAGAAGAAAATATTTCATAAGAGAATAATGAAACCAGTTTTAGCTCCTTCTGCACAGCCTTATTAAGCTGTAATCATTCTCTAATCTGTATTTTATTGTGTGTATATATTGTGCGTTTGTGTGTGTTTTTGAGCGGGCGATGAGAAACCTCAACACATTTCCGTGCCAGGAAACTTCACACATTGACGTCTTTGCTTAACAGATTGAGGCTGCTATGCTGAGGAAGGCTCACAGTATGATGCTGCCAAATGGTGCCAAATAGTCACTCACACATGCACGTGCGTGTGTGTGCGTGAGCCTCAGTCAGTATGTTAAACCCTTCCATAGCTGCCTCACCCAGACTCCTGGTACTTTGTTGTTTTTAGACACCGACTGACGCTGCGTGTCGTCATCAGATCGTGGAAACCTGGTGTATCCTAAAGCCTCAACACATTCTGTATGGGTTGCATATTAAATAAAGACAGGTCTATGAATAATTCAGACTGACTAAAATACCTGTAATATTACATCTTTTGAGACTCATCTGAGGTGTTGAATTGTGTCTTATTTTATCCTGCATGTGAAAGACATGAAAAGATTTATTTTAAATATATTAAATGTAACAATGAACCTTAAAAAGGCATGGTATCAGCTACACACCAAACAGAGTGATATAACTATCAACATGCGTTACAGAAGCAAAAAGTTGGCATTTAGCAGCCTAAAGGCAGAGGGTATGAAGGACATGGCGTAGTGATTTGCTTTTATGAGAGCAGCTTTTAAACAACAACCTGACCAGAATACAAAAAATTTGCTGTGCAAGGCATGATTGGGTTGGCGGGTTATGGCTTCTGCTTTTTGGGCCACACGCTCTTCTCTGCTAATCTCCAATGATCTTGGAGCAGACTTTGACAATGTTAATATAACTGTTATTGTCCCTAACAGTCAGCCCATTGTACCAGAAAAAAAAGGTTAAAAGACTTTCGATGAAAGAGGAATAAAAGACCTGCAGCGTTCTGGTACAGTAAATGCAGTAAATGCAGAAAACGGACCCTCTGCTGTGCAGGTTTGACAATTGTCACCATTTTTGTATCAAATCTCATGTTTGAGTCAAATACTGTGCCGGGATATTTATAAGTGTCCACAATCTCCACCTCTTTGTTGTGTATCAGACTGACTTCATGCACAGAAGTGCTCTTTCTGAAATCAATAATGATTTCTTTCGTCTTTGATGCATTTAAAGCCAAGATGTCATCGTCACTTTACAAAGTTGGCGAGGGCTTGACCGTAATCAGGCTCTGTATTTTTAAGAAGCAATCAGAGTGCTGTATCGTCAGAGAATTTCACCATATTGCTCCTGTATTTTGTGGAGCTGCAACTGTCTGTGTACAAAATAAAGAGAAGGGGGAGAGGACACACCCCTGAGGAGAACCGGTGTGATCAAACCAGCTGCGATATATTAGTTAACAAGTTTAAAATCAGTAATAAAAGCTGGTCAGATAGTTTAAAACAGGCTATGTGACCAGTAGGTGAGGCTGCATTTTATTAAATGCTGAAGAGAAGTCAGCAAATAAGATTCATTCAAATTACTCATGTTTTTCCAAATGCTTATATACCCTAACAAGAATGCAGAGTTTGGCATCGTCTCGCTTTCCTCTTGGTAGACACATTGTAAGGAATTGAGTTTGCTTTGGACCATGGAGGTGATTTCATCTTTTAAAAAGCTCTTTATCACTAGAAATGTAAGTGTAAATTATAAGTTCAGTAATTGTACAGTATAGTAATAGTAGTAATAAACTATTTTTTAAATTTGTTTGTATAATTTATTGGCACATCAGTTTATTAATTGAACCAATTTTACTTGCATATCAAGTATTTTACCACACCAGCCTAAGACGGCAAGGACAAGGCAGTTTATTTGTACAGCACATTTCATGTACAGGACAATTCAAAGTGCTTTACATAAAACAAAGACATTACAGATATTTAGAAATAGTAAAAGGCATCAACACATAATCATAATAAAATAATAAATTACATTAAAATGATTAAAAGCAAGATAAGTTAAAAAAAACTTAACATGCAGATTTCATACATAGGCGCTTGAGAAAAGAAATGTTTTTAACCTGGATTTAAAAATGTCTACATTTGATGAAAGTTTAATCTCCACTGGCAGTTTGTTCCACTTGTTTGCAGCATAACAGCTAAATGCTGCTTCTCCATGTTTAGTCTGGACTCTGGTTTGGACTAGCTGACCAGAGTCTTTGGATCTAAGAGCTCTGCTAGGTTTGTATTCTCTGAACATATCACAGATGTATTCTGGGCCTAAACCATTCTGGGATTTGTAAACAATTAGAAAGGTTTTAAAATCTATTCTGTGACTGACTGGAAGCCAGTGTAAAGATTTCAAAACTGGTGTGATGTGTTCAGATCTCTTAGTCCTGGTTAAAACTCTAGCAGCAGCGTTCTGGATGAGCTGCAGATGTTTAATGCTCTTTTTAGGAAGTCCTGTTAAAAGACCATTACAGTAATCCAGCCTACTGGAGATGAATGCATTGATGAGTTTCTCTTGGTCTTTCTGGGAGATTAAACTTTTAATTCTGTTGATGTTTCTGAGCTGGTAAAAAGCTTCTTAGTGACAGCTTTGATGTGGCTGCTGAAAGTCAGATCTGAGTCTATCAACACTCCCAGGTTACGAACTTGGTTGGTGATTTTAAGAGCCCGAGTCTCCAGGTGTTTGCCAATGCTGACCCTCTTCTCTTTGCTACCAAACTGAATAATCTCAGTTTTGTCTTCATTTAATTGTAGAAAATTCTCCCTCATCCAGGTGTTTATTTGCTCCAGACACTGACACAATAAGTCTATTGGACTGCAGTCATCTGGTGACAGAGACACATAAAGTTGTGTATCATCTGCATAACTTTGATAATTAATGCTATAGTTCTGTAATAATTGACCAAAAAGGAGCACAAGTTGAACAGAAGAAGTCCAAGGACTGACCCCTGGGGGACTCCACAAGTCATGGCCACTCGCTCGGATTCATAGCTGCTGATCTTAACAAAATAACTCCGACCTTCTAAATAGGACCTGAACCAGTTAAGGACCCCTCCAGAAAGTCCAACCCAGTTTTCCAGCCTGTGCAACAGAATTCTGTGATCTACAGTATCAAACGCAGCACTGAGATCCAACAGAACCAGGACTGATACGTGATCAGAATCAGTATTCAACCTAATGTCATTTAACACTTTGACCAGAGCTGTTTCAGGGCTGTGATGAGGTCGGAAGCCGGACTGAAATTTACTGAGGTAAAAACTGTGTTTAAAAAGTCGGATGGTATCATGCCCAGAGTGCATGTTGCTGATTTCAAATGCCAAACTGTTTCTTGTAGGATTTTTAAATCAACTATTTTAAATTGCGACATAACATCAGAAATATTTCCTGGTTTTAGACACAGACTAGTTTTCTTGTGTGACTGTGTGGAATTAATATTTTGCCTAATTATTTTAATTTTTTGGCCAAAAAAGTTGGCAAATTGTTTGCATTTCTCACTGGAAAGGAGCTCAGGGCTTGTCTGTGTAGGAGGATTTGTAAGTTTTGCGAGAATTGTTGACATTCCTGTTAATCATCTCAGATAAATGCAGCTCTCTGGCTTTGCACAGCTCATTGTTATAGTTATGCAGGCTTTGTTTGTACAGCTCATAGTGAATTTGAAGTTTATTTTTCTGCCATTTCCGCTCAGTTTTTCTGCATTCTCTTTTTAGGCTGGTAACCACAGTGGTGTTTCTCCACCAAAAAACTTATTTGATCATTTGATAATCTTTTAAATAAATTCAGACTTCATATGTAAAGTGCCAAAACCATTCAAACTCTCCCTCATCTCTCATACACCAACCCACGCGTGTGTGCTGACATTGGGTTCATCGGTCCATTTACTCCTACCTAATGGCTTTTGAGACACACTTGATTAATTCCTCTAAAAGCTACTGTTGGTAACACTGCAAAATGCCCTACATTCATAGAAATACTGTGATCATTACTAGTATAGTTGGAAGTTTACATGTATGACTGACCCAGATTTAACTTTATGATGCATAAAGAAAATAAATTATATAAAACATCTTGTCTGTTGACAGTCAGCTGCCTTTTTCTTTTTAAAAGGCTATTCAATAATGACTAAGTTTTTGAGATAACAAGCAAATATAAAGCTAAAACAATCATTTCTGTAACTACATTTCAAAGATTAGCATCAGTGTTTGTCTGGGATCAACTGGAAACAACTTGTGAAAGAACATCGTTAACCCATTAAATTTAATGAGATATAGTTTGAGAATTGATTAAATCCGAAGAGCAAAAACTGTTGCATGTGATTTTTGTTTTTATTGACTAAGTGCTTTTAACATTTTGCAGTCTTTCAGTGGCATTCTAACAGCACCAGCAGGGCTTTTATTGTTTCTGCATGCATTATAAAACTAATGCTTGGCCCTCCAGCTGGTACTATATAACATCTTTGATGTCTGAGTGATGTGTGAGCAGCATCGGTGGAAGTTCCACCATAACAAGTTACATTACTTTATAATTTGGCAAACTGGCAAATATTTGGTGCAAAAGGTCTTACGAAATTATGTTTTTAGCTAGTATAAAATCACAATAGATGTTTCCTGTTGATTCAGCCTGTCCTTTTCATGTGTGCGTCTTTGCTACTTAACATTTTAGGTGCTTGTATTCTTTGTTATGAAATCAGGCTCAAGCTATGAAACAAATATAAAACCTCAGTATGGCAACATTTAGTGTGTGCTAGATAAGAGCATTAAGATGCAAACTTACTGTCTTTAAATGCAGAAAGTTTGCATTGAAGTTTACATTTAACTGTTTTTAGTTTTCTCTGTTTATACTTTTGCTTTTACCTGTTCTTTGGTTAGGTTCAGGTTCGTTAACCTTGTTTAGAACTAGATATTGAAAAGGAATCAGTTAGGATTGGGAAAACAAAACTGTCCCTCTCAAAAAGGTTAGAAATCCTATTTTTTCTAGCTTGGAGGCTGCTGAGTTCTACATCTTCTGCAAAAAGAAACGCAAACCTGCTGCAGACTTCGCCTGCAGAATGCATTTAGTTTCCTGACAGCTTCATCTTTCACAGTGAAACAGTGTGGCTGATAATCCTTAGTAAGCAAAATGTGTGTGAAGCTTGTTTTCTCTGTCTTGCCAGTTCTAAAGTTTGGATCATAAGAACAGATGGGATGGAAGAACTAAATTTAATTACTTTCAAGACAATGATATGTTACTGCAGAAATGAAGTAATGGCATGAACATGGATAATAGGAGATCTGAGAACATCACCCAAAGCTTCAGATTCTAATCTGACAGAAAGCCCTGTGTGAATGAAACTAGACAGCACTCTGGCTTATTATGCACCAGCTTATATCATAATCAGTCCATCTGTGCTGCTTTGGCTGATATTAGTTATCTTTACCTCTGTAAAAGAGCTTGATTAATGAAGAATTTAGCTGGCAGAGTATAATTATACTGAATAAGATACATACTGTATGTTGATATTACTTAAAGCCATCCAATTTGTTTCTGCAGTTATGTGGAATGTAGATAAATATATGATAGAGCACAGACACTGATTTGTCAGTAAACATCTATCTATCCAAACATCTATATGAGCTGTGACATTAAATGTTTTCATTTTTGTTTTTATGATAAAATCTTTATAGTTTTTCTCTGTGCATTGAAGTATTATCCAATAAAACCCTATCCTTTTGATATTTAACACAAGATGGAACAGCCTCAGATTCTGAGGTCAAACATGAAAGATCCAGTTTGACAGAAGCATGAGAAATACTGCGAAACTGCTGGTAGACTGAAAGAGAGGGAGGGAAATTGATGTCATGCACTTTGTAGTGATATCAAACAAAATTATAAGAGTTGCCTTTAATGATTAAGCACAGCGTTTAAACCTTGTTTTTATATAACTATGTTTTAGATAACTTAGAATTTGGAGTGAAAAAAAATAAATCAGTTTGGGAATGAAGTATGAATAACAGTAGTGTTTTTAGTAAACAGAAAAGATAATGGGCCTTTTATTGCTTCCTATGTATTGGCATTAATACAGGAGCAGATTTTGACATTGGAAGGGCATAAAAATGTTTTTATACTAATAAAGATGTTTTTTTATTTTGTCTTTTTTTGTTGTTTGTTTAATCTTATTTATTATACATAGTAATTTGTCTTATTTATTATGATTGTTGCAATTATTCTGTTTTATTCTATTTTATTCTGTTCGGCACTTACTGGAGGGCTTTGTAATTTCTTTGCACTTCTTGCAACGACAATAAAGTTTTATTCCATTCTATTATTGACAATTTCATTTAATGTAGAGCAGACAGAAAATCTATATTCTAATTACTTATTTCTGTAATGTTATGAGTTTCAGAAATAAACAAATATAAACATTTACCCTCAAGCTGAGGCCTCATCTGTTAGCTTGCCCCTCCACCTGCCTCAGCTCCTCTTTCTTTGCTCCCTGGACACTTAAATTTTTATCCAAAATACATAACTGATGCCACACATGTCGAAGCTGAGAGCGGCTAAGCTCAACTATTATTATTTATATAAACATTATCTCGAGTTACCTCAGTTTATATCTTGACTTCAGTTTATATCTATCTTTACGAGATAAATAATGCTGTTATTATGAGAAAACTGTGTTCAAAAACATGCAAACCAGGCCGCTCTCGGCTTCCGTACACACGAGTCAAAATAAGTCCATTTAAAGATGATTGCAAACATAATGTTACACTCAACCATTGTCCTTATAATAATTTAAAAGAAGAAAATCTATATGTGATAGTTTTGACTTTGTGCAGCTGCATAAAATTTGTGATTTTAGAGGAAATGTTCAACATAACTGAAAGTTTTTAAAGTTTTTTCACTCGCTCTTTCAAGAGACAGAACGACATAGGGGAAAGCCGATTACGTTAGAAACGAAAGAGCAGGGCGGTGTATGAGGTGGAGCTTGTAGGAGCAATCGCTTGTTGCAGAGAGAATACAGAGAGCACTGATCAGCTGTGTAGCAGAAAATGGTCAGGATAAGTCAGGATTTGCTGGACATTGGTATGAACATGCCTCTCAGATCCCTACCAAGTTTTTTACTGATGCATAAATATGAGCTGAAATGTCAGACTTAAGTTTGAGATTATGGCGATGTCTCCTATTAACTGATTTTTGTCCCTTAGCTAGATACCTTCCAAACTTACTAACTAAAATCATTGACTCAACTTGAGACATCCACTTTGGTTCAGATCAAAATACAGCAGATGGCTAAAATGAGACAAAATTTGGAACAAATACACCTGATATCCATTTACTGTCCTTTCATTTTTTATTTAAAAGGAGGGTTAAATGAATTTAGTCTTTGACCCTATACCTCAGCTTTCATCCTTATTTCGTTTCTATGTTTCTTTTTCACATGGTAAATTTGTGCAGAGACCCACTGTTTGTCCATGATGGAGGCTCCGTAGCGCCTTTAAACAGAGGATGATGTTCTGATTACTTGCTGTTACACAGGATTCCCTGCAGTAGAACCTGACTTTCTAACCTCTGTTGCCACCTCCACAACCTATTATTGCAAAATATAAAGAATATGAGCGGATATCCAAATTATAGCTGTAGGATTATCAGTTTGTTCATAATCTTTTCAATAAAGCTGGGAATAATTGACACTACAAACACTGTTGTCTGCATCTCCACCCAAGTAAAGGGTCATTAGCTGGGAGAGTAATGATCTCACAGTTTACACAGTGGCTGTGAATACTTCATGTTTATATGATGTGAGTGGTAATCTTAATTACTGACATATGGTATTCAGCTCAAAATCTGCACAGACCGTCCCAGGTTAGAGTTACATTGAAAAGTGTGTACATTGTGTAAGTTAATGCACGTGTAAGGAAATATAGTCTTGATTTATGTGTGTGTATCTTGATTTCTGTGTATGTAAGAGCTCTGCTGTGAAAAGCTGAATCCTGGGAAGGTCACAGGAAAGAGATGATGTTGGAAGGGATCATCCTGTGCCTGCACGAGGTAGGTCACATAGATAAAGACTGACCTTTTATCACAAATGTACCACTATCCACACACACACACATTCAATTAGTTACCTAAACAAACACACACAGCTCTAAGCTCTAAGGTTTTCCAGCACAGTGGTACATTGCATAATTTATATTTATATTGTATTTCCCCTTTAGTTATTTGTTCATTTGTTCCATGATTATAGTGGATGACGTCAGAGAGCTGTTAAATCACAGAATGTACAAATGGGGGGATTTAATCCTGACAGGACCTTCTTTCACTCCAACCTGGTCTGCAGACGTTTTCCTTTTCACTCTGTGTGTGTTTGTGGGTGCTTGATTGCAGAATTGTAGACAGGTACCCTACAGACCACAGCTATCCCCCACCAGCTGTAGCCACTTCTATAATCAAACCTCCGTCCAGCACTTGGCCACATAATCAGATCTGAGATTTGGTTGTGCAGGAAGTCACAGTTTTAAGCTCAGTTACTGTCTTGTCGGTATTCTGCGAGACCTCCAGTCCTGTTTTCCTTGTGTTTGAAATTCTCCTGGAAAACATCCTTGGTCCCCAGACCTCCAGCCATCTGACTCCATCCTCAGCTTAGCTTTTCTGCTCGCCCTGCTCTCCTCGCTGCGTTTCCCTCCTTAAATAGCTCGGGCGTTGCTTTAACAAGTACCTCCAGTTTGAAGCTCTTTGGCTGAATCACAGCTATTGTACAGTTCCCAGTGCAAACAGATATTTTAAATTCAAGATCAAGTTGACTGTTTTGAATAATATATAACTCAATAACAAATATAAGAATTATCTATGAATTATGTAAATTTTGACTGTACTTTATATTGATCATGTGTAGCATATTGTTGCATAAAGGGAATTAAGGCAAATCCATTTCAACCAGATGTGAGTAAATTAATTTCACTATGGATATATATATATATATATATTTTTTTTTTTTTTTTTTTTTTACTCGACATTAACATTTTTCTATTGTTTTACTACAATTACGTACAAAGCAAATGAAGACAAGGATATGAAAAAGATAGGCAGTCCTCCTTAAAACATACATACATACATATAGTGGTGGTGAGAAGAACTGCATCGGAATAGTAAAAGTCATTCAAGGCTATGGCAATCACATATAAGAATAAGAATAAGAATTTATTTTAGCCTCAATCATGATAATTTTCTAACCCTAAACAGGTCATTTCTGGTCCAAGTGATGTACTCTAAAGGTCCATTTAAGCTCCCTTATGTATGTAAATAGTGACGTCCGTTTGTCATATGTCGCCGTCCTCATGCCTTCATGCATCTTTTGCGTTGCCATGGTTGTTGAGTCAATTCCTCCACTAGTAGGCAGTGCTGAGTTCAGAGTTCACTGGACTTGCTGTTGCTGAATTTCCTGGTTGTGTGTGTGTGTGTGTGTGTGTGTGTGTGTGTGTGTGTGTGTGTGTGTGTGTGTGTGTGTGTGGCTGTAATGCTGACAGGGTCCGCTTCTTTACCGTCAGCCGGGTGATGAAAAGTGATGTCAAGTGGTGAGGAGGAGTGTTGGGAGAGGAAAGCTTTGCTCGTGGAAAGAGGCTTTTAATATATTAGGACAATTAGTTGGACTGGAACAGAACTTCACTGCCTGAAGCAGCTGAAAAGATTCATAAATTCAGCAGAAGTTGTTTGAGAAATCATATTAATGCAAAGTTATCTACTAAACAAATAAAGGCCACACATCAACATTATTTATTAGGTTGTAATATTTTCTAAGTTACCAACTCTGATTTGTTTGTACCATGTGGTTAAAAGGGGCGTTCTCGCCCAACAAGCCTTTGGATCTGAGCGGGTCATCAGGCTGGTGCCCTGGCTGATCTCCTGGTGTAACTGGAGTGAAAACTTGTGATAAATGACAGAAGAAGAAGAAAGTAAAAAGTCACCTATGCGTTCTTTCACTCTGACATTGTTTGGTCCACTTCCAGCGAACCCTGGTCTGGCTCCACAGATTGTTTGGAACGGTGAAAACACTCATTCACACTTTGGTGTGGACCAAAGAAGCAAATGGACCATCCAGTGAACTGAAAAGGATGTAATTAGTGATGCACAGCTTTGTTTTTGCTGATCAGCAAGTCCCACATATATAAACTAATCTAACCCGGCCTGCACAACCAAACTAACTTTCACTTTCCCGTCACTATTAAATACACTATTCAATCGAAAGCTGATTTTATTTGGCCTGAAAATGTGCTTGAGAACATAGTGGAACTGGTCCCACAGGCTACTAGAAGTAATGTAGGACGAGTCATAGAGCAACTAGCTGGATATCTCGCTGCCTTTCCTGCTGCTCATACTGACCAGATTCTAGTGAAAATTGCATTAGTTTTAAACACTAATGTAAAAGCTGCATAAACTTGATGTTGCTCCACTGTTGACATGCTATTTCTATTCTGGCCAATCAGTTGGCTGGATTTTCTTCTTATTCCTGCTTTTTTTCATTCTTGGTCAGTGGTCGTTTTGGGGAAAATCTCTTCTAGTGAGCAGCTGTAAACACATGACGAGGCGATTTTGTCTGTTTTAGTAAAGTGCAGTGTGAAATCAAACCAAACCAAAGGAAGATGAGAATTTTTTTGGCATTACTCAATTAAACTAAGTCCCCCAGACAATCCTGGTGTGAATGCGCCCTATGGTGCATATTTTGAGCACTGCCCCCCTGTGGAAAGCAAAAACAGGTAGTTGTGCATTTGTAGAGCAACATTTGTTTGATGCTCTATGTGTTAATCCTGTTGCATTCATGGCAGCCTGTTTATTATCCTACCAGTCACCCAACATCTTCAGGGAGAGACTCCAGCAGCAGGATAAATGTGGTACAGATGATGGGTGGAAAACAGTAACTTAACATTCAATAAATGATTGTCTTCACATACTGGAGAAACCAGGCGTGAAACTGGCTTTGGTCACAGAGAGAGAAAATGACGCATGATGATCAGATGCACATCAAATTTATCGTTCCTCCATTTCTAAGAATATCTTTTTATTTTTCTTCTTCAGAAACATGATGGTAACAGATATACATATAATATTTTGATATTTTTAACATTAACATTCAGGCTGAACTCTGCTTTTTTTTTATCTGCATGTTATTAAAAATGTGCACACCAGGACTTTTTTTTTCACTATCTCACTATCATTTTCATTATTGTCTGTAGTGTAAAACAGTGTAAACTTCTAATTCAGTTGAAGTCTTGAAGGAATATCCGCATAAGCTGAGTTTTTGTTAGCTGCTTTTCTTTCACTCTGTAGGAAAAATATCACAAACCATCCCAGTTTACAGTAGTTCTGGATAAAGACTGCATGTGGAAACAAGCCTCACTAAAATTAAAATTATTTCAATACTTTCCACAAAAAAGGCCCAAAGCTGTTGCCTCCATTTAAGAGGCACTATCGAATGTTCTTTAATTCCTCTCCTGCATCAAAAAATTACACATAATTTTAGTTACATAGTAAAAAACAAACACATAAAAATATAAAAATTCTGGCAGCTTTAGTGACAGAAAAAAACAGGACAAAATAGTCAAATTCCAGTAAATCTCAATGATGAAAATAGAGTTTGTACCTTTGCTTTTACATGAGATCTTTTGTTTTATTTGAACATTTTAATGTTAATGAAATGTGTTTGCACATATAAATAACAACTGAATTACCTATAAAAACAACTAAGGGCCATGCTTAAGTTTATGTTTATTAAAAACCTTTTTAAAATGACCTTATTGTGCACAATGAACCTGGAACTAAAAGAGCCTGTTAGTTAATGCCTATAAAACAACATTAATCATTAAATAAATTAAAAAGTATTTAAATCTGTTGCATTTATGTCTTATGGCTCCATATGCATTTTTGAATGCATTTCAAGTGAAAATATTTCCTACAGAATAGTGCATTGTGGGACTTGTAGTATTATGGTGGTGAGTGCACTCTTATCAGTGAGCCAGCTCTAATAGTGATTAGATATGATCACGCGAGGCAAAAATTGATCCATGCTCTAGGTCAATACTTTTCAAATGTCTATTATATTACAGTCTAAAAAAATTCACAGTAAATAACAGACTTGCATTTATGATAGGAAAAATGGAAATTTGATGTATTTTTTTAGTTGCAGGTTTTGCATAATGCATGTAAATTTGCAGTCAATTTCTGTAACTTTATTGGTATTTCTCCATGTTTAGAAAACACAGGAAAAACATAAAAATTAAAATTACGAGACTTTTTGTCACTGTAAACTTGCTGTTAAATTTTATTGGTGACAGTCCATGTAGCAACAACAGTAATTTAAGATGATTGTGAAATAATACTGAAAATAAACAATTTTTTTACAGTGTCCTGCAGCTTAACAGTTAGTTTATGATATTCCCCTTGAGACCCTTGAATGCATTTGATGATGTATTTACTGTGTTGTTATAGACTTAGTGGTTATTTCCTTGTAAACTCTCTGAGCTACATGCAAATACAACCGTCAAACTAAGCCACACTAAGCAGGTTCTGCATTCTGAGAAACTTGTAATAAAAGTCCTCTGCAGGATGAAAGGTTACAACCCTGTGTCGACTCTTCAGAGAGCTGATTTTCTTGGAAGCAAAAACCTCTGCAATGTTTTCGTTACTGCGTTTTTTTTTTCTTTTCTTTTCTTTTTTTTTCTTTTAATTTAATTTTTCTTTTCTTTTCTTTTTATTACTGAATTGTGTCAAGGACATTGGTTACTATGTTACTTTAGATTTAATGTTTGTCCCCTTTTGAACTCTCTAAGCATTAAAAGCAAATAAAATATGACGTTGAAGTAGACTGGACAGGTTCAGACAGGTTCAGCCCTCTAAGAGACCTGTAATAAAACTCCTCTACAGGATGAAGAAGCTGCAATTTTTGGTTAGTTGGTCTAAGAACTGATATCTTCGAAAGCAAAAGAAAACATTTTGTACTATGTCAATTTCACCCATTTCTACATTTCTTTAACTGTGTTACTGAGTCAAGACTGGAAGCAAACTCACGCTCTGGTGACAGATGCCAGGAGATGCTGGCGTCACAGTTTGAGGTGTGTATGATAAAATCATTTACCACATGGTGCATGTTTGCCATGACAATGCCAAGTCAATAGATGATAATCACTGTTTAGAAATTAAGCAATTTAAGGTCAAGCATGAACACACCCAAGCTCATCTGGCCTCGTTTCAAGAAGCATCACATACTAAGGATTGCAATCTCACAGTTATAAAACAGATAATGATGAGCAGCTGCTGTGTAGTCAAATGTTAGGCCAAACATATCAGATTTACATCTGCCAGATTGATACAGCAGACTCCCTTTATGTGTGGACTTTGAACTTTACATCACATTATGGAAAAATCTTAAAAGTTGTTCCTTCTCAATCTTTTTTTATATTTGCTTATTAATGGAAATAATTTGTTATCCACTTTAGACTCACTCTGAAAGTTAATACAAGCTAATGTCAGAAACAAGAAAACATTAAATATGTAAGCTAGGACTGAGGTTTTTGATCCGGCATTGAGGACTGTTTTTTCATTTTCTTCATGTTCAAGAAAATATGCTTGCACTTGGTTGAGTAAAGACAGCTTTCTTCTAACTAATTTCATACCAGTTGTACAATTCAACAGCAGTAACACAGATGGATGGATGTAAACCCGCCGTCCCGACCCCCACAGGGATCGCAAGATAATCTCAAGAGGTCACCAGATCATTGTAAGAAAAAAAAACAAAACAAAACAAAAAAAAAATCCATATATATCAAACATTTAATCAAATAAATTTTGGATATTTATTAGGACTGTCAAAATTACTGTGTTAATACATAACACATGACAACACCAATGTTATCTTGGTGGTCATAGCTCAAAAATTTGGAACCATAAGCTAGCAACCACTAATATAAGCTAGCAAGCATGGTAGCCTCCTAGCTTACGTGGCTGCAAGCATGCTTGTTTGCATGCTAGCTTGCATATATGCATCCTCTGAGATGTAAAATGATTTCAAATAAAGCTTTTCTGTGCAAAATTTTCCTTTAAATTTATCTCCCTTCATTACCACATCTATGTTGCACATCATGTGCAATGCTAGTCTGTTGTAAGCATGCACATTGTCACTTAGCAGCTTAACAGTGAGGTTACAGCTTCCTAATTGGGTATTAAAATCATATAACAGATTCCAGCTTTGTTTATGACATAATAATTTACTATATAAGACATTTTTATTCTGAGTCGTATACTTGTAAACGCATCCTGTCTTCTAGTTTTCCAAGGAGGGAGACTGTGTGTCAGCTGGTTATCACAGCTGATGATACACTAGACAAACTTGGGAACTCTCAAGAAGGCATATTCAGTACATATCAGCATCAGCAACACCACTACCTTGGTAACCACTGACGACAATACCGTTCATTTTACTTAGTGGTTTATTCAGCTGGCACGTGAATAAATTTTAGGAAATATCTTGTTGTGTTGACTAAACTACTTCATATGTTCTTAGCCATCTGTGGGGTAGTAAACCAATCTGTCTGGAAACATGTGATTTTCCAAGAAGAACTACATTACTTTCAATTCAATTTCCCAGAATTCAGTGTTCCAGTGTTTACATTTCCTCTGCAATCTGCAGTCTCAGTCCAGCATGTAAAAGGGGTGTTGATGAGACTAATGTGTGTCTTAATAATGCTGCAACTGAATGATTAATGCAAATGAGATGCTTTTTTGTCTTTGTCACACAACATGTCTTAGCTGTGCTTTGTCTCACACAGTTGCTGGGCTGTTTAGAAACATTATTCATAGTTCTCTGTTGATTTGTGTTTTGTTGTTTTTTTGTTAATGTAGCTTGAGGATTTTTTCTTTTATATTAGACATTTGTGGACTGCCAGTTCTTGGATTTGGAAAATGAAGTTACAAACGAGTGTGGATTGAAATCTATTTCCAGTTTGGTCTTTTTTTCCTCCCCTCCTCTCTTTGAAAAAATAATCTTTGGAAGAGCTTCTTAGATTCTTCAGTAATCAATTATTTTCCAGCCACAATGGTTTCATACCATTTAAGCAGGGTTAAAACATGCATCTGGTGACTTACATAATATCATATGATTGACAGCAGCTGCACACATTCGGGAGAAAATATGGGAATTACTATAACAACAGACTGCATTATGTGTTGGTAAAAAAAAATGGCTTTAACTCTGGAGACTGTGGTTAATATATTGTGTTTGGCCATTTATTGTAAAAATGAATAATTTAAATTATTCTTGGACTATAATTACCTGGATTGTATTGGAATCTTAAATCTACCTGTTTTAGTTAATGGAAAGATCCTGGTTTGGGGGAAACATCACTTTACAGGTAAAACCAAAAATTCTATGGAGCCTCACATCCAGTCGTCCCTGGCAGTGGAAAACAGAGGAGCTTATACTGTTATTTCCCACTCGAGGGTTGTGGGAGGGAGAAACAAAAGGAATGCTATGGACAGGTGTAAAAGTGAAACCAAGCAGATTTTATTGGGGTGAGCTTAAATAAAGATTAAAACCAGGTGTCAAAATGTTATTATTAAACCTATACACAAAATCCGCCATCTAGACCAGGGCTACTCAATTCGGTCCTACGAGGGCCGCAATCCAGCAGGTTTTCCATGTATCCCTGCACCAACACACCTGAGTCAAATTAATGAGTCATTGTGTAGAACCTGATTGGCTGTTAGAGCCACCTAATTTGACTCAGGTGTGTTGGTGCAGGGATACATGGAAAACCTGCTGGATTGCAGCCCATGTAGGACTGAATTGAGTAGCCCTGATCTAGACCAAACTAAGATAAACAAAAAGGTGCACTTAAACCAGCGAACTTAACGAAATACCAAAAGTGCAGCAGTTCCAATAATCTACGTGACAACCAAATACTCTAAACTAGCCCAACACATCCGACCAATGTCTTCTAATGTTTAAACACCAAGGATAAGTCAAAAGGCAGAACACAAACTAACTCAAAGCGAAGCCAAAAACAAGCTGTGTTACGAAGGTATAAGCCCAACCAAAACGAGACCTTAAATTACTCAAACAGCCAGGGTTTAGCCCTGCTGGAACCTCAAAGTAGTCTGCAACACAAAAGGCACAGTAAACACACAGACTGGCCACGCCACCAGAATTCTGCCAAACTGATGGGAAGCCGTCTGTGCTATTCAGCTGCTCCTTTCTAAGGTGAGGGGAAGCAGTCTGAACTGTCCAGTTTCTCCCCCTAGGTGTACGGAAATAAATGAAGCTGTGTTTGCTGAACCTGCCTTAAACTGGAGCTACTTGGGATAATTTGGCATTTTCCCACTGCTGCTGCTTACTGCACACATTAACTATCAGATCAAACTAACTGATTTTAGCTTCTGCCACTGGAACATTCCATTCAAATTCCTTTGATAGGAACATTTAGGAATGCTTTGCAACAATTGAAATCAATACCAGCCTTTTCTTGCAGATGTAAACATTAGCACATGGTTCATTGGACATTCTGGGTCTACTTGTAAAACTATCCAATTGCAGGTATTTACACAGTGATCAATTATTGATAATTAACCTGAAACATTCTTTAATCACTGAACAACACAGAAACCCAGAGAAAAAGATGAAAAGGCAGAAATGTTAAATTCTGTATATGTATACAGAGTACATTTACATTACCGGCCACCAAATTCTGACCCCACCATTTGAATGCTGCAGCATAAATTGACACTCATCAGAACAAAGAGCCTTATTTCAATCCTCAGGGTCTGTGTGAATTGTAGCCTCAGTTTCCTGCTCTTCTGCTGCTGTATGCCATCTGCTTCAAGGTTGGACATGTTGTGTGTTTAGAGATGCTATTCTGCATACCTTAGTTGGAACCAGTGGTTATTATGGGTACCAGTGCTAAAAGCATTAGGGCACACATTACTATTCCTTTGTCATGACTATTGGTGTCTAACTCCACCTGCAGCTTCTAGCCCCACATTAGTTGCTGTATATCCCAATGTGTTTCTTGATGGGGAATAGTGTGCTATTACTTTTGCTGTACAAAAGTTTTTCACTGTTTATGTAATTTGCAAAAAGCAGCATCTTTTCCCATAGGAATGAATGGGATTTGGTCGAAATGAGTTGAAAACCCAGTCTACGGGGGTTTGCTGGGCTGGCAAAGTCAACAGCTGCCACGTCACTATTGTCATAAAGAGACAGAAATAAGTAGCAGGAATTGTCAATAATTCTTTGCAGCACCAGCTTTCTACCCCTTCTTTTACTTACCTCTATAAATACTCGTGGTCATGGGTCACTTCCTCCAGGGCAGACACCTTGGCTGACAGTCAGTCTCGCCAGGTTGCACCACTGGCTGCCTCCAGCTCCAGCTCCATCTCCCCCTCATCCTCTGGTTCATCCTTCACAGGTTTTTCCTCTTGGTCCACAGTGTCCCCCACCCCGAAGCAGATGTTGTGGATAACACATGATGTAATGACCTATAACAGGTAAAAAATCCATTATAAATCATTTTATATCTACTGTTATGATTACTCACATATGGTGCAAAGGTGTTGTGGTTGTGTCAATGAAACAGCCCCGATGGCCACAGACAGCCTATAGAATTATTGATGGAAATAATTTTCATGTTTCTGTAACACTGACCCTCAGAGATGGTTGTGTATGAAAATACTCGTAGATCAGGAGTTTCTGAAACATTCAGACCAGCTCATCTGGCATCAACAACCATCAACATCACTTAAATCCCCTTTCTTCCTCATTCTGATGCTCAGTTTACACTTTAGGAAGTCGTCTTGAACAAGTATTTATGACTAAATGTATTGAGTTGTTGCCATGTGATCCCTATATAACTACAGTTTAGCATCTTCTGATGGCAGGACTATGCACCATGTCATAAAGCTCAGATCATCTCCAAATGCTTTCTTGAAAACGACCAAGAGTTCACTAGACTCCAATGGCCTCCACAGTCACCAGATTTTAATCCAGTAGAGCAGCTTTGGGATGTGGTGGAACGGGAGATTCTCATCATGGATGCAGCCGACAAACCAGCAGCAACTGTGTGATGCTGTCATGTCAATATGGAGCAAAATCTCAACACTTTGTTCAGTCTAAACCATGAAGAATTAAAGCAGTTCTGAAGAAAAGGGGGTCCAACCTGGTACTAGCAAGGTGTGCCTAATAAAGTGACACATATACAGGCCCTGTTTTAGTGTCATTTGAAGCAGCAATACTGCTCTTTATTTAGAAATACAACTTGATTTCTGTGTCGTACCAAAGCACTCAGCCCTGATTGAACAAGGCAGAATAAATGAAAGATGGGGCATGTATTTAAATTCTTTTCCTGGAATCAAAAGCACCCTGGGTTAAGAAAATGCGGCTGTACGGCCCATTTTTAAGCATTTGCCCTGCCAAAGATCTTGTTATGCAGGCAGTACTTAGTGGAGCAGAACATTCCAGTCCATAAAATCGTAATTTCATCTTTTTGTAAAAGCAGCCCTTCAAGACATGAAAGTGCAAATATTGACGTGTCAGTCCTTAAAAGCAGAGTGTCTAATCCTGGCAACATGAGGCCAGCACACGTGCCACAACAATGCAATTAAGTCCTTTAAACTGGCCGACTGCCGGCCCACTCATGGTAAAAACAAACCTAAGACCAGACAAGGCCAGTTTGCACTGCCACGAAGATGCCTGTTATACTGTTTCTGTTTAAGAGATGTGCGTCAGTGGATCTGCCTCCACCCCTCCATGCACACATACACACACTCTAAAAGTCACATCAGAATGGCCTTTGATGAAAGCGCCTTATGTAATTGGTAATTGAATCTTCGCTCCTGTATCTTGTCGACTCCGATTTAAAGCCTTTGCAGGAGCAGATTATACAGGCAAGATGCATAAATCATCTGCTTCTGATAAACAGCCATGCTGAGCTTCTCCACCCAGCTGCTTGGTTGCTATTGATCCAAGAATAAACTGTGCAAACCTGCACAGAGTGATGACCGACATCTGGGCTGTGTTGATGAGAAAGTTCTGGAAAGAAAGATGAGTTTGCTCTGTGGGAAAGCAGATTAATAGCTAAACAGATCATAATATTTCTGCTACATCAGAGCATAAACATAAATAAAAACACCACAAAGTAATTACAAACTGAATTTATTAATCTTACAGTAATAATATAATAAATATTTTTTTCATTAAAGTATTCTATTGTTATGGTGCTCTTAACACATAAGAGTGTGGCTTCAGATGTAGGAGTTTGATTAAACTGGATATAAATGTCTACCAGAGATGAATAAAAGCAAATGCATTGCTGATGAGAGTAGAAAGTATTTCCTCTGATGTGATGTAATCATTAGCAGGTTGTACCAATGGTTAAGTTCAAGTTCAAGTTTATTTATATAAAAGCACTACAGAATAAAACAATAAAAACCAAAGAAAATAAAAACAGAAATAAAATTAATAAAAAAAAGAATAAATCAATAAAATAATAAAAACATCTAAACCAGAATTAAAAACTAGAATAAAACTAAAATAAAATTAAATAAAACACGCAGATGTCAAACTCAGTTTTGTTCAAATGCCAGCGCAAAGAAGTAGGTTTTAAGTAAAGACTTAAAACCAAGACAGACTGAGCAGCTCTAATGTGAAGGGGAAGGTTGTTCCACAGCTTAGGAGCAGCAACAGAGAAGGCTCTGTCACCTCTAGATTTAAGTCTAGCAGATGGGACCTTCAGTAGGAACTGTGAAGAGGACCTCAGAGTCCTGGCCGGAGCATGCTGGTGTAACAACTCTGACAAGTATGAGGGGGCCAAACCATTTAAGTCTTTAAAAACAATTAATAAAATCTTGTACTGGGTCCTAAAACTAACAGGAAGCCAATGCAAGGAGGCGAGCACAGGGGTGATGAGATCACGCCGTCTTGTCTCTGTAAGCAACCGAGCAGCAGCGTTTTGGGCAGCTGCAGTCGATGTAAAGATGTCTGGTCAATGCCGTAATATAGGTAGTTGCAGTAATCTAAGCAGGACATAATGAGCAGGTGGATAACTTTTTCAAGGTCATGCTTGGGCAGGTAGGGCTTTAACTTGCCAAGCAGCCTCAGACTGAAAAAAACTTTTTACTACAGAATTGACCTGCCAGTGGAAGTTAAAGGAATTGTCTATAATAAAACCCAGATTTTTGGCATGGGTTTGACAAAACAAAGTCAGCGGACCGAGAACACTAACACTAGTGTACATGGATTCAACTGATATTTATTTGTATAGCACCAATTCATGACAGTTATCTTAAGGCAATTTTACAGATACAGTCCAATTATAATCCAAATTTCATGTGGTCCATATTAATCCAGTTAATTACTTGATTCATATAAGTCAGTTAACTGAATTTTTTAATTAAAAAGTCTTCCTTTTGATTCAATTCACCATTGTGAGCATGCACAGTGCAGTGGGCAATAGTCGAGAGGAAAAACTTTCTTTGGACAGGATGGCATACCTCCAGCAGAACCAGATTCAGGAAGGGTGGCCATCTGCCTTGACTGGTTTTCTTAATGATGTCAATATCTATGATCACAAATATTGTAATAGCAGGCCCCTCTAATGTTATTGCAGGCAGGAGAGGCCAGTTATAAACTGTGGGTTGGTATCCAGTTACAAGTGTGTGACATGATGCCATAAAGCGAATTGCTGCTGTAAAGCGAAGCGCCAGGATGTAAAATAAAGTCGCGAAGGATCCTGAGATGCTGCTGCGCAGTGATGGTAACAAATATCACTGAAGAAGCACAGAGTTTTAAAGTCAGAAAGTTTTGTAGTGCTGCTTAATCATGGATCAAAAAGTGAAGCTGAGGAAGACTAGAGAAGGACTTAACAGTGAAAATGCAAAGCTACGCCTGTCAGAAAGATTAACACCATGTTAATATGCTGCTTCCACCTGTTTATGTGTTGCCCACTTTGATTGTTACACTGATGTGTGTTTATGAAAGTCCTCAGACCTGATCCAAGTTTACAAGTGGGTGGTAATGGTACAGGCGATGTGTCCAGGGTGTACTCTGCCTCATAATTGCTGGGATAGCTGCTAGTGGCCCTCCCACAACCCTGCATTGGAATAAATGGGCATAGATAATGGATGGATGGTGGTAATGGAAAAGGTCCAGCCGGAGTGGGCAGGAGCAGGTTTAAGACCTGAATTTGTCATGGTCTGTGGGTTTTGCATCATGTTTATCTCTGCCTCCAGTTTTTATTTAGTAGTTATGGCTCCCCATGTCCAGTCCTTTAAGTTCTGTTTCTGATTAACATACCTGTTCTCCATTCAGCCTGTAGCCCCATCAGTTTCAATACTCCCTGCTTTTATTTGCTCCTGGCCAGATTCTTGTCAGTTGTACCTTTTAATCTTATGTTCTTGTTCTGTTTTCCTGTTTTTATTATTATTATTATTATTATTATTATTATATTTTATTTATTTATGTTTTGCTATATACAATAAACTCTTAAGTCCACCACCTGTAATATTTCTTCTGAAGGACATACTTCCTGCCTTTAATATATATATATATATATATATATATATATATATATATATATATATATACTTGACATTATCATAGCTTGTGTCATGTTAAAGCAGAAAAAAAAAAACCATGGAAAACATGAAAAGCACATCGGTTACATTTTAACCATAGATGACTTCCTGTGGCTCATATGCATCCTAACCAGTGTCAGCCTGACAAGTGTTGCTCAGTCCAGAGGTTGATGAGGGTGAATGCTGCTGGGGGGGTGACCAACCAACTAAAAACTGGCCACACTCACACGAAACTCACACTAACCAAAACTCACATATATCAACGATACAGGCTCACGTGCATGGAAATGTTGGCTGAACTGGGATGTCTACAACTGCCGGTCTGCTGTGATTCGTCTCAGGTGGACACTTCCTGTTCAGATTTTAACTGTAAATGTGGAAGTAACATGGGCTGCTGACAAATCATTGCACTAAAGGAGCAAGGTTTAACCAAAGCATGTCTGAGTCAGCCGGTGGCTCAGTGACTACAGTAATGTCACAGGTGTGCAGTGGTTCCCAAACTTTTATTGCAGAGAACCCTTTTCATCAACAACTATAATGTCAAGTCCCCCCGATCCCTCTGCCACATGCACCCTGATGCTTACAAAACACATACAAAGAAATGTGCCATGAAATAGTCTTTAGTTTATTGGCTGCCACTTTGTTAACCATCGTTAAAACCATGTAAGTAGCAGAAGGAATGTAGTAGAAACTACTACTACAACTACTTCAGGTGAGTTGAGCTTTCATTGAGACGGATGCTGCTTTATTAAAAAAAAATCTCTGCTATGTACGGGAAGCATAGAGCTGTCACCCAAAAAGGGACTTTATTATTTTAAAATGTGATACGTTTTGTGGTGAAAACGAAGAATATAATCCGTATTCATCTTTGAATGAGGAAACTTTGCATGCAGTAGATCAGAGAAATGTCTAATTTACCAAATGGGCTTTAGTTGTACTTCATATTGTACAGTGGTGAAGCCTGGAGGCCACATTGCTGATGTTGCATCCTTAAAGCAGAAAGGACTACATCTTCGTATCTGCAACTTATTTCTCCCAGTGCCAGTCCCAGTGCATATAACCTATGTAATTTTAATTTTAGTTTTCAGAAGACAGCCATAGGTGTAATCACCGTTAGCACACACTCAATGGCAACTCAGACACACGCACACAACGTCACACTGCGTGCAGGAAGGTGATGTACCGTGTTGCTAATAACTGTCCCACATTTCTGTGTGTGCAACAATAAACCAGAGTAGAACAATTAATCCAAAAAGAACTGAAAGGTTTCTGCTTTACGAGAATATTTTCCATAAAAGGCATTTTGCTCCAATATTTAGAGATTGCAACAATAATCACATTTTTACAACAAATTAATGACACAAGATCCTAACTGTTGAGTAGTTTATTTCTAAAGTAATCAACAGGCTTTTCTTTGTGTTCAGGATGAAAAGACCCAAGTGGTGATGCTTAATTCTGTCAGATGCTGATATATTGAGACATACAAAACATTGTGGTGTCTCCTCATTTTCTGGTCAAGCCAAGGGTGAGATTATGTCTCATCATATTTTCTTGTCTTTTTTTTTTTTGGTAGTTGAAATCTTTGTTGATTAATCATCATGTGCCCATTGGTATTTTTACAAATCTGTCCATGTTTTAACTCTGGGCACTGAGTTAGTGGATGGCATAGATATAAAAACAGCAACACAAACACGAAATTGCTGCTCTGCAAAAGGCTAGCTGAGGGAGGAAGAAATAATTTGTGAATAAATTCATTCATTGGTTTAGTTATCTGTGTTTTAAGGGGAGTTGTATGAAATACTTTTGAGTCAGCAGTAACTTACCTGCAGGTTATAACAGTTTGGAGAATCAGGGAGGACTTCTGATGGGGAAGCTAAAATCAGCTCATTTTACAGCATTAAAAATAGCTTGAACCTCAAAAATTTAATAGCTGTAAGATCATTTTTGAGGATTTTTACTGCACTTCTACACTCTTTTGTCTGCAGAACATCTGTGTGTAGCAGCAGGGTATGTGTTTCAAAGCGTTCTGGGCTGCAAAACACTGTGTCACATCACATACCATGGTAGATACATGTAACACTAATGCATTATAATGTATAATAATATTATACAATGTTCCTCCCTCTCTCTGACACTGGCGCACATATGGATGCTCGAAGCATGTGGCATCACAATGAGTTGTGTAAATGTACGATAGCGCAATATTTTAGTTTGAGCTTCAAGGGCATGTATAATATTTTATCTACATTTGTCCAAAGCACAAAATGAGTTTTACCAAAAAGCCAAACGCTCCAAAATTGTACTTTGACTTTATCATCCACCAGGATTTTTCAGAAATTATGCTGATGCTACAATGTTCTATATATAATGTAGACCAGTAGCTCTCAAACTTTCTTTTTTATTAAATTTCACCCCCTGTAAAATAATTTTTCAGCCCAGTACCTACCAAACAAGGGGCGTTAGCATAATTTGATCTCCAGTGGGTCAAACAACAGCGTAATAACCTATAAATAACTCCACATTTTTCTACATTTTTTAGTGCAGTACAAGTATATTATCAAGATGTTTACATGTAATGAAATATCCTTTGTTAAAACCTTATGAACAACCTGAAAAAAACACTTTTTTGGTTGTGTGACATTGAGTGTTGAATATTGAAGATTCTCCAGTCAGTGTGGTTGTCTCTGATTTTCACCTGTGCTCTGTCAACCAATTAGCTCTCCATCAACATGTCACTTTGTCTCTGACTTTTTTAGCTACAGAATTGAAACTTTTGTACCTCAAAAGTTTCAGAAAGAACGTGTAAGTGGCAACAAAATGATAAAATATAAATGTGTGCTTGAACAGAAAGCATTCTGAGGTATTTCACAGGCTTTACACATTTAAATGCTAATCATTAGCTATTCCTATTATGTGATGCTAACACTACCAATGCTAACACAGCCAAGCAACAGTCTAATGAGCAAGACACACGGGAGGCGACATCTCTCCTTCTTCATCATTTTCTATGAAACTTGTGCGATGAGGCGAAAATTGCTGCCCTCCTCCAGCCGACATACATGCCCTCCTCCAGCCGACATACATGCCCTCCTCCAGCCGACATACATGCCCTCCTCCAGCCGACATACATGCCCTCCTCCAGCCGACATACATGCCCCCCTCCAGCCGACATACATGCCCTCCTCCAGCCGACATACATGCCCCCCTCCAGCCGACATACATGCCCTCCTCCAGCGAGAGGTGACATACATGTATGTGAAATGTTGCACTCGTGCACATAGACGTGCACACGGGGGCTTGTGACGCGACACAAGAAAATAGAAAAGTGTTCAATTTTTGTCGCTGTCGCATGGCACTACGACCAATCAGCGAGGAGCTTTATTTACTGACCAATGAGAGCCGGCTAGACAGTGCAGTCTGCAAACACTTTCAACATAGAATAGTAGATCATTTTAGCTGTGTCTGACTTTCCCATACTTTTCGATACTTCACACAAAGTTTATAGAGATGTCAATAAAAGGCAGCCGCGTGGTGCCAGGGTAAATTTGTCTGAACGTAGGTCTTGGATTCTGTCACGGTTTCATGACAGGATTCATCTGGATCAGCCTTGAGGTCTGTCAGGGTTTTCTTTCTCTTTTGTACAGTTAACAGCAAGATTTCTGTCAATTCGTGCAAAATCTTCTATTCATCCGTCTTACTTTGTCACGGACTGGTTTGAAAATATCAAAATTTCCTCCAGTATAATAACCAATCAAATTTCTTGGAGAAAAGCGATCTCGTGCGATGCCCGGCATCGCTGCTGTTTGTCGAGTCCCGTGTGTTCGGTTTCACCACGGTGGTGATGAGTTTTGCTTGTCGCTGTCGTTGGTCGCCTCCTCTGTGTCTTGCCCATTACAATACGTTGACGTCCATGGTTTGCAACATCAGTAATTTTATTGATTGACCTTCAATATCACAAACAAGTCAAAATGAAGTATAAAGTCTATTACAGTCTAATTACACCCATTGATTAGCAAATGTAATAATAACCTATAAACAACATGTCCCCTGTTTTTCTATTTCAGGTGGTACAATGAATCCCAGTCATAGTTGTTAAACAGTTGTTGAGATATGTTTAAGTTCATTGGATAAAATAAAATCAACTTTTGGTTTTAATGAGAGAGAGATGACCAAAAACCTTTAAGTAACGGTTTAGCATTAGCATTTAGCAGGTCACCACATGCTCTGTGTGCTTTGAAAATGTAGATTGACATCATATCAATAACAAACTAATATAGTTTCTTATTAAAGCTGAAGAGGCAAATCTTTAACATCTGTATGATCTGTTTCTAACTGTGTCTGAAAAACAGTTTAAGATGGCGTGAGAGGCAGGAGGCAGAGCTTTGTTTTAGTGGGCTCAACCATTTCAACACTGCCCCCCCACAAACACTGTTATGTCACTGTGCAGTCGACGTTCCTCTTATCAAGTTGATCTTGGTGGGTCTGAGCCATGTCTGAGTCGACCGTGGTGGTCTGCTGAAACATAAATACATTACAGATTAAGAAAGCTTATCCCAGCACCTTGCTTACTCCTTTCTGTATCAGTCAATCATTTTGGGTAAGAGGTGACAGTTTTGTGTTACAACATCTGATCCACTCATTCCTGTGTGTAATAAGTAGCCAGACTGAAAAAGACTTTATATCTTCTGCTTTAAAATCTGCAAACATCACAGATGGGCTTATTTCATACTGAATTTTGAATGCAAGAGTCATTTATAAAGAAATATATTCATGAATAACTGTTACACAAGCTGGCTCATAAACCAAGGGCTCAACGGTTACCTAAATGTTCTGGATTAAGATTTCTTCAGTTATGGTTTAGAGACAAACTGACATGTAATTTTCTAGTTTATCAGCCTGTTATTAGAGGTTTTCACTTTAAAAGGCTGCCAGACTGCACAAAAGAACAAGGCTCCCTCCTCTATACAAAAATGCTGCATGATGAAATTACTATTTGTAGAACAGTAATCAAGCAGTAAATGCACTATTTTAGTAGAAGTGACATTTTAAAGGACTTTTTATTCCCCAGTCAATCATCCATTGCAGTGACATCTTCATTGAACACTCCAAGCACTAATCTATATAGTACTGAACTGCCATGAAAAGTCTTCAATTTCAAGAATCTTGCAGCCATACGTTCGTTTTTCTCATACATACTTTTAATATATGATGCAATTAAGTTTATTTTTCTACTCCCACATCTCAGAACACTCCAACTGACAAACTGCTGATACATATCACCCTAATCCCATTAACCTCAGAACCACCATAGTTAATCCAGTGTCAGACAGTATTGTACTGACACTGTAAAGGTCCTATATTATGCAAAATTCCCTTTCTAAAGGTTTTCTAACAGTCATGTGTGTCTTTATAGCCTGTGTATGAGGCCCAGAAATGAGAAAATTCTGTCACCTCTCTCACTTGCTTGCTCCAATTTTTAGCGAATGTGTGCTTAAACGAGTTAGTTAGAGACTTTTCCATTTGTGACCTCATGAAGGGAAATAACCACTGCCCCCGGTAGTAAATACTGTCGCTGACCCAACTCCCCAGCTAGCTGTGGGATCAAGGTGATCTCACACAGGTGTTCAGTTGGATTGAAGCCTGGACTGTTCTGCGGGTAGTTTGATGATCCTGGCTCTGTGAAGGAGAGCGTTGTCATCCTGGAGGATGGAGGTCCCAGATTCTGGACATATGGAATCATCACTGTGTCCAGATTCTTATTCAGATATGTCTGTCTATCATTAGGTGACTGGCTAAAACCTGGCAGCACTTAATCTCAAAACAAGAGTGAATACTAACAGGAAAATATTGCAGGGGTTTTTGGATTTCAGATTAAGAATGAATAAGAAACTGTTTAATATCCTAACTCTACAATTTAGTACAATATATTCCTCTGTTTTTAAACACCTACTATCTAACATGAAAGATATTTCTTTACAAAACCTCTGAACTGTTTTACTTAAACTTCAAATAAGTGGGTCAGTAGCAAAAAGAAAAGCTAAACGTGAGCTTGGTAAGCACCAAATCTTTGCCCTCAGTGTGATGACAACAGAATAAGTCTTCAGATTTATTTCATACAGTTAGCTGGTGTGTCAGATACAACACAGGAAGTTATCTCCTAGAAATGTACCACATTTGCACCAAAGTCTTTTTGGTCTAAGTCTTTGAGATAACAGTGTTTGTGGAGCCATACCAGAGAAGAAACCCTGCCCTGTAATTTGTACACTTCCTCATTGTTCTGCTGCTGGATTGCACATTCTGTGTTGATTTATAATCCACCACTGCTCTTCCTCCCCCTCTCTGACGCTGCCTCACATGTGGATGCTTGAACCATGTGGCATCACAATGATTTGTATAAATGTACGATAGCGCAATATTTTAGTTTGAGAGTCAAGGGCATGAGTGCTGCTATCGTCTGTCAGATCAGAGACAGTCATCAGTGCACAAACTTCATTACAAGAAAACTAAATGTCATCTTCTTCACCGTGATTATGTTTTTCACTTATATTTGTTATTATAATGTGCTCCAGTGGAGCACATTGCATCACTGTAGTCAGGGGCAGGTGTTATCCTGTGCTGCTTTGAGTCCCTGACTTTTTACACACTTTCTCTCTCAGACACACACACTAACGCAAGATGTTCTCTCTTTCCCTCTCACAGGATACAATATACATGATTGCTGCTGATAGCAAAGAGCAAGCGCGTCATACTGAGACACAGTACTGGACGACGTGTCTCTGGCTCGTCTCAGAGAACATCTGATGCAGGTGCAAAAACCGCAGAATTAAAATCATCAGGACAAACTGTGGAGGAATTATTCTGTCATACTTTTTGGCTACTACAAACCCCCTTTCCAGAAAGTTGGAGCATTTCTGGGCAAATGTCCACTGTCTAGGATGAGCCTGTGTCCAGGGAACCATGTGCATGAGTTCATATGCCCTCTCTGTGTTAAACAGTTTCAGGTTACATTTCTGGGTGCAGCAGTGGACCATGCTGAATGAAAATGGTTTTAGTTCCCTTGGGTTTATGTTGCAATATTGATAATCATGGCATGAAGGTTGCAGGTTGAAGCCTTGGCTGTGCATCCAACACTGGTTTCTGTCCTTGGCTCCCGGAATCCTACATTAGATTAATTATCTTTTTAAGGATATCTAGAAATTTTCCAGGTATTTACATCCCATCCAGGATGTTAATAATCCAGCCAAACGTAGTGTTTATTCAGTGACTCTATGGTAAATCCACAATGAGAGCTCCACGATAGCATGATTATTTATGACATATTCATAATAAAAAGTGATTGCTATCATGACTGTGTTGTTAAGACACCTCTGCTTTGACACTGAAATTATGCTGATGCCAATTCATGTCAAACTTTCAACCAATCAGAGAGCTTAAATTTATGGCAATGTCTAATTGGGAGTAGCCAAAGATCAACAAGTGAGCAGAAAGTGAAAAGTCTGCCTGAAAAGAACAGAAATAATGGCCCTCTATGGCTGGAATAAAGACAAGAAGACATTTTTGATGCACCGCTGTGCCAAAAATCAGCTGAACTGATAGTAGCACAAATAACTGTAAAATGCAAAAAACAAACAAACAAACAAAAAAAAACAAAACAAAACAAAACAAACAAAAACACAAAACAAACAAAAAAAAAAAAAAAAAAAACAGGAAAAAGTGTTAATGTGCTAAATAGTTTCTGTTGTGTGTTTGTTTCAGTGCCAATATTATCCTCCTGAAAGTCAAGACTGGACAGAATTATGTGCAAATGAGAAGAGTCTTCTCTAAAAGGGGATGTTTTTTTTTATTTAATACGTTTCTTTAAAACATGCATGTCACAGCTCTATCCCTCAAAATTGTAAATGTAAAAAGTTGGAAAAAAATCCTTTCAAAACAAACTTTATTTTTGAGTGTATTTATTATTACTTTTTTAGTTGCACTCATTCTCATAAAAATAATTATTTATTTACTAATTTGGTTGCAATCCTGTGGCATTTAAATACTGACTTGCAAATTGGACCACCATTTTAAAGGGGTTAATGATGAATCTTTCACACAAAGATATGAGCTAAAACCCATCATTCCTTTTATATCTAATCCTGGCACCCTCACCAATCTGCTGATTGTAGCATCTTCCAGAATGATGGTGCTTATATGCTCAAAAAATTTAGTTTTTCTTTGATTTTTCAGCACCTTTTGGGTGTATTGCTGGTATCAAATTTTTTAAATAAATTTTCTAAATACAATTAAGTTGGTTACTGTATATACTAAAATATTTGTTCAACTTGTGTCTGATAAAGGTTCAAACAAATCAATGAATTGCAAAATTAATTGTTGATGCATTTTAGAAAATTACTCAACTTTAATTAAATTTATTTATTTATTCATTTATTCATTTATTTATTTATTTATTTATTTATTTATTTATTTATTTATTTTTAGTGTTGCTGCAACCAAAGACAGAAACTAAATTATACAAGAGACCACAACAAGAGAATCTTTATTATTCGAGGATGTAATCTGCTAGTTTGGGCCTCAGAAATCTACTGTGATGCCAAAAGAATGAAAATCATTCATTGTGTAGAATATGTGAATGGCATTTTCAAGCCTGCTCTTAAGGATTCTTGGTGTGTTTTTCAAAAACTTTTTTTGTCTTCTGTTAAAACTGAGGCCATTCATGAAGTCATTGTGGTGCAAACATCTTTTTTTTTAACATTAGATAGACACTCCTTCCTATTTATTTGGCCATGAAAGCATTGCTCTCAGAATAATGAAGCCCATTTGTCAAGATTATAGTTTTTTATTTTATTTGGGTTTGGATGAAGGGGCAACAGGCAGATCCATGTGCCTTAATTTTGCTGATTTAGGGTTTTGCAGAATGCTTTTGTGGATTAGTGCACTGATAAATCTGAACAAAATGATCTTGAAAAATGGCTGCAGTTTGTTCCAGTGAACCCTTTTAATGATTGTTGTTTCTGGAGAAGTGCACTCTGCAGTGTTTCTCAAAGGTTAAACGTTATCTGTTAAATGTCTGGATTTCAATTAAGTGAACAGAATGTGTTTGGTTGTCCAAAAATGCATACGTTATATAATTTATGAAGAAAAAAGAGGTAGAAAGAAAAGGGAACATGTTGATGATTTCATATTTTTATTACATTTTGAGATTTTCTGACTCAAATTGAAAAAGTGAACACTTACAATAAATAATACATTCACAATAAAAATAATTCAGATTGCAACAAAACATTCAAGTGTACTTAGCCGTTATAAAACCTACGACTATGTAAACATTTTTCACCTAACATTGCACCTCCTGAGCCACGACTCTGGCATCTGTAAAAGGCATAGCGTCAACAAAACACATTTTTACGCATCGATGCGCGAGTCTCACATAGTATGAAGCCACGTCACACACTGGCCTCTGATTGACAGAACAAGCTAACATTCTATCAATGTCTCGGGCAGTGGATTTAAGCGGACTCGTGTGTTCAGTCAGTGTCCTTGGAAACGGCGGCTGCGTTGGTGGTGGCGGACTACCCCGCCCTCCAAACCTCCGCCCCAAAGTGAGCGCTGCCGGCCGCGCAGGTCGCGTCTCAAGCTGACGCGCCAGGCTCCTTCTCCTTTCAAAGATTCATGTCAAGTCTGCGCCTTAAGTCTGCTTAACTGATCACGCATCTTTCTTTGTCTTTGCCCTGCCCGCCTCCTATCGCCTTCTCTTTAATGTACATGAGGTCGCTGTGCACGCTGGGTCTCCTGGCGCACGGAGTGACCACGCCGTATGCCTCCCCAATGTCCTTCAGCTTTTTGTTTTTCAGAGACTTTCTGTGCAGCATGTCGCAGTACTGCACCGACACTTTCCTGTGGAGGTCCGGGCTCATTTCGTGAGGTAGTTTGGCCAAGGCGAACAGAGTCTGAAACATCTTATCCACGTTCTCGTTCCGCTTGGCGGAGATCTCGAAGTACGCGCACTTTTCGTCCCCGGCCACCAGCTGCTCGATCTCCTCCTGCTGCACCTCCCGGTGAAACTCTCTGTCGCCCTTGTTCCCGCAGATGACCAGGGGCACGTCGATGTTCTCTTTGATCTTGTTTTTCAGGCACGACTTGGTCTCGTAAATCTGCCGCTTGAGCCGCTGCACCTCCTGGAAGGAGTCACGGTTGTCCAAACTGAAGACGAGGATGAACACGTCTCCTGGAGAAATCGAGAGAGGAGGAAAAAGGTTAAATCTCTGATTTAAACATGCACTTTGCATTGCACCTTGCAGCAGTGCCAAAAAGGTGCACAAAAACAGCACAATTATCCCGTTTTTTAGGATTTTGATTTTTTAATTTTATTTTTGCAAGATAAAAACGTGGACAAGTACCTGTTAGTATGGAAAGTCTCCTCATGGCAGGGAACGGGTGGTTCCCTGATGTATCCAGTATGTCCAGCTGGTAAACGTCTCCCTTGATGCTGTACAGTTTCCTGTGAAAGTCCTCGATAGTCGGCGTGTACTGCTCCTCGAACCTCCCGTTCAGGAACCGGGACACGATTGCCGTCTTTCCAACTTTGGTGGAGCCCAAAATCACCATCCTGTAGCAGTTCTTTGCTGGGATGTCAAAATCGCTCTCAGATGGAGACATTTTCTTAATCATTTTTATTTCCCGGGTGTGTGGACAGTGTCTCCCCGCTGCTGCTTGTATACGTAAAGCTGCTTGTGGTCAGCGAAGAAGGTTCTCAGTCAGCTTCACAATGCGTTTCTGTCTGAACCCCAGGCTGGAGCGGAGAATTTAAGCGCGCGGCGGGCTCCGCCCCCATTGCGCGTCACGGCTCGGTGAGTAGGTCCTTGTTGCGCTGTGAAAATCAGGGGAAAATGGTCCAAACTCCCACTGGTGCGTCAGTCCCTCATTTCCAACAAAGAAAAAACTATATCGCTGGGAAACCGAAACAAATATGTTCTAGAAAAATGGGACATAAGAATATTTTGATGATGGAGAACTGTGCTGTGCACAACAGCAACATAATGACTTCCACGGATGAGCAAGTTAATAATTTACGTTTCTTCCGGCGTTTAACCCGCTTTTTTGTTTACTATAAGGCTGAACCTTAGACACTTTCTTATGAAAGCTCTTAGGAAATGCAATTTTCTCTAGACTGAATACATTTGCAAATTAATGCTCATATTTAGCATTATAATTAAATATAAGCAATATTTTACACACACACACACACACACACACACACACACACACACACACACACACACACACACACACACACATATATATATATATATATATATATATATATATATATATATATATATATATATGCATATGCATTTGGAGCCTATATGTATTTACATATGCAGAAAACATATAAAACTAATCTAAATAGAATATTATCCTGCAATATACAGGCTTGTTTGTCTGCTTTATCCAAACTCACTCACACTCCGAAAAACCTCAACAACCACTCGCTGTGACTCGGCAGAAAACAGTGGAGTGGGACAGGCTGCAGTTCCTACAATGGCCAAAAGAGGGCGCTCAAGCACGATTTTATCAGTGTGAGTCTGAGGAGGAATAAACCTGTAGAGTGGTTGACAATCCTGCATGTGTGTTAGTGAGTAAGCAGAAAAACAATCTGCACTGATTTTCTAACCGAGGCGTTTGATTCATCACATCGACCACATGTGAAAGAAAAGTGTTCATCTGTTACAGTCTACTAGCAGTTTTCTGTCATAAATTGTTATTAAAGAAGGAAAATTGCACATCTCCATTTTTCTCCTCAGCAATGGGTCATGCAAATTAAGTTGATATAGAAAGAAGGACAGGTTTTAAGTGGATGATGGCAGCTTATTCAAACATCTTCATTTAAAAATAGATTTAGTGTTTTAATGTGATTTATTTAGTCAGGTATAAAAAAATACACAATACACAATATTAATGTCATGAAGACAAGAGGAAACACTTCGAAATTAGCCTGTTATTAAATAGAATGTGACAAAATTGTCAAACTATATATTTTCCCATCCAATAACTATACAATACAGAGGGGCATATATTTAGGGGGCGGGTTTAGAGGGGTGGCCAGAGTGGTGCTGACCCCCTCTGAATTCTAATTGGACACCCCAGGTGTCACCTCAGGTGATTGACAGGTCACTTGAGGCAGACGACAAACATCCTTCCAGACCTGCATAGATCACCAGTGTCCTCTATACCAACTTGAAGTAAATTTTAATGTAGTTTCCTATAATTAGTCATCCTTTATAAACATTGACATTTGGCTGCACATTAAAAGAAGAGATTTTGTCCCTGTGCAAGTACAACTACTAATGTTATGCATGAAGGCAAAGCAAGTTTATATGTATAATCAATTTCAAAGTGCTTTACATAAAACAAAAGCATTACTGCGAGGTGCAGAAACGCATTAAAAAGTACAGAATAAAAAAATAAAAAGAAAAACAAGTAATATTTGGACACTGCAATAAAATAAAAGAATTAAAATCATGTTAAATAATTTAATAAAAATGATTTAAATCAAGTAACAATTGAGACAAGTTTAAAGATACTGTGCAGATTCCACATGTAGGCGCAGTAAAAGAAAAAGGTTTTTAACCTGGATTTAAAAGTGTCTACACCTGGTGAACGTTTCATCTCCACTGGCAGTTTGTTCCACTTGTTTGCAGCATAACAACTAAATGCTGTTTCTCCATGTTTAGTCTGGACTCTGGTCTGGACTAGTTGACCAGAGTCTTTGGATCTAAGAGCTCTGCTAGGTTTATATTCTCTGAACATATCACAGATGTATTCTGGGTCTAAACTGCTCTGGGATTTGCAAACAATCATAAGGGGTTTTTAAAACTATTCTGTGACCAGCTGCTGTTTAAACATTAAACAGACCTCCTCTGTATGTTTTAAAAGCTCTCCTTAAAATCCACTTACTTCCTTTGGCTTTTAACACTAATTGAGATAATGCTTTTATGTCTTCAAAATCTTTTATTGTTATTGGTAATGTTATAATTTCTTGACTGTTGGTGTTTTTGGCCTATGTTTTAATGTATTTATAGATTTGTATGTTTTTTAAATGATTAGTTGTTTTATTATTCAGCACTTTGATCAACAGTGTTATGTTTAAAGTGCTCTATAAATAATTTGGATTGGATGGTAAAAGGTAATTGCAGTAATCTGGTCTGCTGGAGATGAATGGATAGTTGACTTTGTCCTGGTCTTTCTGTGAGACAAAACTTTTAATTCTGTTGATGTTTCTGAGTTGGTAAGTTGGATTTGTGTGTCACAGAGAGGAACACAATCCTTTCCTTTTTTCAGTATATAACCCCCATGATAAAGTCTTATAAATGTCTAGCTCTGCCACTGCTTAGAAAGGAAATTAATATTGTTCCCAGCTCTTGGGGCCCTTTGCTCTGGCCCCTCTGGATGGCCGGTGCCCAGAGGGGTCAGCGGTTGCCAATCATGGCCTGCTGGGGCCTATGCCCTGCGACCACAGAGGCCTCTGGCTGGGGCCTTACTTTGCCACCCTCTGGGTGGGTCTTGGATCGTCTTTATGGTGGGGTGGCTTGGTTTCCTGCTGCTGATCACCCAGGTCTCTGGGGCGCTCTAGTCTGCCTCTAGCCTCTGTAGAGGCGTGGTCGCATTTGCCCGATAACACTCATCTCTGATCACCCCTCACTCCTCATCCTCTGCATGCTGACAGCCACTGAGGTGTTAAGTGGGTTTCTACACCAAGAGATACTTTTGTTTAGTTTTGTGCGTGTGTTTCTAGTACTTTGGCTGTTGTTGTGATATGTTCTTTTTCTTTTTCTTTTTGTCAGCCATAGGAAATTCTTATATTGTGTTGCTGTACGGGTGTAGCAGTTGGTTATCTGGTGTTAGGTTGGATTGTAGGGTTGCTGCCTTCTGTCTGTTGTATCTTTGTTTCCTCTTTTTTTTTTCTACTCTCCTTTTCTGTCCGCTCCGGTCAGGTTCAGCAAGATGACATAAATTCTATAATTCAAAATAAATAAATAAGATAAAAGAAGAAATCTGATTATAAAGAGAAGCCTTATACCCATAAAGCTCCCCTTGGCAAAGCTTTATGGGTCTGGCACAACACAGCAGACAGGCTATTATTCTGCTTGCTACGATGCTGGACAGGACAAGTTTTAAAAAATATTAATGTGCACAGAACAATCGTCACAATGGTAAACATATTTAATGGTGTCACTACCTGTCACTAGACCGTTGTTTTGTATATTGCATCATCAAAGTTACATCATGGAGACTGAACCCATTACTATTAAAATGTGTAACCTGTGACAGTGTGTACTTTTCTTACCCTAAATATTAACTATTATCAAATATGCAACATGAAAACAACATAGATATATCATTCTTTAAATATCACAGGTATTACCAGTGCTCATCATGACACCTCTAATCTTAACCTCAGCATGTATATTTAAACACATCATATCCACGTAGTTTGAACTCCTAACCTGTTTGTAAGTGAGAAAAAAAAGTAGGAATTGCAACTGGAAGAGGAGGCAGATAAATAAAATGATTAAGAAAATGTTGCAGGATGAGTCTCAAACTAAAAATCTTTAGTCTGAGAGTAGAGTACAACCCTCTACTTCTCTTGTTGCTCACAATAGACAAACTCAGTCAGTGTGTAACATGTTTATGCTGATATACAATTACATTAATCTGATATATAATAACTGTGTTCATATAATCAAATTCATAAAACATAATTGCTTAGTTAAGGAAAGAAATAGATTGCCTAAAGTCTTCTCTTCGGCTCTATCCCCCATCTTGCATGGGGTGGTGGGCCACAGTGGAGAGGAAAATTTCCTTTTAACAGGAAGGAAAACCTTCAGCAGAACCAGATTGTGGAAGAGTGGCCATCTGGGGGTGGCGAGGACAGGACAGAGGGTCAACAGCACCACAACTCTCAACAGGGATACATGCTGAGAAAGAAAAAGTCACAGAAGTTAATGACAATAATAATGTCATGTAAATATGCATGAAAAATAAAGAGGAAAGAGAGCAGAGTGGAGAGGTAAGTAAAGGGATGGCTAAAGGCCCATTTATGCTCTACGCAAAGACGGATATGGAGCATTTAATTTGTCTTCTGCACACTTTACATGCATGTCTTGGTCTTTTTTGGGGGTTCTTGCAGTTGCATACCCTGATGGAGCAAATGGAGTGCTACCACTGGAAACCGTGGGGGTCACGGTAAGTAGCATAACTAATGTGTGACTTACAAAAGGTACGAAGAAGGCGGCGCAGTGTAATTAAGGACCACCGCCGTCTACTGTGCTACCTCTTCTTATGTCTCCTCCTGAGAATGTATTTTATCATGATCTCCTCCACCGTCACCATGTTTACTGTTGGCTAAAACTGATGACGGTGAACTCTGCACTGTCCTATGGTGGACGTCAATGTGAGGGACACGTGAGAGTACGAGAACATTGAAATGTGAAACGGATGTACCAATTTATGTATGTATAGGGAGTGCAAATAGGCTTTAAGAGTCACACAAGCCAGCCCTAACTATAAGCGTTATCAAAAAGGAAGTATACCTTTAAGCCTAATCTTAAAGGTAGGTAAGTTGTGTGGTTCCACAGAGAGGGGCCTGTTGACGGAAAGTTCACCCTCCGGTTCTACTTTTCTAAACTCTAGGAACAACAAGTAAAGGTGCAGTGTGAGAGTGATGTGCTCAGTTGGGAAAAATCTAAAATATTGCTAAAAAATTAGCAGATTGCAAATACTTACAGAATACCGTTTCCTCTGCGAGTGCCATATTTAACCCATTCATTTTTCTCTTCAGCCTCAATCCACTCTCATATTCAGTCATGGATGAAAAAGTCATTTTTGCCTATAATAATATGGGAATTTGGACAGAAACCCGGATGGTGACGTCTGACAGCTCTCAGTTTTAAATGTATGCCTGGGCGCCGAGCTATGAGTCACCAGGCAGTTTGGAGGAGGATGATGCACGCATCTAATACTCTTTGAATCTCTATCAGCACAGTTAAGCAGTACTGTGGTAAACACTTACCCCAAACTGATACTAAAATCTGTTGTTTTTAGAGCTTATCTGATTTCATGGAGTAGATTTAGGTTGTTTTAACTGGTTGACCTTTCTTCAAAAACACCACTAACCAGCAGTTTGTCATGGAGAGAGATAACAGAGAGAAACAAAGTTCAAAAAGGTGGCATTAGCTTGCTGGTTTTGAGATAAAGTAAATGTTTTGACCTTGTATGAACCAAGCTGGGATCCCAGTATTATTCATTCTCTTAATCACCTTTCAACTTTTGGACAATGAGCAGCATTTTTGTCTGTGTCAGAGCTGGATCAAGTAAACAAACAGTTCCCCATCAGAGTCAGTGGGCAAGCCTGAGCCTAAGCATTCCTCTCAAAGGTTGGGTTACATCTTTCCATGTCCAGTTCAGTTCATCCAGATCTCAGCTGGGTGTTGCTGAAACAGCCACACTGTGTCTCATGGCCTGGCTACCTGTGGGAAAATGCTATTTTTCTGAGTCATGACCCAGTTTCTTAAGAATGCATGTGTCTTGAAGCAGCTGCAGAGAAAGAAGCAAAGGGTGAAAGAATGTACTTTCGTGCATGCATTGTTCTTTGTAATCCCCAAAGGTAGGTAAAGACAAGGTGTGAACGGGCTCATCAGACAAATGAAACTGACTGAAGAAATGTAAACGGGTCAGGATAGGTGGAGGAAAAGAGAAAAAGGAGTGGAACCATTCCACGTTGCCATCATATAACCCTTCATTTCATCTCAGCGACATTAAAGCAGAAAGAAAATTAAACAAATGCACAAACCCACATTTGCCTCATGTGAGAAGGAGTAATGAAGAAAAAGAGGCGTAAAACAGTGAACAGCAGATAAATAATGACGCTGAGGGCAAACGCAGAGGTGTGGAAAACAAATGAAGCGGAAGAAGAGGAAGCATGACTTCTAGCCAGCAGCTTGTAACGGACAGACCGCATGTTAAGTGTTGAAAATCAGTTTTAAGAGTGAGCACATAAAATTAGCACCTGTTTTTATTCTGGATGAATTAGCGAGAAAACCCTTCACATGCCAGTGATGAAACAACCTGAGCTTAAAAACTCTGAATCAACAGTTTATGTTATCCAGTGTTTCAAAGGTGTCAATAACTGTGTCCAGGGGAAAGATTGTTATTTCATCATTATGCAACTTTTGTTTTTGTTTTCCTTTTGTTCCCCCAGTAACCTTATACATTTTACATAAACACAGAGTTAAGAATTTGTCTCTGTCATTTTGGAAAAAAATGTCTTAAATTTCAAAAAGTGTTCAAAAACATTGTTACAATGTGATACAGCCCTGCAGTAGATCCTATATTTTGACAGACAGATGATGTCTTGGACAATGTCTCCATTTAAGTGTAGTTATTTCCCCTGTGACTGTGTGGGTGTCTATCAGGTCAGCAAGTCCACATCTAAAGGAAATGAGACATTACATGTTGTAGAAAAGAGAGATGGATAGAAATCTATATGTGTGGGTGCACTGATATACTGCTACTTGTACACAGTGTAAACAAAAAGGCTGATAACTAGGTCAGTTATTTTCTCAATTCAATTAATTTTTTTCTTCTTTTTTCTTTTTACTTGTCCTGTCCAGCATCATAGCAGCAGAATAAAAGTCTGACTGCTGTGTTGTGCCGAACAAATTTGCTTTGCCAATATATATATATATATATATATATATATATATATATATATATATATAAACTAATAATACTAATTATTATTATTATAATTATTGTTATTATCATATCATTTATTTTGAATTATGGAATTTACATAATGTTGCCAAACTTGACTGGAGGGGTAACCATCTGGACCTGGTCATATTTGCGCCTCCTCATCAGGATGCGAGCAACACGGTTCTGGATGTGCTGAAGCTTCTGCAGGCTCCTGCTCAGGGTCCTGACAAGGAGGGTGTTACAGTAATCCAGCCTGGAGGAGACAAAGGTGTGGACCGGCTTTTCAGCATCACTGAGGGAAAGGGAGGGGCGAAGTTTGGAAATGTTTTTGAGATGAAAAAAGACATTTTTACAGAGATATTGAAGGTGGTGGTCAAATGAAAGGTTGGGGTCAAACCTGACCACAAGGTTTATCACAGAGATGGAGAGAGGGATGGAGTGGTTGGAAAGTTAAATGGTTGTGATGGGAGAGGATTGGACCTGATGCGGTGTGTAGAAAATTTTGTGTCATCCACGCCTTTATCTCCTCCAGGCAGGAGGAGAGAGTGGATAAGGTGGCCATCAGTGAGATGGGGTCAGTCCGCAGGTAGAGCTGAGTATCATCGGCATAGCAGTGGAAAGAAATTCCATGCTTGCCGATAATATGACCCAGGGGAAGTGATAGATGGTAAACAGGGTTGGGCCAAGGATAGAACCCTGAGGGACCCTACAGGTGACAGCATGAGGCCTTGACCTGGCATCCCCTAGGGCCACATATTCAACCCTACCTGTGAGGTATAGACTGGAACCACTGCAGGACAGTTCCAGTCAGACCAATGGTATACTGCAGGTGGTGAAAGAGTGTATGGTGGTCCGCTGTGTCAAAAGCTGCTGTTAGATCGAGAAGGACCAGAAGACATGGGAACCCCCTTTGTCAGCCACCATCAGATGATCACTTGTGACCAGGGCTGTCTCTGTGCTATGTGCTGAATAAAAACTAGACTAAACTTTTCGTAAAGGTCAGTAGTCTTCAGGTGGCCCACAAGCTGGGTATCCACCACCTTTTCCAAGACCTTTGAAATAAAAGGCAAGCTGAAGATGGGCCTTTAATTTGACAAGGTATTTGGGTCTAGACCAGATATTTTTTAAGTAGTGGCCTAACGAGAGCTGTTTTTAGGGGTGATGGAACCAAACCAGATTTGTTTGTCTGTCAGTTAGGGCTTATGGCAAAGAGATGCTGTTTTAACAAAGCTGTGGGGAGAGGGTCCTTATTTTTTAGAGTGAATGATACTGATGCATGATAGATGGTAATGGGATGGATTTTGATTTCTGACATGTCGCTTATCAGCAAGCTGCTAGTTAAGAAATAATCTCAAGGCACTTTTAAATATACAGTCCAGTTCAAGCCAAGTGATTTATGACCAGGTATAATCCAATTATTAAATCCATCACATGATCCCCATTAGTCCAATTTATAATAATATATAAACCAGTTCATTCAACATAATTGTTTCAGGAAACCACAAATTGTGAAGTCATGAAAACACGTCAATAAAACAGCTGTTATTTCACCACCTTAGTTAGTCTCCTTACATTAGGAAAGTAGTTGATGATGTCAGTGTTTGCAGTTAACAGCAGGTTAACTGGTTAACTGAAACTAGACTTTCAGGTTTCAAAATTTGTTGAATGCAAAATTTGTCCATCTTTTCAAATGAAGCCTCCTCTTAGTCGTGTACTTACTTACTTACTCAGCTGATCAATACAGATATATGCTGTGAGGTATGCTACATGCATTATTTCTATTCATTTGTATTGGATGCACTTTTATTCCACAGTAATTATTAAATCTGCATCCACTGAGTGTTGTCAGCTACTCATATGACTGTGGCTGACTTCCACCTTCCTGAAGCACAGTTCAGCCTCTGTCTCTGAAATCCATCAGCTTATATAAGTGTGTCTCAGGCTGTCTGTGTTGCTCTAGCTTCTGACGCAACTCACTACTCACTTTGGGAAAAGACAAATGGTTGGAGAACACTCAGAGGAATTGCTTTTTATATTCACTCAAGCTTAATGTTACATGGTTACAGCAAAGAAAAAGGCAAGTCTAAGGCTTTATATTTTGGAGAATAAATAAAACAAGAAAATAAGCTCTTTACCTCTGGATTGAAATGGTTACATTACTGCCAAACATACTTTTTAAAATTTGTATATGTATATATTTTTTTTGTGGAAACTGATTGATAAAATTGGTAATAAGTTTCTTTGTTGGTAATTTGTTGTCTGGGAAGAGTTATTTTACTGTTTGTAACTATTTTAAGTCACTATTGTGTATCATAGAATATAAGACCAGCAGTTGCATAATATTAGCTTTTTTAATGCTTACTTACTAAAGTAAGCATTAATAAGATTCTTTTGTTAAAAAAATTGCCCTACACTTATCCATCAAGAGGGGTTTGATGTCAGAGTTATGGTGTACAGATGCAATGACAAGCGGTCCTTGCTTCATCCGATGGAATTGCACAAAGATACACCTGAGCCTGTCACTAGAATAAAACATGCCTATTTCACGTTCCTAGAAACTATGAGCATGCATAATAGCACCGTTTCTTAACCACAGATACATATTATCCCAGTGCTTCTCTTAGAAGAACCGGCGTCATTCCCAGCTCATCACTTATTGATTTCGTAAAGGAATGTGCACGCTCATATAAAAGTAGAAAAGTACTTAACAGGAACCAGTTTATGTTTTTCTCTGCCTGAGAGCATACATGTTTTCCTGAAATGACTACCAGCAACCTCAAAATCTCTGAAAAATAAATGTAACACTAAACATTGGAGATGATTGTTTAAGCGTTTAGAAAACAAATTAGCTAAAAATTATCAACCAGCACGTCAATATCCTTTATTCAGATGATGAAATCTAACTTCTTAAAAGGGAGAAAAAAAAGAAAAGAAGAAAAAAAAAACAAACACCTTTGCATATTTGAAAAAAAGAACAAAGAAAATATATCAAGTCCATATTGAGAGAAATGGACTGACAGTAAAGCCCAGGATTTCTGGAGCTGGTGTGCAAAGGATGAATTATTACAAGGATTTTTTAATCAAAACCTGATAAATGACTTTAGCCTGCATTTCTGTGAGGCTG